>NC_041387.1:527360203-527425240 GCF_002162155.2 Triticum dicoccoides | reverse complement strand
GGCCGGCGCCGGGCGGCGGGGGCGGGGGCGGCGGGGGCGGGGGCGGAGGAGGTCGAGGGAGAGAGATGAGTAACGGGCGGGGGAGGGGGCTCGGCCGTTAGTTAGGTTAGTTAGGGCAGCCTTTGCCGTCCGCCCTCCTTTGTTGTCCGCTTTTCTTCATATTTGCCGTCTGCGGCGGACGGCAAAGCGGGGGGACGTTAAGTATTTTTTAACCAGCTCCTCACTGGGCCCCCCTCCCTCTTTGCCGTCAGCTAGCGGACGGCAAAGAGCTAGCTGATGGCAAAGGCTTTCGTTGCCATCAGCCAGTTCTTTGCCGTCTGCTTTCGGGTAGCTGATGGCAAAGAGCTTCTTTGTCGTCCGCTAGCTGACGGTAAATAGCTGGCAGATCGCAAAGTAGCTGATTCCAGTAGTGTCTCTCTCACTTTCACTTTCCTTTTTGAAAAGTTTTTAGGTTCCCCTCTTTATTTTTTTTATTTTTTATTTTTAAACTATATAAAAGCACTCAACAGAAATAAATGACTCTCTAAAACTTCCGGGTTGTCTCCCTGGCAGCGCTTTCTTTAAAGCCATTAAGCTAGGCATATAGTGCTTAAGTAATGAATCCACCCGGATCCCAAGGTATATCAAAGCCAATTTTAATTAACAATGATTTGTGATTTAGTAGTAAGCACAAAGTAGCATACATCATGCAATGACGAAGTATAACTCTCTTCCTATGCATCGGCATGTCATAAAAGAACAATTCATGCACACCAAGTAAAGGCCAATGCATAGTATAAGCAGTTTCTTGCAATTCTATCATATTGGAAACATAAAGAGGCGGAGATATAGTTCCTCTTTCATAATAATCGCAAGTAGGAGCAGCAAGCACATGCATATTATATCTATCAAAATCATCATGTGTAGTAGTAAAAGGCAACCCATCAATATAATCCTTACTAAGCGCAAACTTCTCCGGTATAGTGTAGTTGGGAGAATCAAAAAGATAATAGGACTATCATGCGTGGGCGCAATAGCAAAAATTTCATGTTTAACATAAGGAACTATGGCAAGTTCATCTCCATAAGCATAATTCATATTGGCATCTTGGCCACAAGCATAGCAAGCATCATCAAAAAGGGATATTTCAAGAGAATCAACGGGATCATAGCAATCATCCTTCGGTAAGCACAAAGGGGAATTAAACAGTGTATGAGTTGAAGAGTTACTCTAATTAGAAGGTGGGCACGGTTGATCAATCCGCTCTTCCTCCTTTTGTTCTTCGCTCTCCTCATCATCTTTTTCATCCAATGAGCTCATAGTTTCATCAATTTCTTCTTCCATAGCTTCCTGCAAAATATTAGTCTCTTCTTGGACAGCAGAGACTTTCTCAATAAATGCATTAATATTGTAATTGTATTCATAAGTTTTATAGCAATATCTAAGTATAGCAAAATTTTCAGGTCTATAAACTGCATCATCAAAATCATCAAACTCTTTAAACATAGATTCAATCTCATAAGCACCCATAAAAGCAACAAATTCTTCTATTTGTTCCACATCATAGTAATCATATCTACCATTAGCATAAGAAGCTAAGGTTTCATTATCATTGAATTTGCATGAAAAGGGAAGGTGTGGAGCCTTCATCCTAGAGCAACAAGTATAATCATGTATCAAGCATAGTTGACGAGCATACCAACGTAATATATGAATTTGATCCCATAATAGTTTCCCTTTTTGTGTCAAGCGATAATCCCTAAAGTATTCACGTTGATCCAATGTTACTCCCATAACATAGTTGAATGGGGTTTTCTCAGGATTATTAAAGTAGTACATAATATCTTTCACATAACGATCATCGAGGGTTTTAGGAGGTTCCCCATATCCATGAGCAGCAAGTACACCTAATTTTTTTGGTATTTCGTGTTCCATATCCATAACTAATGATAAAGAACAACTAAGAACAGCAAATAAAAATTACTTAGTGATAAAGCAAACAAGCACACACGAGAATATTCACCCCACGCTATGACTCCCCGGCAACGGCGCCAGAAAAAGGTCTTGATAACCTGCAAGTATACAGGATAGTTGTAGCCTCTTTCGATAAGTAAGAGTGTCGAACCCAACGAGGAGCTAAAGGTAGAACAAATACTCTCTCAAGTCCTATCGGCCACTGATACGACTCTACGCACGCTTGACGTTCGCTTTATCTAGAACAAGTATGAAACAAGAAGTACTTTGTAGGTGTTGTTGGATAGTTTGCAAGATAATAAAGAACACGTAAATAGAAAATAGGGGCTGTTTAGATAAAGATGCAATAAAGTAAATATAACGAGTGTGGAAAAGTGGTGGTAGGAGTTGTGGAATTATCCCTAAGCAATTGACTACTTTACTAGACCGATAGCAAGTTTTATGTGGGAGAGGCCACTGCTAGCATGTCATCCCTGACTTGGAATTCTATGCACTTATGATTGGAACTATTAGCAAGCATCCGCAACTACTAACGTTAATTAAGGTAAACCCCAACCATAGCATTAAGATATATTGGTCCCCCTTCAATCCCGTATGCATCAATTTCTATGCCAGATTGAAGCTTCTATCACTCTAGCCCTCCAATACATAGTCCTATCAACATACAACTAACCCTATGGCGTGATCCACGCGCGCGCTCATATGATGGGCACCAAAGGACAGCAACATAACCACAAGCAAATTAAATCAATCATAGCAATTCATCAACCACCAATAGGACAACAAAAATCTACTCAGACATCATAGGATGGAAACACATCATTGGATAATAATATGAAGCATAAAGCACCATGTTCAAGTAGAGGGTACAGCGGGTTGCGGGAGAGTGGACCACTGGATATAGATGAGGGAAGGTGATGGAGATGTTGGTGAAGACGGCGGAGGTGTTGGTGAAGATCACGGTGATGATGATGGCCCCCGACAGCGTTCCGGCGCCACCGGAAGCAAGGGGGAGAGAGCCCCCCGTCTTCTTCTTCTTCCTTGACCTTCTCCCTAGATGGGAGAAGGGTTTCCCCTCTGGTCCTTGGCTGCCATGGCTTGAAAGGGGCGAGAGCCCCTCCGAGATTGGATCTATCTCTCTGTTTCTGCGTTTTGGAATTCTGCCCTAGCACCGTTTCCTTTATATCTGGAGATGCGTAACTCCGATTGGATTTCGCCCAGACCGTTTTCCAAAAATTAGCTTTCTTGCGGCCAAAGAAGGGCATCAACCACCTTACGAGTGGCCCAGGAGGGTGGGGGCGCGCCCACCTGGAGTGGGCGTGGGCCCCTATCTCCTGGCCACCTCGGGCACCGTCTCGCGTTGATTTTACTTCCCAAAAATCACAAATATTCCAAAATAATTCTATGTCCGTTTTTATACCATTTGGACTCCGTTTGATATGGGGTTTCTGCGAAACATAAAACATGCAACAGACAGGAACTGGCACTGGGCACTGGATCAATATGTTAGTCCCAAAAATAGTATAAAAAGTTGCCAAAAGTATATGAAAGTTGTAGAATATTGGCATGGAACAATCAAAAATTATAGATACGATGGAGACGTATCAGAGATCTGCCTAAGAAGGTTGCTCTGTACTTCTGCTGCGAGGGCCGCAGTGTGCTTCTCTATACGGAGGGAGCGCTCTGTGTTTCCATTGACTGTTATAACCCCGCGAGGTCCGGGCATCTTGAGCTTGAGGTATGCATAGTGCGGTACCGCATTGAATCTGGCGAATGCGGTTCATCCGAGCAGTGCATGATAGCCGCTGCGGAAGGGGACAATATCGAAGATTAACTCCTCGCTTCGGAAGTTGTCCGGAGATCCGAAGACTGCCTCCAGTGTGATTGAGCCTGTGCAACAGGCTTCTACACCTGGTATGACACCTTTAAAGGTGGTTTTAGTGGGTTTGATCCTTGAGGGATCGATGCCCATTTGGCGCACCGTATCCTGATAGAGCAGGTTCAGCTGCTGCCACCGTCCATAAGGACTCTTGTAAGGTGGAATCCGTCAATGATGGGGTCGAGGACCAACACGGCTGAACCGCCATCACGGATACTGGTTGGATGGTCCCTGCGGTCGAAAGTGATCGGGCAAGAGGACCATGGGTTGAACTTTGGGGCGACTGGCTCCATCGCATAGACGTCCCTTAATGCACGCTTCCGTTCCCGCTTGGGAATATGGGTTGCATATATCATGTTTACCGTTTTCACTTGGGGAGGAAATTTTTTCTGTCCTCCTGTGTTCGGCAGCCGGGGCTCCTCGTCCTCGTCACTATGCGGCCGCTTTTCCTTGTTTTCGGCATTCAACTTGCCGGTCTGTTTGAACACCCAGCATTCTCTGTTGGTGTGGTTGGCTGGTTTATCGGCGGTGCCGTGAATTTGACACGAGTGATCGAGTATGCGGTCCAGACTGGACAGGCCCGGGTTGTTTCTTTTGAATGGCTTATTCCGTTGACCAGACTTAGAGCCACTGAATCCGGCATTAACTGTCGTGTCTTCGGTGTTATCGCCATTGTTGCAACGCTTATGTCTGTTGTGTCGGGGCTTGTCGTTGTTGTCTCTGGCCTCTGAAGTGCCAGGATTTCTTGAAGTGTTGTTGCTGCGAGCCAGCCAGTTGTCCTCGCCCGCACAAAAGCGGGTCATGAGTGTCGTGAGGGCTGCCATGGACTTCGGCTTCTCTTGGCCAAGGTGCCGGGAAGGCCACTCGTCGCGGATGTTATGCTTAAAGGCCGCTAAGGCTTCGGCATCCGGATAGTCAACAATTTGGTTCTTTTTAGTTAGGAACCAAGTCCAGAATTTCATGGCTGACTCTCCGGGCTGTTGGGTTATATGACTTAAGTCATCAGCATCCAGTGGTCGCACATAAGTGCCCTGGAAGTTGTCAAGGAATGTGTCTTCCAGGTTCTCCCAACTGCCAATAGAGTTTGTCGGCAAGCTATTTAGCCAATGCCGAGCCGGTCCTTTGAGTTTTAGTCGGAGGTACTTGATGGCGTGTAGATCATCCCCGTGGGCCATGTGAATGTGGAGAAAGAAATCTTCTATCCATACCGCGGGGTCTGTAGTCCCGTCGTAAGGCTCGATATTTACGGGCTTAAACCCTTCTGGGAATTCATGATCCATTACTTCGTCGGTGAAGCATAGGGGGCGTGCGGCGCCTCTATGCCGGGCTATATCACGACGCAGTTGAAATGAGTCTGGTCTGGTGTATTTGGCCCGGTCGGATTTGCTTTTAGTGTATCTGGCGTGATGGTCATCATCACGCGTTGGGACGCGCCCCCATGATCCGTAGATCGATCTTGATTGTCCTGCTTTGTTTTCCAATTTGTCTCATAGGTCATGTGTGGAGCCCCGGGACTTCGTGTTTTTGCTTGTTTGGCGGCGGGGTGCGGGCTGACCTTCGGGTTGATACTCCGCTTTGTCTCTGCCACGAGGTGGCTGGTCAGCCGCATCCTGTGCTGGTAGTGTAGGCTTTAATGCTTCCTCCTCGAGTTGAGGTAGCAACCTGCGCTTTGGGTAACTTTTGGTTGGGCGCTCGAGTCCGTATTCCTCGGCTACCAGGACCTCGGCTCATCTATCAGTTAGCAGATCTTGATCAGCTTGAAGCTGCTGCTGCTTTTTCTTCAGGCTTTTTGCAATGGCCATAAGCTGGCGCTTGAAGCACTCCTGCTCAATGGGATTCTCAAGCACGATGAATTCTTTGTCGCCGAGGCTCGCCTCGTCTTCGGAGAGGGGCATGTAACTATCATCCTCCGAGTCTCCATCCATTGCCTATTTAATAGGGCCAACGTGCCCATCCTCCTCTCCGGCTTGCTCGAAGCTTGGCTGGGCAGGATTGTTTTCATCTTCGGCACCGTCCGGAGTGCCATTGTCTCCTGTGCCAGTACTGCTATTTTTGCTATGACGAGGCTTAGAGCGGCGCCGATGCTTAGATTGCTTCTCAAGGGGATTATCCTCCGTTGCCTCATTGCCATCGCTTTCTTTGGGGGTGTCCACCATGTATATATCATACGATGAGGTGACTGTCCAGCGCCCTGTGGGCGGTGGTTCCTATTCTTCTCCTGCATCGTCATCCATACCGTCGATGTCCTCGGAGTCGAAATCAAGCATGTCGGTTAAGTCGTCGACAATGGCTATTAAGTGGGTGGTGGGTGGGAAACGAATTTCTTCGTCGTCGCTTCCTACTCGAGCCGGACATAGTTCGGCCAAGAGTCTTCTGATAGGGAGAGAGACTTTAATGACTTTAGCACGTCGCCTAAAGGTGAGTGCTGAAAGATATCAGCGGAGGTAAACTCCATGATCTGTGCCCAATCAAGGTCGATAGGCACGGATGCGCGTGGTTTGGAACCTATAACCGGAGACGAGTCCGAGGGTCTGATGACACAGATCTCTTTGGAGGTGAAGTCTATGTTCGGCTCTAGCGCCGATGAGTGTGCGACCTCCGTGGCGGGGTCTATCCACCCATCCTCGGATGGCACGATCTGCTCTAGGTCTAAGGTCAGGGCAGCCGTAGGTGCGTTCTCCTGAACACCGCCTGATGACAGATCTAAGTCATGCTCATCGTGACTGTACGGCGCACCTGTCATGGGCTCAAATCCGTCAAAGATCAAGTCTCCGCGGATGTCGGCGGTGTAGTTCAAGCTTCCAAACCTGACCTGATGGCCAGGGGTGTAGCTATCGATCTGCTCCAGATGGTCAAGCGAGTTGGCCCGCAGTGCGAAGCCGTCGAATACGAAGATCTGTCCGAGAAGAAAAACCTCACCCTGGATCGCATCATTGCAGATGATTGAAGCAGCCATCAAGCCTTAGCGTGACGACACAGTGGAACTCTCAATGAAAGCACCAATGTCGGTGTCAAAACCGGCGGATCTCGGGTAGGGGGTCCCGAACTGTGCGTCTCAGGCTAATGGTAACAGGAGGCGGGGGACACAATGTTTACCCAGGTTCGGGCCCTCTCGATGGAGGTAATACCCTACTTCTTGCTTGATTGATCTTGATGATATGAGTATTACAAGAGTTGATCTACCATGAGATCGTAGAGGCTAAACCCTAGAAGCTAGCCTATGATTATGATTGTTCTTGTCCTACGGACTAAACCCTCTGGTTTATATAGACACCGGAGGGGGATAGGGTTACACAGAGTCGGTTACAGAGAAGGAGATCTACATATCCGAATTGCCAAGCTTGCCTTCCACGCAAAGGAGAGTCCCACCCGGACACGGGACGAAGTCTTCAATCTTGTATCTTGATAGTCCAACAGTTCGGCCAAAGTATACAGTCCGGCTGTCCGAGGACCCCCGAATCCAGGACTCCCTCAATGGGCAGAAGCACTATTCCCTTTATTAGTAGGTATAGATTTTGAATCGGCAGTGAACTTCGGTTAGTATGTTCAATGTAAGTACTTGTTTGAATCGAATTTGTGTTAGTTTGCACCGAATTCGTTTTATACTCGACTAAACTTAGAAGTTTGCCTAAGTCCATCCAAAACTTAGTGAGGTAAATTTACTCCACTAAGGTTTACTCGGCGGTTTACTCCGCTATCTTTGATTGACTAGAGATGCCCTAACAACTCAGTACCACACTAAAGCCTTCGTACATCAACTGCCAATTCGTTGGAGCGGCCCTTAGAGAAACTCCAACGCAACGACCCAAATCGTCTACCTGCGTCAGTTTGGGTTGGCGCGAACAAAAGTGGAGGCCCAACGCCGACCCAAACCTAAAATGCGTCTGCTTTGCATCTGTGCCGGTGCATTTGTGGCCCAAATTTGGGCCGGAAATGTGTCGGCGTCACGCGTCAGCTACAACGGTCGACATTTTTTAAGCTGGGCATGTTGGGGGGTCGTCCTCATCTGCTTTCAGAAGCCCCCCGTCCCCATGTCGCCATCCTCTGCTCCCCCGTCGATGACAACCCTAGCCACCTTGATGACCCACAAGTATAGGAGATCTATCGTAGTCCTTTCGATAATTAAGAGTGTCAAACCCAACAAGGAGCAGAAGGAAATGACAAGCGGTTTTCAGTAGGTATTCTCTACAAGCACAAAAATTATGGGTAACAGATAGTTTTGTGATAAGGTAATTCGTAACGGGTAACAGGTAACAAAGTAAACAAGGTGCAGCAAGGTGGCCCAATCCTTTTTGTAGCGAAGGACAAGCCTAGACAAACTCTTATATAAAGGAAAGAGCTCCCAAGGACACATGGGAATTATCGTCAAGCTAGTTTTCATCATGCTCATATGATTCACGTTCGGTACTTTGATAATTTCATATGTGGGTGGACCGGTGCTCGGGTACTGCCCTTCCTTGGACAAGCATCCCACTTATGATTAACCCCCCTCGCAAGCATCTGCAACTAAGAAAGAGGAATTAAGGTAAACCTAACCATAGCATGAAACATATGGATCCAAATCAGCCCCTTAGGAAGCACCGTATAAACTAGGGTTTAAGCTTCCGTCACTCTAGCAACCCATCATCTACTTATTACTTCCCAATGCCTTCCTCTAGGGCCAAACAATGGTGAAGTGTCACATAGTCGACGTTCACATAACACCACTAGAGGAGAGACAACATACATCTCATCAAAATATCGAACGAATACCAAATTCGCATGATTACTTATAACAAGACTTCTCCCATATCCTCAGGAACAAACATAACTACTCACAAATCATATTCATGTTCAAAATCGGAGGAGTATTAATATGCATAAAGGATCTGAACATATGATCTTCCACCGAATAAACCAAATAGCATCAACTACAAGGAGTAATCAACACTACTAGCAACCCACAAGTACCAATCTGAGGTTTTGAGACAAAGATCGGATACAAGAGATGAACTAGGGTTTGGGAGGAGATGGTGCTGGTGAAGATGTTGATGGAGATGGACCCCCCTCCCGATGAGAGGATCGATGGTGATGACAATGATGACGATTTCCCCCTCCTGGAGGGATGTTTCCCTAGCAGAACAGCTCTGTCGGAGCCCTAGATTGGTTCTGCCAAGGTCCGCCTCGAGACGGCGGCGCTTCGTCCCGAAAGCTTCCTTATGATTTTTTCCATGGCAAAAGACACCTTATACCAGAAGATGGGCATCGGGGGGCTTCCAGGTGGCCCAAGAGGCAGGGGGTGCGCCCGGGGGGTAGGGCGCGCCCCGACCCTCGTGGACAGAGGGTGGCCCCCCTCTGGTGCTTTCTTCGCCCAATATTTTCTATAAATTCCAAAACTGACTTTCGTGGAGTTTCAGGACTTTTGGAGTTGTGCAGAATAGGTCTCTAATACTTTGCTCCTTTTCCAGCCCAGAATCCAGCTGTCGGCATTCTCCCTCTTCATGTAAACCTTGTAAAATAAGAGAGAAAAGGCATAAGTATTGTGACATAATGTGTAGTAACAGCCCATATTGCAATAAATATCGATATAAAAGCATGATGCAAAATGGACGTATCAACTCCCCCAAGCTTAGACCTCACTTGTCCTCAAGCGGAAGCCGATATCGAGAAATATGTTGACATATTTAGAGATAGATGTGTGGATAAAATAAAATACGGACATGAGGGCATCATGATCATTCTTAGAACAACAACATATATATATCGTCATATGAATTCTTATGCTTAAAGTAACAATCTATTCACAATGTCAAGTATGAATCATAAACTTCATTGAAAACTAGCAAACTATAATCTCAGTCATTGAGGCAATTGCAATTTATCATAACATCGGAAAGAGTCAAATACAAGAGCTTTTCAGCAAGTCCACATACTCAACTATCATTTAGTCTTTCATAGTTGCTAACACTCACGCAATACTTATGGGTATGAAGTTTTAATCGGACACAGAGAAAGATAGGGGCTTACAGTTTTGCCTCCCAACCTTTTACCTCAAGGGCAATGTCAACAATAATGCTTTGTGAAAACCCACATCCAATTGGATATATATATCATGATCTTTCCAACACATAGTGCTTGCCAAAGGATAAAGTGTAAAAAGGAAAGGTGAAGATCACCATGACTCTTGTATAAGGTAGAAGACAATAATAAAAGATAGACCCTTTGCAGAGGGAAGCAGAGGTTGTCATGTGCTTTTATGGTTGGATGCACAAAATCTTAGTGCAAAAGAATGTCACTTTATATTGCCACTTGTGATAGGGACCTTTATTATGCAGTCTGTCGCTTTTATTTCTTCCTTATCACAAGCTCGTATAAAGCTTGTTTTCTCCACACTAATAGATCATACATATTTTGAGAGCAATTTTTATTGCTTGAAACAATGAAAACTTACTTGAAGGATCTTACTCAATCCATAGGTAGATATGGTGGACTCTCATGGCAAAATTGGGTTTAAGGATATTTGGAAGCACAAGTAGTATCTCTACTTGGTGCAAAGAGTTTGGCTAGCATGAGGGGGAAAGGCAAGCTCAACATGTTGGATTATCTATGACAGTATAATTTGTTTTGGATACAAGAAAACATAACTCATTACGTTGTCTTCCTTGTCCAACATCAACTTTTTAGCATGTCATACTTTAATGAGTGCTCACAATCATAAAAGATGTTTAGGATAGTATATTTATATGTGAAAACTTCTCTTTCTTTATTACTTCCTATTAATTGCAACGATGACCAAAACTATGTTTGTCAACTCCCAACAATGTTTATTCATCATACTCTTTATGTGTGAAGTCATTACTCTTAATAAGATCCATATGATCTTTTTATTTCTTTTTGTTCTTTCTTTTTCTTTCAAATCATAGCAAGATAGCAAAGCCCTCGACTCAAAATTAATCTTTATTATATATATAGCTCAAGAACTCGATTACATAGATAGGGATCAACACAAAAACTCAAAGCTAGATCAGATTAAAACTTTATTCTACTAGATCAAGATATAACCAAAAGGATCGGACTAAGAAAAACAGCAAAGATAGAAGTGTGATGGTGATAAGATACCGGGTCATCTCCCCCAAGATTGGCAGTTTCCAAGGGGAGTGCCCATGCCCATGTGATTATGTCTCTTTCTTCGTGGGTGGTGATGATGGAGTTGTTGATGATGTAGGCCTTTTCCTTAATTTGCGCTTGAGGATAGAATTTTGGTCCCTTAAGTCATCGATCTCCTGCTCAAGGCTGAATATCTTTTTGCATAATTCCTGTTTATTCTCCTGCAAGAGACCAAAAGGGATAAACTCGATCTTAGGTTTCTTTGCTCTATCGGGGAGGCTTGACTTTTTAAACTCCACGTGCATGTCCCCAGACTGAGGTAGTGGGACTTCATCTTCATCTGAGCTCGTCTCCTCCTTTCCCTTAGGATCATAGTCTTCTTCTTCCTTCATGGTCCAACCACAATGCTCCAAGTCCCCGTAGACCTTGGGGTCTGCAAGGTAATCAGCCACATAGCTTTGTCCCTCTGAATCCTGGGATGACATATTGCTCTACTCTGCGGCAGAAACAACTCAAAACAAAATTAGAGGATTTCGTCGTGGTACGTTGGTCCAAATCTTCAGAAGATTATATAATGTTTTTTTACCGACCAAAAGAAGTATCGTGCAAGAGAACGGAGTCGTGGATGGCACACGAGGTGCCCACGAGGCAGGGGGCGCGCCCAGGGGGGTAGGGCACGCCCTCCACCCTCGTGGACGCCTCGTGCCCTTTCCAGACTACTTCTTATTTTCCCATTTTCTTAAATATTCCAAAATGGAGAAAAATTGATATTGGAACTGTTTTGGAGTCGGTTTACTTACCGTACCACATACCTATTCCTTTTCGGAGTCTGAAACATTCTGGAAAGTGTCCCTTATGTGCTCCTCCAGGGTTACGGTGTCAATAACATTGGTTTCAACATTTATGGGATTACCTGATATAATGTTTGATTCTTTGACCGTTCACCACCTTCGGATTTGTGCCTTCGAAGTTGTTGATTTTTATGGCACCGGAAAGATAGTCCTCCTCGATAACGTAAGGACCTTCCCATTTAGAAAGAAGTTTTCCTGCAAAAAAAATCTTAAACGAGAGTTGTATAGAAAAACATAATCACCTACATTAAACTCATGCTTTTGTATCCTCTTATCATGCCATCTTTTAACTTTTTCTTTAGACAGTTTGGCATCTCATAAGCCTGGGTTCTCCATCCATCAAGTGAGCTTATGCCAAATAACCTCTTCTCACCGACAAGTTTGAAATCATAATTGAGCTCTTTAATGGCCCAATATGCCTTATGTTCTAGTTTGAGAGGTAAGTGACATGCTTTTCCATAAACCATTTTATACGGAGACATACCCATAGGATTTTTATATGCAGTTCTATAGGCCCATAATGCATCATCAAGTTTCTTGGACCAATTCTTTCTAGATCTATTAATAGTCTTTTGCAAAATTAATTTAAGCTCTCTATTACTCAATTCTACTTGACCGCTAAACTGTGGATGGTATGGAGATGCAATTCTATGATTAACATCATACTTAGCAAGCATCTTACGAAAAGCACCATCAATAAAATGTGAACCACCATCAGTCATTAAGTATCTAGGGACTCCAAACCTCGGAAAAATAACTTCTTTAAGCATCTTAATAGAGGTGTTATGATCAGCACTACTAGTTGGAGTAGCTTCTACCCACTTAGTAACGTAATCAACATCAACTAAAATATGTGTATATCCATTAGAGGAAGGAAACGGTCCCATATAATCAAAGCCCCAAACATCAAATGGTTCAATAACAAGTGAATAGTTCATAGGAATTTCTTGATGTCTACTAATATTACCAATTCTTTGACATTCATCACAAGACAATACAAACTTACGGGCATCTTTGAAGAGAGTAGGCCAATAAAAACCGGATTGCAATACCTTATGTGCAATTCTATCTCCCGCGTAATGTCCTCCATATGCCTCGGAGTGACACTTGCATAGGATCTATTCCTGTTCACGCTCAGGTACACAACGTCTAATAACACCATCTACTCCTTCTTTATAAAGGTGTGGGTCATCCCAGAAGTAATGTCTTGAATCATAGAAAAACTTTTTCTTTTGCTGGTATGTGAAACTAGGTGGTATAAATTTAGCAACAATGTAATTAGCATAATCAACATACCATGGAGCAGTACTAGAAGCATTTATGACAACCAATTGTTCATCTGGAAAGCTATCATCAATAGGTAGTGGGTCATCAAGAACATTCTCTAACCTAGATAAGTTGTCTGCAATAGGGTTCTCAGCTCCCTTTCTATCAATAATATGCAAGTCAAATTCTTGTAGCAAGAGAACCCATCTAATAAGTCTAGGTTTAGCATCTTTTTTTCATAAGGTATTTAACAGGAGCATGATCAGTGTGAACGGTTACTTTGGAATCAACAATATAAGGTCTGAACTTATCACAAGCAAACACAACTGCTAAAAATTCTTTTTCAGTGGTAGCATAATTTCTCTAGGCACTATCTAGAGTTTTACTAGCATATTGGATAACATTTAATTTCTTATCAACTCTTTGTCCTAGAACAACACCTACAACATAATCACTAGCATCACACATGATTTCAAAGGGTAAATTCCAATCAGGTGGCTGAACAATAGGTGTAGAAATCAAGGCTTTCTTAAGTATTTCAAATGCTTCTATGCAATCATCATCAAAGACAAAAGGAACATATTTTTGTAATAGATTAGTCAGAGGCCTAGAAAGTTTTGAGAAGTCTTTAATGAACCTTCTATAAAAACCGTCATGACCAAGGAAACTTCTTATACCTTTGATGTCCTTGGGACACGACATCTTTTCAATAGCATCAACTTTAGCTTTGTCAACTTCAATACCTCTTTTAGAAAATTTATGCCCCAAGACAATACCTTCATTAACCATAAAGTGTCACTTCTCCCAATTCAAGACAAGACTAGTTTGTTCGCATCTCTGCAAAACTCGATCAAGGTTGCTTAAGCAATCATCAAAAGAAGTTCCATACACGGAGAAATCATCCATGAAAACCTCAACAATCTTTTCACAAAAGTCAGAGAATATAGCTGTCATACATCTTTGAAAGGTAGCAGGTGCATTACATAAACCAAAAGGCATACATCTATAAGCAAAGGTACCGAAAGGGCAAGTAAAAGTGGTCTTATCCTGATCCTCTTTTGACACAAGTATTTGAGAGAAACCAGAATAACCATCTAGAAAGCAAAAATGTGTATGTTTGGATAATCTTTCTAGCATTTGATCAATAAAAGGTAAAGGGTAATGATCTTTTCTAGTAGCTTTATTCAATTTGCGAAAATCAATTATCATTCTATAACCTATAATAATTCTTTGTGGGATCAATTCATCTTTATCATTAGGAACAACATTAATACCTCCCTTCTTAGGGACACAATGGACGGGGCTTACCCATTGACTATTAGCAACAGGATAAATTATACCTGCCTCCAGAAGCTTTAGTATTTCATTTCTCACCACTTCTTTCATCTTAGGGTTTAACCATCGTTGGTGATCAGCAACTGGTTTAGCGTCTTTCTCCAGTTTTATTGTGTGCTGGCATAGAGTGGGGCTAACGCCTTTAAGATCATCAAGAGTATATCCAATAGCAGCACGGTGCTTCTTCAGAGTTTTCAATAATTTCTCTTCTTCCTGCTCTGAAAGGTTAGCACTAATAATAACATGATATATCATCTTTTCATCAATATAAGCATATTTAAGAGTATCAGGTAATGGTTTAAGCTCAAACACGGGATCACCCTTGGGTGGAGGAGGATCCCCTAGGATTTCAATAGGCAAGTTGTGTTTCAAAATGGGTCCCTGTTTAAAGAATACTTCATTTATTTCCCTTCTTTCATTCATAAACATATCATTTTCATGGTCTAGCAAATATTGTTCTAAAGGATCATTAGGAGGCACGGCAATAGAAGCAAGACCAATAATTCCATCTTTACTAGGAAATTCTTTATCACGGGGTTGTCTATGGAATTTAGCAAAATTAAAATCATGAGACATATCCCCTAAACCAACAGTAATAATATCTTTTTCGCAATCTATCTTGGCATTAACAGTATTCAAGAAGGGTCTACCAAATATAATGGGACAAAAGTCATCTTGTGGGGAACCAAGAACAAGAAAATCAGTAGGATATTTAACTTTCCCACACAAGACTTCAACATCTCTAACAATCCCAATTGGTGAACTAATATCTCTATTGGCAAGCTTAATTGTAACATCAATATCCTCTATCTCAGCAGGTGCAATATCATGCATAATTTCTTTGTATAAGGAATGAGGTATTGCACTGGCACTAGCACCCATATCATATAAAGCCATGATAACAATGATCTCCTATTTTAACAGAAACAACAGGCATGCCAACAACAGGTCTATGTTTATGTTTAGTATTGGGTCTAGCAATTCTAGCAGCTTCATCACAGAAGTAAATAACATGCCCATATCGACCAAGAGATCTTTAACCATAGCAATACTAGGTTCAACTTTAATTTGCTCAGGAGGTGTAGGTGTTTTAGCATTACTCTTACGAACCATAGTTGAAGATTTAGCATGATCCTTTATTCTAATAGGGAAAGGTGGTTTCTCAATATAAGTAGTAGGAACAATAGGATCAACATTATAAGTGATAGTCTTTTCTTCAACTTTAATAGGTTCAACTACTTTTACTTCAATGGTAGGATGATATTTAAACCACTTCTCTTTAGGGAGATCAACACGAGTAGCAAATGATTCACAGAAAGAAGCTACTATCTCAGAGTCAAGTCCATATTTAGTGCTAAATTCACGAAAAACATCGGTATCCATAAAAGATTTAACACAATCAAACATAGGTGTTATACTTGACTCCTTACCTTTGTCGAGATCCCAATCTTCAGAGTTGCGTTTAATTCTTTCCAATGAATCCCATTTGAATTCAATAGTCTTCATCATAAAAGAACCAGTACAAGAAGTATCGAGCATGGAGCGATTATTGAGAGAAAGCCGAGCATAAATTTTTTGAATAATGATTTATCTTGAGAGCTCATGATTGGGGCATGAATATAACATTGACTTAAGCCTCCCCAAGCTTGAGCGATATTTTCTCCTTCGTGAGGCCAAAAATTATATATATAATTACGATCACGATGAACCAGATGCATAGGATAAAACTTCTGATGAAATTCCAATTTCAATCGGTTGTAGTTCCATGATCCAATATCATCACATAGCCTAAACCATGCCAATGCCTTTCCCTTCAAAGATAAAGGGAAGACCTTCTTCTTGATAACATCCTCAGCCATACCTGCAAACTTAAATAATCCACAAACTTCATCCACATAGATTAGGTGCATATCGGGATGTAGTGTTCCATCTCCTGTAAAAGGATTAACTAGCAGTTTCTCTATCATACCCGAGGGAATTTCAAAGTAAACACTTTCAGTAGGTTTAGTAGGTTGAGGAGCAACTCTTTGCTCTACTGGTCGGGGTGAAGATACCCCGAACAAGCCCCTCAAAGAATTATTTTCCATAGTAACAAGCGATAGTAAATTTCAGCACACTATAAAATTTTCCTTACCAAATTCCACCTACCAAAGGCGCTTCACTCCCCGGCAACGGCGCCAGAAAAGAGTCTTGATGACCCACAAGTATAGGGGATCTATCATAGTCCTTTCGATAAGTAAGAGTGTCGAACCCAACAAGGAGCAGAAGGAAATAACAAGCGGTTTTCAGTAAGGTATTCTCTGCAAGCGCTGAAATTATCGGTAACAGATAGTTTTGTGATAAGATAATTCGTAACGGGTAACAAGTAACAAAAGTAAACAAGGTGCAGCAAGGTGGCCCAATCCTTTTTGTAGCAAAGGACAAGTCTGGACAAACTCTCGTATAAAGGAAAGCGCTCCCGAGGACACATGGGAATTATCGTCAAGCTAGTTTTTATCATGCTCATATGATTCGCATTCGGTACTTTGATAATTTGATATGTGGGTGGACCGGTGCTCGGGTATTGCCCTTCCTTGGACAAGCATCCCACTTATGATTAACCCCTCTCGCAAGCATCCACAACTACGAAAGAGGAATTAAGGTAAACCTAACCATAGCATGAAACATATGGATCCAAATCAGCCCCTTACGAAGCAACGCATAAACTAGGGTTTAAGCTTCTATCACTCTAGCAACCCATCATCTACTTATTACTTCCCAATGCCTCCCTCTAGGGCCAAACAATGGTGAAGTGTCATGTAGTCGACGTTCACATAATACCACTAGAGGAGAGACAACATACATCTCATCAAAATATCGAACGAATACCAAATTCACATGATTACTTACAACAAGACTTCTCCCATGTCCTCGGGAACAAACGTAACTACTCACAAATCATATTCATGTTCATAATCAAAGGGGTATTAATATGCATAAAGGATCTGAACATATGATCTTCCACCGAATAAACCAACTAGCATCAACTACAAGGAGTAATCAACACTACTAGCAACCCACAGGTACCAATCTGAGGTTTTGAGACAAAGATCGGATACAAGAGATGAATTAGGGTTTGAGAGGAGATGGTGTTGGTGAAGATGTTGATGTTGATGGACCCCCTCCCGATGAGAGGATTGATGGTGATGACGATTTCCCCCTCCCGGAGGGATCTTTCCCCGGCAGAACAGCTCCGCCGGAGCCCTAGATTGGTTCCGCCAAGGTTCCGCCTTGAGATGGAGGCGCTTCATCCCGAAAGCTTCCTTATGATTTTTTCCAGGGTAAAAGACACCTTATACGAGAAGATGGGCATCGGGGTGCTTCCAGGTGGCCCACGAGGTAGGGGGCGCGCCCAGGGGGGTAGGGTGTGCCCCCCACCATCGTGAACAGAGGGTGACCCCCCTCTGGTGCTTTCTTCGCCAAATATTTTTTATAAATTCCAAAACTGACTTTCATGGAGTTTCAAGACTTTTGAAGTTGTGCAGAATAGGTCTCTAATATTTTGCTCCTTTTCCAGCCCAGAATCCAGCTGCCGGCATTCTCCCTCTTCATGTAAACCTTGTAAAATAAGAGAGAAAAGGCATAAGTATTGTGACATAATATGTAGTAACAGCCCATATTGCAATAAATATCAATATAAAAGCATGATGCAAAATGGACATATCACACCTTGACATGATGGGCTTCTTCTCCGGCAATGGCAATGACAAAGCCAAGGGCAAGGCCCCCGCCACCCCTCTTCCCCGCCTCTCCCCGCCTCCGCCGGCGTCTTCCCGCCGGCCGAGGCAGCGCGTGAGCATGCCAGTGCATCAGGCGGAGTGGCACTGGCAGCACCGCGTCCCTCTCCCCTACCCCGACATCACCCTGCCGCATGACTGGCACTTGAATCCGGAGAGGATCTCAGTGTCGGCGGTGCCGCGGTCGGCAAGGGCGCACGCGGAGGAGGTGCGACGCCGGCAGGCACTGCTGATGGCAGAGCAGCGCCACAACTCCGCCTACGACGCCGACTCGCCCTATTGGGCGTGTTGGTTTGCCTTCGAGCACGAGGAGGTCAAGTAGCGCGGCGTGCGCCAAGTCTCCCGTAGCTCCCCGTCGCCGCCTCCCGTAGCTCCACGTCGCCGCCCATCGTCGTACGCGACGAGGACCAGGAGGTGGAGGCCACCTACCAGGCGGCCATGGCGGTTGTCCTCCAGGAGAGCGAGGAGGAGGAGCGACGCAGGGAGGAGGAGGAGGCAGCGTTCGAGGCGAGCATGGCGGAGGCCATGGCGCTGTCCGCGGTCGGCGATTGCGTCGTGCCACCACTGGCCCCGCCGTCCCCAGTCAAGGCCGAGCCGGAACCAACCCCCATCGAGCGCTACTCTTGGACGAGAGTAGTGAGCGAGTGGGTGAGCGCCCCGCCGATCAGGATGTGGGTGACGCTGGTGCAGGAGGCGACGTACCTCGAGCACTGGCGGCAGCGACGGCTGACCGAGGAGCGCCGCGAGGGCGAGTACCTCGAGCAGCTGGAGCGCGACGCCGAGGAGGAGCAGCGCGAGGCGGAGGAGGAGGCACGACAGGCACATGCCGCGGTGGCACATTCCGTAGCGGCCAACATCGCCGTGGTCTGGAACACGACATTCCCCTAGGCCGGCCCTGCGCCGACGCTGATCGACCTCACCGGCCCCGACGCCGCCGACGAGGACGCCTAAGGCAGCGGCGCCCTCTTAGTTTGATTTTTTTATGTCCAATTAATGTAATATGGACGCGTGGACTCTCGCCGGCCTTCGTGGCTGGCTTTAATGTTTAATTAATGTTTGTTCTATGTTTAAAATATTTATGGTCTTTCTTTTCCCGCGCGCCGTCAAAGTGGGTCGGGCTAGCGTTGGGCGCATACGCCTACCCAAACGCAAAAACGGACGTGGACGTCTGCCGGTCCGACCCAAACGAACGAAAAGCGGACAAAATCGCCGTCTGGATCGGCGGGTTGGAGTTGCTCTTACATGATTTGGATTGGGACTTTTTGTCAAGAGCAAAAGGCATGACACGACATATCTTCCTTTTTCCTTCTCGAAGAAAATGAGATGTACCTACAGCATGGGTGCACCGCCAATGCTTATGCCTTTGGACAGCTCGCCATACTTATCTTTATTTATGCTCATCTGATCACCAAGTTTTCCAGAGCAAACAAAGATAGATAACAACAGAGAAACAAGTTCCTTTAGATGCAAACGTGGCGTCATCCAAGCCATCGAAAGGAAAACGAGCGGGCCAGATATACTGCGCCCTAGCGAGTTACCCGAACGTACGGGAGAAAGAAATCAACAACAGGTGGGACGGCCATCTTCCACCCCTCTCCCATCGTCTCCACCCGACCGCCACTCCCCACTCTGTCGCCCCCCTCGACGCGGCGGCCGCCGCCGGGATGACCGCCTTCTAGCACACCACAACCGATCTCCCGCGGAGTCCCCCGCCCGCCCCTGCGCTGCGCGGACGGAGATCCGCGACCTCGTTGGTAAGCCACCGACTTCCCCCGCCCGTAACCCTCCCAAGCGATTTGTCCCGATTCGTTTCCGGCTCCTGCCCGCGCGTTCGTGATGTTAGGTGTCTCTCGTGACCAGATGCGTGGTTGAACCTGGGCTTTTGGTCCTCCTTTTACCGTAGGGCGCTTCGGGTGGAGACCTCGCCGATTTGGGGATTTCCATGGCTGTTTGTAGGCACGAAATGTCCGATTGGGAAAAAATATATTATAAAACGATGGTTGGTGAAATCTCTATGCCTTGCACGATGATAAAGACAGATGGTTTGTAGCCTGAAGCCGAGGAGTGAGTAACCAGTAGGCCGTATAGTGTTGTAATTCCATGGGAATTGCGTGACTGATACCTTCTCTGGATTTTTGGGTCTGATGACATTTTCTAGAAGGTAGGGCATATATAGACTCGATTATCTAAGCAGGGCTTGGTCGAGTCCACTAGAAACTATCTCTAACTGAACCTGTTTGAGGAGTCATAGGCTTTATTAGGCTCTGGATACCGTATGATTGCGAACCTGTCATGATGCAAATGACTATTTTATTTTCCTAAGCTGGTTGAAAGCAAGAAATCATATCTTTGCTTAAGAATTGCCGTGTTCATTGCGATACAATTAAACAGCTCAATTGGGGTGTATTAGCATCAACTCAGAACCTGCTATTGCTTTCATATAAATCATGTAGGGCTGAACTAGACTTGTAGTCCTATGTTTTCGAATTTATGTTCCGAAGAAGCAATTTTTTCCTTTGACCACTAAGCATTCTTCTTATTGCAACTATTAAATGATGAGTAAGCCATGTGTAGACTTTGTAGGATTTGTTTGATCCTCCCATAGTTCTGTTTAGGGATGCTTAGTTGGGCAATAGCTCAGCTAGACAGCTTTTGCTTACCAGCCTTGCCGTGTGAAACTGTTGTCAGGAGTGGGTCGTTGGTTTTCTTTGCGAAAAGTTTGCCATCGGAAGCGAGCCGATTTGGCTCTCCTGATCTCAAGGTTTTTGTAGCCCATCCAAGCTAGCTGGCCCACAAAAGCTAAGATATTTGAACAGTTCCAAACACCTAGCCTTGCCCGGCAAGGCTATAACTATTCTTGCCTAGGATCCAAACAAGTCCTTAATTCGCAGCTAGTCCTGTGTAGGCTTTACCGAGCGGGTTAAAACAATGTATTGATAATATTTATTTTCCATTAATGTGCAGTAGGCTTAGATGATCTCTTGCATAATCCATAGTGGATCTCCCCAGTTAATTTACCATGATTTTGGAACTCTTGGGTAGTTTCTTCTAGTTTATATGTTAGTACATTAGTGATAATTAACTGTTTTAAAAAGCACTGAGGCCATGTGATAGCACACATGTAGTTTGTCTAAACAGTTCTTATCTAAAACTAGTGAATGATGCTCCTTCACGATAAGTTTCCAGCAGTAAGAATGTTTACAATAACTTTCCCGCATGAATCCTGCTTGCCGAGTTTCACCTTCTATAGATACTGCAGTTCTTGTCAATTTATCTATTAGATTTTTTATGTACTGGAAAGTCTGTACATAAGTACTGACTCAGGGTAGCTACAAAGCCGACTGAGAAAATCGCTACCTAATCAACTAGGCCACACATCATTAGTCCCTACTCTCGACTAAAGTAGATACATATGCAGTCAGTAACATCGCTTGGCACTCTCAGCATTTCTGTGTTTGTTATGTGGTTTCTGAAATTGCCAGTACACAGGGAAACTGTATTATATTGTTAGAAAAAGAAACATGATTATGTAGTTAATATGACTCATTGCCTGCCTGGTCAATTGGTTGTTTACTTGATGTTTTTATAGACTGCTGGCTTTATTTCATTTGTGAGAGCATTTCACACTTAATTTTTTTTCGCTCAGCATAAATAGTTGTGGTCAGTTTTACTGGAGAAATTTGTATTTCCCCTATGTAAGTATGGTATTATTCGCTTGTGAGGCATTCTGATTTTCTGCTGTACATCAGAACTGCAGATGCACAAAACATAGTGTACCAGCTCTTCCTCATTCAAGATGTGGAGTTTTGCATCAAATGCCATAGCTGGAAGCATAAAGAAAAGGGTGCAACCATCAAAAGGCAGCCTATCCAATCCTGATTGCTCTGATGACGATGGTTCTTCATGTGCAAGTCGAGAGGAAGGCCTTGAATGCCCAATATGCTGCGAATCCTTCAACATCGTAGAGAACGTTCCTTATGTCTTGTGGTGTGGTCACACAATGTGCAAGAACTGCATCCTAGGTCTTCAGTGGGCTGTTGTCAAGTTCCCAACCCTTCCTATCCAGCTGCCTCTCTTTGTCTCATGTCCTTGGTGCAACCTATTATCTTTCCGGCTGGTGTACAAAGGCAACCTCAAGTTCCCACGTAAGAACTACTTTCTGCTCTGGATGGTTGAGAGCATGAATGGTGACAGAGCAAAGTTCCATTCCTCTGGTCATGAAGAGCGCCAATCAGTATGTCCCTCCAGTGGTGGCACCAGTTCCAGTCAACACCACCGAAGAACCCCTACGGCACGAGCAGAGACCTCTTCTGCCAGAGATAGAAATGCCGCTGCCAACACCTCCAACACTGCCAGCGTGTCTCTCCAAAAGCTCATGGTGTGCTTCGTGCAGCTGACTGCCAAGTTCCCGCTCGTGATAATGTTCCTCCTCATAGTTCTCTACGCCGTCCCTGCCAGCGCCGCGGTTCTGCTCCTGTACGTCCTTGTCACGTTTTTGTTTGCGCTGCCGTCGTTTCTGATCCTCTACTTTGCTTATCCCACCTTGGACTGGCTCGTGAGAGAGATATTCACTTGAGCCGCGCTGTTCTGAAATGTAAGTACAGTTTATGTAGCTTTGTGAAAGGTGAAACAAAGCTTTGGATATCTGTTCCATCCATGGCACCGCTTTGCTGTTATGGCCACTGTATAGATTGCCCTTTTCTGCTCCTTGTTTTTTCTTCCCCTTTTCTGCTCTGGCCTTTTGAGGCTGTGGTTTGCTGTAACTGTCTGCTCATTGAAATGTTGTTCTTGTTCATGAGTGCCCCAACCTTTGTAACTTTCCTTTTGTTATGGTCAGGTGTTTTTACCATGTTTTGCCGCTCTTTCGGGAATGCTTGCGTTGCGATGTTCTCATACAGTTGTTTACATTTTGGGTACTGATTCTTCGTTTGGGACATAGCATCCGCATGTCGAAGTTCGGTGCCGGAGACGTCCGCCTTCTCGGACTTGCCCAACCAAACTTGGGCCGGATCGGCATGTTGGCCACGGTCCTTGGCCCTGACAAATACTCTCGACTCCCACCAATCTGTTGCGGAGAACGCCTACACTAAATTGCAAATCCATCAGCCCTGTCCCAGCGTGTGCGGTCCGGCCGCTACACATGTTTTTGTTTAGATAGATGCAGCTACACATGCTTTGGCTCGTAGAAAGCACGAAGAACCAATAACACGCTGATAAGATTATGGATCTGCTACGCAACTAGGCGTGTACTCAACTCACTTGCATGCCTTGTTGTGCCGCATGCACCCGCCTCGGCACGGAGCATCGTCAAGCTCTGGCTTCATGTGACTTGTGAGGGTGTGACGGAATCTGCACTCCCCTCCATGGCGCTTCCGTCGTGGGTCTTGGGTGTCCGGTTGTATCCGGTTCGGCAAAACCCTGTCTGATGTGATGCTACAGTCTACTCTGGCAGCTTAGAATGAGCAGTTAGAAGGCTTGCTGGCACGTGTCGGGAGTGTTCTGCGTTGGGTGAAGGTTGCTTTGAGCACGCCCTTTCTTGTGCCAAAGAGCAGAGCTATGTGGTTGTTTCTCCCCTCGTACTCGTGTTCGGGACAACTCCCAATCCATGTCTGCCTTATCCCTGTGTCGTGGCTCTGGTGCTGCATATCATGACCGAGGTTCTGAAGCTATGCCCGAGCCTTGCTTCGCCTCTGTCAATGGAGCATTCGAAGGTGGACTCGGATGACCTCGTGCGAGGGGTATGATTTGTAGGGCTGGATTAACGAGCTGCTCGGCTTGTTTGGCTCATTATCATTAAGCTCATTATCAAAAGGTTGTTATCATTAAGCTCGTTAATATTAAAGAGTGAAAATGTCTGTTCAGCTCGGTTCGTTATGGGCTTGTTAAGCTCGTGAGCGTTCACGAGTGCTCGTTGAGGTAATAAACAACATAGAAGAATCACATGATCCCATAAAAGATTCACGATAGAATAAATTAAACAAAAACGTAAAGGTAATAAACAACACAGAAGAATCACATGATCCCGTTAAAAATTCACAACGGCATAAATTTAACAACGACGTTTCGTTCCTGGCAGCTGGCTCGTGGTTGACTCTAGAGTCTGCTGGCGGCTAGCTCCTAGGTTTAGGAGATGTGCTAAAGTGGGTTGGGGCGCTGGGCCCCTAGGCTGGGCTAACTAGCAACTCTTTTGTTAGTGGGCTGATTTGAATTAGGGGTCTCATGTCAAACTTTTGAAAATTAGCGAGCTAAACGAGTTGGCTTGTGAAACTCATTTGCTCGCTTGTTAAGCTTGTTAATTTTAACGAGCAAAAAACATTGTTCGGCTTGGTTCATTAACTAACGAGCACGAGCCAAAACGAGCCGAAGTATCGAGCGTTCATTATGCTCGCAAGCTTCGAGCTTTTTGTCCAGCCCTAATGATTTGCCTCTGTCATTTTAGCAACTAGAGGTGAACTCACATGGGCGCTCGGATTTGGCTTTGGTGCCCACTCCACCCCCAATGTCACACTATCCTGATGCTTTCTTTGGAGTTAATTGCTCAAAACCACCACATTTGTGGCTAGGGTACTCCAAAACTATGGTTTTTGCCAAAAATCACAAAAGACCACCACTTCTGCGGCAAGTGAATAACAAATCCCACTGATTCAAAATTAAACCGCGTCTAACAGTAAAACTGATTTGTCGGGGGTTGGGTGCGACATATGCCAAAGGATGGCTTATCATGGTGGGGGCGAGTAGAACGTCGCCGGTGCCTGGAAACGGGATGAGGCTTAGGCATGCACGCCGGTGAATCTTACCCAGCTTCGGGGCTCTCCGGGGAGATAACACCCCTACTGCTGCTCTACGGGGTCTCCGCATGATCACTAAGGCAAAGTGACTACAATGGTGCTCCTGGAGCTGTATCGGGAGGCAGGAGAGAGCAAGGCTATTTCTCTCCTCCCTGTGCTATCTGGTCTATCTCTATCAAGGTCCGAACCCTTTGCATGGGTGCCTCGGGGGGTTTATATAGGCCTACCCCCCTGGGGTACAATGGTAATCCGGCTGGGCGCGGGCCCCAGCCGTCTGTCTCTCACACCGCTGTCCTTCCCACCAGCTTCTGGGGCCCGCCGACTGGTGGGCCCCGCGGACAGGCCTGACACTGTGCGGCACTCCTGATGACGCAGGCTTGGTCATTGGGTCGTGGCAACAGTGCCGCCGTCTATCGGGCGATCACTGTCGCCATTCCCCATCCAATCTGGTTAATGGCTCGTGGGGCCCTGGAGAGGAGGCGGCCGACTCCAGGGAGGCCGACTCCCACAGGGCCGTCTTCGGGGCGCTCAGGCCGCCTTCGGTCCACCCACTGACAGGCGGCCCCGCGGTCTTCGGGTCGTACAGGCCGACGTCGTGGGTACAGTGCGTCGCGCACTGTGGCTGAGGTCAGGGCAGGCATGGCAACAGTGTCTTGCCTCGCCGGAGATCTTCCGGCGATACGGCTCACTGTAGCCATGCCGGTCCCTCGTAGGCAGGGGGAACGGCCATGCCGCGACCGTACCCCACACGGGCTTCGAGAGGAGTCAGGGGCCGACTCCCATAGTCGGCCTCTCTGGAGGTCGCCAGCTTGGAGTCGGCTTGTCTTGGAGTCGCCGTCTGGGACTCGGCTTGTCTTGGAGTCGCCGTCTGGGACTCGGCTTGAGGGGCGCGGCCTGCCCCGATGTCTTGAAAGATGCTGGGACCCGGGTTAGCCTACCCGTGGCCCATTACTCCGACAGTAGTCCCCGAAGCTGGTGATGCCCCGCGGACGCCGCCTTGTGGGGCTTCAACAGTTTCAACCTTCCCAGCGCAGACTCTGGAACTCGGCTGCCGTCTTCTCTTTGGCCGACTTGTTGAAAGTCGGATCTTTTCTAGCGAGGGGTCGCTGCTTGAAAGTCGCGGCGGGAAATCAGGCGGCGTACCTAATACGCTTCCCTGCTGCCATCGAGGCGGTCCTATCGCGTGGCGCCACGTGGAGAGGACAGTCTGCCCACCCACGCGCGCGACGGGATGGGCCGTCAGGCGGGGCCCGCCACTACTGTGCCTCGGCATACGAACAGATCCGTTGCGGTCGTGGACGGTTGGTTTCCCCACGTCGTTACTGCGCGCAGTAACTTCGTGGGGTAAATCGTGGGGCGGCGCGGGGGATCGTGCGCAGTTAATCCCACGCCCGCCCCCTTGGCTTCTCAGCCCATAGGGCTACAAGTAGGCCGGGGGGAGCGGGGCGGCACCGCACGCGCACCCTTCTCCCCCATTCCCCCGTCTCATCCTGTCTTCTCTTCCTCCTGCCCCCGCCGTCGAGCGAGAACACTCCTCACCGCGGCGATGAGCTCTTCCTCCGCCGCGGCCCCCGCCGTGCGTCCGGCGTATGGGACGGCTCGGAGGTGGAGGAGGAACACATCGAGTTCCTCCGCCAAACCCGCCTTCTCCCCAGCGCGGACCTCGTGCGCACCCGCCCTGCGCCGGTAGGGGAGACCCGACCGGCGCCGGAGGAGGGCGAGCGGGTCATCTTCCGCTCGCACCTCATGCGCGGCCTGGGGCTGCCGGCGAGCGGTTTCTTCCGCTCGTTCTTGGAGTTTCACAGCCTTCAACCACACCACCTTACTCCAAATACGGTGGTGTTGCTCTCCGCCTTCGCCACTCTGTGCGAAGGTTTCCTCGGCGTTCTCCCCACCCTCGAGCTGCGGGGAGAATTCTTCTCTTCGAAGCTCGGTACGCAAGTCGCCGGCATTCCGGCTCAGTGCGGCACCTACGTCGCGGTGCGGCGCTCAATAGCCGACAACCCCTTTCCTCCCATCTCGCTGATAAAGTCGGTGAAGATGTGGCAGCGCTCATACTTCTACGTGAAGAACCTCTCCACCGACGACGACTAGGTCAACCTGCCGCCCTTCAACGCCGCCCCCCTGACTGGGAGGCTCCCCAGCTGGTCTCACCGAGCCAGGTCGCTGACTCCCTCCGGAGCCGCCGCCGTAGCGCGACTCCGAGTCTTGCTGCAGTCGGAGGGCCTCGTCGGATCCGACCTTCTAGCCGCCTTCGTGGCGCGTCGAGTCCTCCCGCTCCAAGGCCGGCCTCACCTGATCTGTCAGATGAGCGGCCTCCGAGATCCAAGTCGGATGAGCACCAAGGAGATGCCCCGCAAGGAGGTGGCGAACTTGGTGAACCATATCGCGCACTGCGAGTTCACAGAGGACTGGCAATTCGGCAAGGAGCCATACTCGCGCGACAACCCCCCACCAGTGGTAAGTCGCATCTCCCTGTAGCTTTGTCTTCTTTGCGGCCGACTCCGGCTTCTTACTCTTGTTGGTTTCTTGTGGCTAGAACCCCCTCATGGAGCCTGCCGCCGGCGCCACGAGACAGCCCCGCGAGTATGTCCCTGATCGCGCGGACAGCGACGTCGACGACCCCTACTTGGGGGCGGCAGCGACGGAAGCCGACACCGAAGGCGGCAGCGACGGAACCGAAGGCGGCTTCAGGCCCTCGGCCACCTTCACCGACTGGCCTGAAGACGACGCCGACGGGGAAGTCGCCCCGCGCCACCAGCCAAGAGCCGTCCTGGCCAGCCAAGGCGGCGTGAAGAGGCGTCACGCCGGGCCGAGTGCGCCCGGCGGCAAATTGAAGAAGCTCAAGGGAGCGGCCGCCGCGACCAAACGGGAGGAGGCGGCCGCGAAGGCCAACCGCTTCCGAAGGGAAGTGAGAAGGCCGCCGCTAGTCTCAGCGTGAGTCTTTGCGCTCTTGATTTTCCTTTGTTGAATCTTGTCCGAGTCTTCTTTAACTTTCCCTCCGTTCTTCTTCAGGGCCCCCCTCTCCCTTGAGAGAGTCGCCGTCCCCTCCGTCATGGGTTCGGCTGAGACGTCCGCCAACACTCGGCGAGCCGATCCCGCCGCCGACCTCCGGGAGGCGACGGAGCGGGATGCGCAGGAGAAGCGCGACGAGGAGGAGGCCGACCGCCTGGAGAAGGCGCAGGCCGAGAAGGCGGCCGCCAACGCCCAGAAGAAGCTGGAGGACGCCGAAGCCGCCCTTGCGGCGAAACGGCGTGCTGAGGAGGCCGCGCGTTGCCGATCGGCGATGCTCGTCCCCCCATTATCGTCGGAGCCGCCGCCTCCGGAGTTCACGGGGCAGACCGGAGAGGTCGGCACCGAGAACCCCCTCGTGGAGGAGGGCGGCGAGGCTTCTAGATTGGACACCCTCGTGCCGCCTCCGCCACCGTCTGGGAGACCGCACGGCAAACAACCGGTGGGCCAGTCGGAGCCGCCGACCGCGGACGAGGCCGAGGCGCGGCTGCTTCTTCAAGTCGTCACGCCGGTGCGTCGCCGTCTTGAGAGGGCGACCTCGGCGCCGCGACCTCGGGAAACCGGCACCGCCAGCTCGGCGACCCTGGACGTCGAGGCCTCCAGTGCCGCGCCCACCGGGTGGTTGCGCGGAGGCGGCACCGGACCGCTGAACCAAGCGCTCCTGGACGTCCAGGCGAAGCTGCGCGCTGAAAGCGACGCCCTTCAAGTCTGCACCAGGGCGCATCTGGCTGCGCGGACATCTGTCCGAGTATGTTTTCTTCTTCTTTCTGATTCTTGTTTTTCTCTGTGGGGGCGCGCCAGCGCACCCACTGGGTGTAGTCCCCGAGTTCCGGGCCGGCTGCTGAGCAGCCGGTTCGGAACTTCCTCTGGCGAGTTCTGAATACTGACTTTGTCTTTATTGGCTTTTTGTAGGAGTATCATAACCTCCGCGCCACTGCCTTCAACCGCAATGTTGAGGAGTTGAACAAGCGGAGCGCCGACTTGGCGGAAAGCCGGGGTAAGCTCTTTTCTTCCTTCTTCGCGGGGGCGCGCTGGCGCACCCGCGGGCTGTAGTCCCCGAGATTCGGGCCGACTGCTGAGCAGTCGGGCCGGATCTCCCCGGCGATCTACTTTACTGACGACTTGCTTGTCTCTTCTTCGTTCTTCAGGTGCCAACGCCGCTCTTCAGGAGCAGCTGGGCGAGGCCAACACCGCTCGGCGTGCCAAGGAGGAGGAGTGCGGCAAGCTCGCCAAAGAGCGTGACCTGCTGGCGGCGCAGCTGGCCGAGCAGAAGGAGCTGCTCCAGAAGGCACAGGACGAGGCCAAGACGCGGGAGGCCGCTCTCATGGCCGAGTTCGAGAGCGAGCGCTCCGCCTGGACCGATAGGGAGGCGATGCTGACTTCCGGCTACCACGAGATCGAGGACATCGTTGATGGTAAGTTTCTTTCGTTTCTTCGGGCTTCCGACTATGTGTCAGGCCGACTTCTGATTTTTCGACTTTCTTCTTTTTTGTCTTGGCAGACTTCTTTTCTGGTCATTCATAGGCAGTCCCTCTGGCCATCGAGGCTTCTCGAGAGGCGCGAAGGGCGAAGGGTGAGGATGTCGCTGCTAATGCCCGCCGAACCATCGACGAGCAGCTCCTGAGCATTGAAGCCCGTCTTCGTCCGGCTCACCGGCTGCTGCGCCGACTTCAGCGTGCCGGCGCCCAGGCGGTTGCCGCCCTGTCGCCAGATATGCCGGCTCTGCGCACTGCCAGTCGGACTGCCGACTGGCTGGAAGTCGCCGCCGGCCGTCTTGAGGCTTGGAAGGGCTCCTCGGCCCGGGCCGGAGCACGCCGGGCCTTGGAGTTCGTCAAGGCGTGGTATCCAGGGCTGGACCTGGACCGCCTGGCCGCGTTCCGGTCAGAAGCCCAGGCCGAGCTGGAGGCCGTGGAGGGCGCCCTTGTCGAGCGTGCGGCGGCCATCGCCGAGTACACGGACACCAATGTCTTCGTGCCCGAGCGGGCTGAAGGCGGTGAGGAAGTGCCGGTGGACTGGTTCAGGATGAACCCGGAGTATGGCGAAGTCTTGGCGGAGGTGATCGACTCCAGCGCCGAGGAGGAGGACGAGGCGGAGGACGGAGGTGAGGCGGAGGCGCCAGAAGACGGAGCAGGCGGCCAGCCTCAGCTCGATCGCGCCTCCAGCAACGAGCCGCGTGGAGACAAGGCGACTGCCGCCGGAGGCGACCAAACCGAGACCGCCCAGCCAACTGCCCGGCGCCTGACGCCGCCGTCTCCTCTGATCCTCCGGCCCCGGATGCCGCCTCCTAGGCTGCTTTTTCCGCCTCTGTTTTATCTGTCTTTAGTAATCTTTTGAACACTTTGTTAGACTCGAACAGTTCCACCCGCGGGGTGTATCTTGAACTTCTATTCGAAGATTCGGCCAAGGGCATATGTAAATATTTATCCGATTTCTGCCTTTCCTTGCTTATTGCTCCTTAGGCTTTTTCCTTTGCCGCCTTCCTTTAGTTGCTGCCATGCCAGCTGGACAGCCGCTCTGCGGACTGTCGCTGGGTCAAGTGCTTGGCTACTTCGAGAAGGCAAGTATTTGGCCGTTTAGAGTTTCCTTAGCAAGTCAGCTAGAAAGCGACAGGTCGACTATCCAAGAGTCGGCTGTCTTTGATAGAAGCTAAGACGGCTAGCCGACTACTCATGAGTCGGCTCTGCAGAGAGAGGCTGGGAGCCGGCTTGAGCTATGCATACGCTTTAGGTCCTTAGCCATTTTTTCGTGTGTGCGCTCGTTCTTGCTTGTTCTCCGCCTACCAACAGTCGCTCTGCGAGCTACAGCTTTCGACGAGAGACGGCTTGAGCGCAACACACTACTTGTCCGACTACAGGAAGCATTTCATAGCGCAAGACGGCAAGTCCCCGGGCCGACTAGTCGGACCCGGTGCCAAACGGTATGATAAAAAGAATAGCATATTCGGAAGCGTGATTTTTATCATACAGATAACAAAAAGGCAGTCCCCGAGCTCGTCTCGGGGGGCCCAAGGTCTTAGTACTTTAATACAAAGGGGGGTAGTGCGATACATACTGCATCAACTGTAAAATCTTCGAAGAAGATTTGCGTTCCACGGGTGCTCTGTTTCTTTGCCGGAGTCGTCCCTCTTGCGCGCTCGAGGCTTCTGAGCGTCGATTAGGTAGTAGGATCCGTTGCCCAGCACCTTGCTGATGATGAAGGGACCTTCCCAAGGTGCCGACAACTTGTGCTGGCCGGCTGTTCTCTGAATCAGCCGGAGCACAAGGTCGCCCTCTTGAAACAATCTCGGCTTGACCTTTCGGTTGTAGTATCGGCGCAGACTCTGCTGGTAGATGCTGGACCGGCTGAGTGCCAACAGCCGGCCCTCTTCCAGTAGGTCAACGCCGTCTCGGCGTGCTTCTTCAGCTTCCTCTTCGGTGTACATGGTGACTCGTGGAGAGTCGAACTCTATATCCGTTGGGATGACGGCTTCGGCACCGTAGACGAGGAAGAAAGGCGTGAAGCCAGTTGACTTGTTTGGAGTCATGCGCAGACTCCAGAGGACGGCTGGTAGCTCCTCAACCCAACAGCTGGCCGAACGCTCGAGTGGTTCGACCAGTCGAGGCTTGATGCCGGACAGGATGAGGCCGTTTGCTCATTCCACCTGGCCGTTTGACTGCGTATGGGCAAGGACGCTAAGTCCAGTTGGATGCCCTGCGTCGCGCAGAAACGGGCCAAGGCGCCTTTGGCAAAGTTTGTGCCATTGTCGGTGATGATGCTGTGCGGTATGCCATACCGCACCGTGATGTCGGCGATGAAAGTTACTGCAGTCGGCCCATTCAACTTCTTAATGGGCTTTGCTTCTATCCACTTGGTGAACTTGTCCACCACGACAAGCAGATGAGTTAGGCCGCCTCGGGCCGTCTTGAATGGTCCCACCATGTCCAGGCCCCAAACTGCGAAGGGCCAGGCGATGGGGATTGTCTTCAGCGCGGAAGCCGGCTGAAGTGGCTTGGAGCGGAACTTCTGGCACCCCTTGCGTTTTGGACTAACTCTTTAGCCTCTTCTAGGGCAGTCGGCCAAAAGAAACCATGTCGAAAAACTTTGGCGACGAGTGCCCTCGAAGCCGCATGGTGGCCGCACTCGCCCTGATGAATGTCTCTGAGGATTGCTTGGCCTTGTTCTGGCTCTACGCAGTGCTGGTAGACACCAGTGACACTGCGCCTGACTAGCTCTCTGTTGACTATGGTGTATGGTGCCGCTCGGCGTTGTACTTGCCGAGCCAAGATCTCATCAGTCGGCAGCTCTCTGTTTACTAGAAACTTGAGGATGGGTTGTGCCCATGAGGGTGCTGCTATTTCTTCAACTGCTATCACAGCGACTTGGACAAGGGTGGCCGGGCTGGGAGGCGGCGGGCTGGAGTCCGCGGCCGCTTGCTGGATTGACGGAGTCCCTGGGCCGACTGGCGCAGTCCCCGGGCCGACTGGTGCAGTCCCTGGGCCGGGCTCTGAAGTCCCCGGGCTGGCTTCGACTGTGGTTTTCTTGGGGCCGTCTGCTGGGGCTCTGGAGTCGGATCCGACTTCTTCTAGAGGAGCCGGCACAAAGATGGAGTCTGACTCTGGTGAAGGCTTGATGGACGGCTTGAGGAGGCGCTGAAGAGCGATGCCGGAAGGTATTGCTTGGCGAGTAGAGCCGACTCGTGCCAAGGCGTCTGCTTGATCATTGTCATTTCTTGGCACGTGAAGGAATTCGCACCCCTCTAAGTATCCGCTGAGTTGCTGCACCAGGAAGTGGTAGCTCGCCATGTTTGCGTCTTTGGCGTCCCAGACGCCGGATGATTGCTGAACCACCAAGTCGGAGTCACCATAGCACAAAATCCGGCGAATGCCGAGTTCTTTGGCAAGTCGGAGCCCATGAATGAGCGCCTCATATTCGGCGACGTTGTTGGAGGTGGCGAAGTGGATCTGCAGCACATACTTGAGCTTGTCGCCCTTAGGGGAGGTGAGGACGACGCCAGCTCCCAGGCCGGTGCGCATCTTGGAGCCGTCGAAATGCATCCACCAATGGGTGGAGTCAGGCGCTGGTGGCAGGTACTGGGTCTCGGCCCAGTCGACGAGGAAGTCGGCCAGCGCTTGCAACTTGATGGCGGTGCGGGGCTGGTAGTAGATGGTGTAAGGAGCCAGATCTATAGCCCATTTGGCTACTCGGCCGGAGGCGTCTCGGCTTCCAATGATCTCGGCCAGTGGAGCGGTGCAAACCACAGTGATTGGATGTTCTTGAAAGTAAGGCTTCAACTTCTTGGCGGCAAAATGCACATCGTAGCACATCTTCTGGTAGTGAGGGTAGTTCTGCTTGGAGGTCGATAGTACCTCGCTCAGGTAATATACCGGCCTCTGGACAGGGAGCGCCTTGCCTTCCTCCTTGCGCTCGACTATGATGACTGTGCTGACTACTCGACTGGTGGCGGCGATGTACAAGAGCATGGGCTCTTTGGGAGTCGGAGCCGCCAACACAGGGGGGGTAGTCAACATCTTCTTCAGTTGGAGAAATGCTTCGTCCGCCTTGTGGTTCCACTCAAAAAAGGTGGTCTTCTTCATCAATTGATACAAGGGCAGAGCTTTCTCGCCCAGCCAACTGATGAATCGGCTGATGGATGCCAAACAACCGGTGAATTTCTGCACGTCTAACAGTCGGCTGGGTACCTCCATCCTCTCGATGGCCTTGATCTTCACGGGGTTGCACTCTATGCCGCGTTCGGAGACCAGGGCCAAGGAGTTGGCCGGTTGGTACTCCGAAAACGCACTTCTCAGGTTGAGCTTGATCTGGAATCGGCGCAGGTTCTCAAAGGTCTCCTTGAGGTCTTCCAACAGCGTCCCACTCTTCTCCGTCTTCACTACCACATCATCCATGTAGACATGGGCATTCCTGCCGAGTTACTTGAGGAGGCACTTCTGCATGCAACGCTGAAAGGTGGCGCCGGCATTCCTCAAGCCGAACGTCATCGTCAGGTAGCAGAAGGCTCCGAATGGTGTGATGAAGGCGGTCTTCAGTCTGTCTGCCGGGTTCAGCTTGATCTGGTGATATCCTGAATATCCATCTAGGAAACTCAACAGCTCGCATCCGGCTGTGGAGTCTATCACCTGATCGATTCTTGGCAGGGCAAACGGATCCTTTGGGCAGGCTTTGTTGAGGCTTGTGTAGTCGATACACATCCGCCACTGCTTGTTCTTCTTCAGTACCAAAACCGGGTTTGCCAGCCACTCTGGAAAAAACACTTCCATGATGAAGCCGGCCGCAAGAAGCCGGGCTATCTCCTCTCCAACAACTCTTCTTTTCTCTTCTGACAGGCGGCGCAAGGGCTGCCTGACGGGTTTCACATCTGGCCTGACGTGTAGCTTGTGCTCGGCGAATTCCGTCGGTACACCTGGCATGTCCTTGGGGGACCATGCAAAGATGTCTCGATTCTCACGGAGGAAATCGACGAGCTCGCCTTCCTATTTGCTGTCGAGGTTTGCACCTACGACAGCGTATCTCTCTGGGTGCTCCGGGTCCAAGGGTATCTTCTTGGTCTCTTTGGCCGGCTTGAATGATCCTTCTGCTTCCGACTCCTTGGGGTCGGGCGACATCTCTGGCTGCTTTCCGGCCATCGCCACGACTCGGTCAAGGAGCCGCTTCTCAGCCGCGATCACCAGGGACTCGTCCAGCCGACTGCTCTCAGCCGCGCAGGCGGACGACTTCCGGTAGTCGCCGGCTACGGTCAGAATCCCCTTGGAACTCGACATCTTCATCTTGAGGTAGGCGTAGTGAGGAACCGCCATGAACTTGGCCAAAGCAGGTCGGCCAAGCAGTGCGTGGTATGGGCTTTCCAAGTCCACTACTTCAAACCAGACCGGCTCTCGGCGGAAATGATCTTTGTCTCCGAAGAGGACGTCTATCAGGATCTTGCCGATTGGCGAACAGGAAAGGCCGGGTACAATACCATGGAACACAGTCCGGCTGCTCTGCAGCTGTCTTCGCTTGATTCCTAGTTTCTCCATTGTATCCTTGTACAGGATGTTGATGCTGCTACCTCCGTCTATCAACTCTCGCGAGAAGCGGGCGGCCCGCCTATCGGTGGCCAAGGTGGCACCTAGGACCAGGGCATAAGAGCCCGGACTCGGCATCACCTCTGGGTGATCTGCTCTGCCCCAACTGATAGGCCTCTCGGACCAATGCATGAACTCTGGAGTATCTGTTGCCACTACATTTACTTCTTGCTGCTGTTGGCGCCTGCTGCGCCGGTCATCTGCCACACTGGTGAACACCACATAGGCTCCGTGCTCTTCTGGGAACTCGTCTTGCACCGCGCCGACCGGCCGAGCCGCCGGCTGCTGGGGTGGCGGCGGAGGCGGCGGCCCAGCGGGCGGCGGAGGAATGAGGCATCCCCCTTCGCGATTCTGGTGAGCCAGTGGCACTTTCGGGTGGTATGGTTTGACGGCTTCACGCCGCTGTGGAACTTGCAGGGACCATCCAGAGTCTGCTCATAGGAGAAGGATGGCAACCAATTGGATTTGCCGCCTTTCTGCCGCTTGGCCGGAGGCTGCCCCTCTGGCTGTTGATCTTCAACCGTCGCAACCTGCCGACTGTTGGAAGTCGGCGGCTGGGCCTTGCGCTTGTTGTTGTTCTGTTGCTGACGCCGACTGGTGTCCCCAGCCGGAGTTCTGGGAGCCTGAGGAGCCACCTTGCCAGCCGCATTGACTTGAATCTCCGTCTTCATGGACGAGTCGGCCGTGGCGTACTTGTCTGCTATGACTAGCAGTTCGTCGAGGGTTTCTGGCTCGTCGCAGAGGAGCCTGTGCTTGAGGAGGGTGCCCTCTCGACACCCGGCAGTGAAGTACTCGATAGCCTGCACCTCGTGCACGCCCTCGCAGGAGTTCCGGAGCTCGCCCTAGCGCGTGAGGTAGTCGCGTGTTGATTCATCAGGGCCTTGCACGCACAAGGAAAGCTGGTGCGGCTTGGGAGGTCGCTTGTACATGCTCGTGAAGTTGCGGATGAAGGCTTCGGTGAAGTCGACCCAGCTGTTGATGCTGCGGGGCTTCAGACTGTTCAACCATGTCCAGGTCGTGCCCTGAAGCATGAGGGGAACGTACTTCACGACAACTCGCTTGTTGCCGTTCGCTATGCTGACGGCTGTGGAGTAGTCTATCAGCCAGTCCTCCGGCTTCATGGAGCCGGTATACTTGGGCGTGTCTCGGGGGAGCGTGAACCCTTTGGGGAAGGGCTCGTCTCGAATGCAGGGCCCAAAGCAAGGCCGACCCAGCTCGTCATCTTCTTCCAGCGCCAGGGATCGGTGGAGTCGGTCGATCCGATGGCAGGCGTCGTTCTCTCTGACTCCCTCTCGGAGGCCAAGGCGGCCTCCGAGAGTCGGATGCTCAACAGGCGGTGGGGAAACTCGCCGCTCTCTTCTGGGCGGGAGAGGTAGGTAGTCGTCCCGCCACTCTACTGCTCTCGGGCGTCCGTCTTGGTCGCGCTCAATGGTGATGTGAGTCCGACTGTGACTGACAGCCGGCTCTTTTTCTTTCCTTCTGCGGACTCTGCCAGTCGGCGTCCGAGAGGTCGCGCCTTGATCTCGGCGGGGAGGCAAGTCATCATTCGGTTGCTGCAGCGCATCTGCGCGGCCGCCGGCTATGTTCTGCGCAGCAACCGCGTCGAGGAGTTGCTGGACTCGCTCCGTCATCAAACGGCGCTCTTCGCCCTCGAAGTTCTTCAGCTCGTCAGTCGCCGCTTGGGCGGCGCGGATGTTCTCCGCTGGGGTGGCGTATACGGGGCGTTTCGCCCCGAACAAGTCAGCGATGGCCGCGCCGCGCTGCCGGACCGCGCCTAGACGGCTCGGCCCAGTCGGAGCCGGCGAGCTGCCTACGGCGTGATCCATCTCGCGCTGGAATGCCTCTGACAAGTGCCTCATGCTTGCCAGCTTCTTGGCGCCTTCGATGATCTGAAGGCGGCGTGTCTCCAGCGTCTCGGCGTCTGCGTCCTCTGGAATGGGCGCAGTGAGGTCTTGTAGGGCCGCAGCAAGCGGGTCCTGGGCTTCTTCACCGGAGCGCTCGTCGTGACTGATGACGAGCACCTCCGTGACGGCGCTTCCGCCGCTCTCCTCATACGGAAGCGGCTCGTCGTAGACCACCACGTTGGTGGGGAAAGTGTCGAGCGACCCGGCGTCGGAGTCGACCAACATCGGGTCGGTGGAGCCTACGGACTCCAAGTCCACGGCAGGCTCGCCGGCGACGTGGAGTTGGTCAAGGAGGCCCGCAAGAAGGCTCTCGAGGCCACCCGTGCCTGCGTCGGACGTAGGCTCGTCGGAGAGGCGCACCTTGACGACAAGTTCGGCGAGGCTGCTTGCTGCACAGGCGGCCTCAGCGCCGCGCAGCGTGTCGATGCAAACTCCATCTGGCGAGCCTGGCTGGCTGCGCTCGCCAGGGAGGAAGAGGGTTCCCGTCCAGAACAGATCTCCGGACGACGGTGCACCTCGCCCCACGGTGGGCTCCACATGTCGGGGGTTGGGTGCGACATATGCCAAAGGATGGCTTATCATGGTGGGGGCGAGTAGAACGTCGCCGGTGCCTGGAAACGGGGTGAGGCGTAGGCATACACGCCGCCGAATCTTACCCAGCTTCGGGGCTCTCCGGGGAGATAACACCCCTACTGCTGCTCTGCGGGGTCTCCGCATGATCACTAAGGCAAAGTGACTACAATGGTGCTCCTGGAGCTGTATCGGGAGGCAGGAGAGAGCAAGGCTAGTTCTCTCCTCCCTGTGCTATCTGGTCTATCTCTATCAAGATCCGAACCCTTTGCATGGGTGCCCCGGGGGGTTTATATAGGCCTACCCCCGGGGGTACAATGGTAATCCGGCTGGGCGCGGGCCCCAGCCGTCTGTCTCTCACACCGCCGTCCTTCCCGCCGGCTTCTGGGGCCCGCCGACTGGTGGGCCCCGCGGACAGGCCTGACACTATGCGGCACTCCTGATGACGCAGGCTTGGTCATTGGGTCGTGGCAACAGTGCTGCCGTCTATCGGGCGATCACTGTCGCCATTCCCCATCCAATCTGGTTAATGGCTCGTGGGGCCCTGGAGAGGAGGCGGCCGACTCCAGGGAGGCCGACTCCCACAGGGCCGTCTTCGGGGCGCTCAGGCCGCCTTCGGTCCACCCACTGACAGGCGGCCCCGCGGTCTTCGGGCCGTACAGGCCGGCGTCGTGGGTACAGTGCGTCGCGCACTGTGGCTGAGGTCAGGGCAGGCATGGCAACAGTGTCGCGCCTCGCCGGAGATCTTCCGGCGATACGGCTCACTGTAGCCATGCCGGTCCCTCGTAGGCAGGGGGGAACGGCCATGCCGTGACCGTACCCCGCATCGGGCTTCGAGAGGAGTCAGGGGCCGACTCCCATAGTCGGCCTCTCTGGAGGTCGCCAGCTTGGAGTCGGCTTGTCTTAGAGTCGCCGTCTAGGAGTCGGCTTGTCTTGGAGTCGCCGTCTGGGACTCGGCTTGAGGGGCGCGGCCTGCCCCGATGTCTTGAAAGATCCTGGGACCCGGGTTAGCCTACACGTGGCCCATTACTCCGACATGATTGGTGGGACCCATCTGTCAGGCTGATTTGGCATGCCTATGTGGACAATATGATGACGTGGAAGATGGCCCCACTAGTCAGCCTCTTATCTCCTTTAACTTTCTTTCCTTCTTCTTTCACAGTCAACACCATGCCCGCCGGCCGTCGGCTCTGGTCTGCGGCGCGCCTGATCTACCGCAGGGACGGCTTCCCCGACGCGGCTGCACTGCCGCCTGTAGCTCCCTCCGGCGTCGCCTCCCCTCCACGCACCAACCGCGACCCTGCTCCTCCAGAGCACCCCGCGCTGCCCCTCTGCATCTACCTCCGATTCCAGAGGAAGAAGTGGCTGTCGGTGTCAAAACCGGCGGATCTCGGGTAGGGGGTCCCGAACTGTGCGTCTAAGGCTAATGGTAACAGGAGGCGAGGGACACGATGTTCACCCAGGTTCGGGCCCTCTCTATGGAGGTAATACCCTACTTCCTACTTGATTGATCTTGATGATATGAGTATTACAAGAGTTGATCTACCACGAGATCGTAGAGGCTAAACCCTAAAGGCTAGCCTATGATTATGATTGTTGTTGTCCTACGGACTAAACCCTCCTATTTATATAGACACCGGAGGGGGCTAGGGTTACACAGAGTCGGTTACAAAGAAGGGAATCTACATATCCGAATTGCCAAGCTTGCCTTCCACGCAAAGGAGAGTCCCACCCGGACACGGGGCGAAGTCTTCAATCTTGTATCTTCATAGCCCAACAGTCCGGCATAAGTATATAGTCCGGCTGTCTGAGGACTCCCTAATCCAGGATTCCCTCAGTAGCCCCTGAACCAGGCTTCAATGACGATGAGTCCGGCGCACAGATTGTCTTCGGCATTGCAAGCCGGGTTCTTCTCCAAATTCTCCAGAGTACGTGTTGTAACGAGCAATGTCCGGCCCCCCTAGCTAGGTGAGTGGCTATCCTTTACTCAACTCTATTCATTCCCGCAGTCTTTCATCACAATTGTTTACCTTGCTATTCCACAACAGGAACTGCGAAAAGCTGTGAGGGAGGTCCACAGCTTGCCTCCACAGCCAGAGGACCACAACCGGGCCCTCGACCCCGGACTCGAAGAAGATCTGAACATATTTGTGGAGCTCGCTGACAGGATGTTTTACCATGCAAGCTGTGACGACGCCTTGGTGGCCATCATTGTTGACTATCCCGGCCTCCTCCCTGCATCACATGTAAGTAAAACAGGAGACTTAACTTCCGAAAGGGATCCCCTCTTTATACCTTACCCACCGCACACATATTGTGCTTTATAGGGAAGGCCATCAACGCGCCATGCCGAACCCACGGCGACTCACCAACAAGGGGCACCCAAGCCGGGTAGGCTTAAAAGGAAAGCGAACAGGGACGAGCCGCCATCGAAGAGGTATGACTTAAAACGTGATCCGTGACTGTCATCTTTGAAATGGAACAATGTCCACTGTGTCTTGGCAGAAAGAGTATTCGTCGGACTGTATCCGGGGATCCTGCCAGTCACGCCTCTACCAGCCGGACTCCAGAACCGGCCTCGAGGAAGGAGGCTAAAGTGGGGACAACACCGGATGGTCCTCCTATAGAGGATGCGGATAGAATATCCGCTACAAATTCCGAGGTGGGGAGCACCATGAATCATCGACGTCGGCGGGCCGTACTCCGCGACCCTAATTTTTCCGAAGAGGCTTTTAATGCCTTCAACTCGGGATACGCATACATTCGAGCTGCTCAAGATGGGCTTGCTAGAGCCACAGACCAGTATTTAAAAGATATACGGGTAAGCAAAATCTGATAATTATGTATATTAGTATCCCCTGAGACTTGAAACAGTTGGTACAGCTGATTTAAGGATCATTATATGAATAGGTTCTCACAGAGAAGAATACCCATTTGTCTCAAGAGCTGGAGGAGTGCAAAGCCTAGCTAAGGGACACAGCTGCCGAAATGGAGGAAGCCAAGAAGGCCTCATCTGGTAATATTTATATTGACTGATAAAAAACGTAATTACGTGTACCATTTGGTATTCGGCGTGTTTGCAGATCTAATAATAGATTCCGTAGGCAATCCCGGAGTGAATCCGGAGATCCTACAAGAGGATGAACAACGAACTCAACAACAACTAGAGGCTGGCGAGCGTGTACTTACACGGGCCAGGCGAGAGAAAAACGATCTCCAGGATGCCAATACCCGGCTGGGCGTGGAATTGAAATATGTTCGGGCCCAGCTTGCGGACTCCGTGAAGGAGAACAGGAGGCTTCAACGCGGCATTTTTAGTATGTGCTCAAACGAACCTTTATATAGTTCAGCAAAGAAACAGGCTAACAGAGTTATGTCTGTAGGTATACTGACTGGTCGTCCCGAAGTGGAGATGCCCAGATCCGCAGGCGATGTTCTGCAAGAGCTTTCGTAATTGCATGAACAAGTTCGACAGGTGATGCAGGGTGTTGCCCAGGCTTTATGGCCATCCGCCTCCCTGCCAGGAAGCATGGGTGAGCTTGTACAGCTGCTCAAGGGAGCGCGGTGGCACTTCCGATTATGGAAGATATCTGCCTGTTAACAAGGTGAGAGGGAAGCTTGGGCCATGGTAAAAACACGGTACACCAAGCTTGATCCCAACCACATGGCCCGGGTCGGACCTGTAGGGTCAGGTGGGAAAGATATTCCCGTTAGCCTGGTATATGACCAAGTAGGATTAGCCGCAAAGTATTCTCAACAGGATTGTAGGCTCGACAGCCTGTTGGATGGTATAAAAGAAGAATTTAGCCAGTCTAAGTGACTGTGTACTTCAATTGACATATTTTATCTCTAGCCGGATTGTAAATCATTTGTCATGGCGGACCTTTTTGCTTCAGCCTCCGGACCCGACAGTCCGGAGTGTTTTCGAATACCCGCTCAGTTATGTAAACCGGGGTACGCGTGGAAACCAGGCGTAGGGGTCATAATTGCTTGAACAGACAAGTACCCAACTAACTATGTTATATTACATGGATAGTAAGAAACATCTTCCAGGGAGAATAGTTTCGTTAGGGGTTCCTTTCCCTGGGTACGCATGCATTAATGTGCATGTCCGAACTGTGTACAGAGACGCAGTATATGAAACATCTGGGGGTTTGTATTGTAATAGGTAAAAAACATTTTTAGTCCACCGACCGAATATTCCCTTAAGAACGCTAGCTTTCGGCTTCACCCAGTCTGAGGTACACGTCCGGCGTACCCGGCAGTAACAATCGCAGAGGTGCTCCCCTTATGCCCTAGCCGAACTAACGGGAACGTAGGGCATAAACACAGGAGCTAGACAACCCAACTTGGCCAAAACTTAAGTCATATCGATGCATATAATGGTGAAGAAAAGGTACATATGGAAAAGCGACACATATGCAGTGGGCATGATGCCCTAAAGGTAATTGTATTAAGCTTCTGTATAAGAAGCCCCCAGGTATAGTGAGCGTGCATAGTGCGTCAAGAGTGTGTAGTCGAGTCACACTTAAAGCTTTAAGGGCCATAAAAAAAGAAAGAAAGAAAGAGAGAGAGAGAGAGAGAGAGAGAGAGAGAGAGAAAGAGAGAGGATATAACTTTAAAAAAGGCGGAGGGAAGGAGACGAACACAGAGTTCGGCGCTAGGCGTAGAATCTTCGGAGTCTGGCCGCATTCCATGGGTTCGGCTCGAGTCGATTATCTGATGCATCATGCAGGCGGTACGCTCCTCCGGTGAGAACTTTATCAATGATGAAGGGACCCTCCCACTTGGGCTTGAGCTTGTCCTTTTTCTTCTCCGGTAGGCATAGAACGAGTTCGCCAACGTTATAAGTTTTGGCCGTACTTCTCTGCTTTGATACCTTCGAGCCTGTTGCTGATAGAATGCGGAACGGGCTTTTGCAACGTCGCGCTCCTCCTCCAGGTCATCTAAACTGTCCTGCTGATCAAGCTCGGCTTCTCTCTCTTCATACATGCGCACTCGAGGTGAGTCATGAATGATCTCACAGGGCAATACCGCCTCTGCACCGTACACCATGAAGAATGGTGTGTATCCGGTAGTGCGATTCGGCATGGTCCGCAGTCCCCATAGTACGGAGTCGAGCTCCTCGACCCAGTGCGTGTCTGATTCCTTCAGGGATCGCACTAGTCTGGGTTTGATGCCGCTCATAATAAGACCATTTGCTCGTTCGACTTGACCGTTAGTTTGGGGATGATAGACGGAGGCATAATCGAGCTTAATGCCCATGTTGCCGCACCAAGTTTTCACCTCGTCGGCTGTGAAGTTGGAGCCATTATCGGTGATGATGCTGTGGGGACACCGTAACGGTGCACGACCCCTGATATGAAGTCTATCACTGGTACGGATTCGACTGTTTTAACTGGTTTGGCCTCTATCCATTTCGTGAATTTATCCACCATGACCAATAGGTATTTTTTCTTATGGCTTCCTTATTTAAGGGGTCTGACCATATCAAGCTCCCAGACCGCAAAGGGCCAAGTTATGGGGATTGTTTGGAGTGCGGTAGGTGGCATATGGCTTTGGTTGGCGAAGAGCTGGCAACCGACGCAATGTTGGACGAGGTCCTATGCGTCTGCTCGGGCTGTCGGCCAGTAGACACCTGTACGGAAGGCCTTGCTTACAAGGGCCCGAGCTGCGGCGTGGTGGCCGCCAAGTCCAGCATGAATTTTGGTCAAGAGCTGCCACCCTTCCTCTTCGGAGATACATCTTTGGAGTACTCCAGTAGCGCTTTTCTAAAGCTCTCCCTCGTGGACTGTGTAGGCTTTAGAGCGCCGCACAATGCAACATGCCTCATTTTGGTCCTCGGGGAGTTCTTGCCTATTTAAGTAGGCTAAGAAGGGTTCAGTCCAAGGGGCGATGACAACCATGATTACGTGGGCCGAAGGTGTTATTTCGGTGGCGGAGCCTCCGATTATGTCCGAGTGTTTGGGCTCTGGGGTTGTGGTCGGATCCGGACTAGTATTGCCGGTCTCCCCTTGCCACACCATGGATGGCTTGAACAGCCTTTCCAAGAAGATATTAGGTGGGATGGGGTCGCGCTTGGCGCCGATGCGGGCGAGGATATCCACCGCTTGATTGTTCTCTTGGACCATATGATGAAATTCAAGCCCCTCGAATCGAGCTGACATTTTGAGGACGACGTTACGGTAAGCCGCCATTTTTGGGTCCTTGGCATCGAAGTCTCCATTTATTTGGGATATTGCGAGGTTCGAATCCCCATGCACTTCTAGGCGTTGAATGCCCATGGAGACTGCCATCCAAAGACCGTGCAACAGAGCCTCGTATTCGGCTACATTGTTGGAGTCTGTGTATAGTATTTGGAGTACGTATTGGACTGTATCTCTGGTGGAGGATGTCCTTCCCAGACCAGCCAGCATCTTAGAGCCGTCAAAGTGCATGATCCAATTGGAGTATGCGCCGTACTCTTTAGGGAGTTCGGCTTCTGTCCATTCGACGACGAAGTCAGTTGGTACTTGTGATTTAATGGCTCGCCGTGGTTTATATATAATGTTGAACGGGAGGAGCTCGATGGCCCACTTAGAAATCCGGCCCATGGCATCGCGGTTATTTACTATATCGTTGAGTGGTACTTCGGAGGCCACCATGATTGAACACTCTTGAAAGTAGTGTCGTAGTTTTTGGGATGCCATGAAGATCGCCTATGCTATCTTTTGATAATGTGGGTACCGTGACTTGCATGGTGTGAGGACAGTGGATACGTAGTATACCGGCTTTTGAAGCGGGAACTTATGTCCGTCCTCCTCTCATTCGATGACGAGCACTGCGCTTACAACTTGGTGCGTTGCAGCTATATATAACAACATGGGTTCGCCAATGTTCGGTGCGGCCAGGATTGGGTTGCTGGCCAAGAGGGCCTTTATTTCTTCCAGTCCAGCCATAGCCGCATCCGTCCACTCGAAGTGTTCGGTGTGTCGAACAAGGCGATAAAGAGGTAGTGCCTTTTCTCCAAATCGGGAGATAAAGCGGCTTAAGGCAGCCATGCATCCAGTTAATTTCTAGATTTGCTTGAGGTCTGTTGGGGTAGCCAACTGTGACAAAGCTCGGATTTTATGCGGGTTTGCTTCAATTCCTCTATTGGAAACGATGAAGCCCAGGAGCTTTCCGGCAGGAACGCCGAAAACGCATTTTTCCGGATTGAGCTTGATGTCATATGTTCGGAGGTTGCCGAACGTGAGCCTCAGGTCGTCTATTAAAGATTCGACGTGTCTGGTCTTGATGACCACATCGTCCATGTATGCCTCAACTGTTTTGCTGATTTGTTTTTCCAGGCATGTCTGCATCCCAAAAGGCATGGTGTTGAGACAGAAAGGGCCGTATGGAGCGATGAATGCCGTTGTGGCTTGATCGGACTCCGCCATCTTGATTTGATGGTATCCGGAGTATGCGTCGAGGAAGCACAATGAGTCGTGTCCTGCGGTAGCGTCGATGATTTGATCGATGCGGTGGAGAGGGAAGGGATCCTTGGGGCAAGCCTTATTGAGGTCCTTAAAATCGACACATAGGCGCCAGGATTTGTCCTTCTTTGGTATCATCACCAGGTTTGCTAGCCAGTCCGGGTGTTTTATTTCTCTGATGAATCTGGCTTCGAGTAACTTGGCTAGCTCCTCTCGCATGGCTTGTCGTTTAGGTTCTGAAAAGCACCGTAGAGTCTGCTTGACCGGCTTGTATCCCTTCAATATGTTTAGGCTATGCTCGGCCAGCCTGCGTGGGATCCCTGGCATGTCTGAAGGGTGCCAGGAGAAGATGTCCCAATTCTCGCGTAAGAACGCCCGCAGTGCGGCATCTATTGTGGGGTTTAGCTGTGCCCTAATGGATGCTGTTTTTGTAGAGTCCGTTGGGTGGACTTGGAATTTAACTATTATGTCCACTGGTTTGAAAGAGGTGGACTTGGATCGTTTGTCGAGTATCACATCGTCCCTGTCCACTATGGAGCGTAGCGCAGTTAGTTCTTCGGCCGCGAGGGCTTTGGATAATGCCTCAAGGGCCAGGGTGGCTGTTTTATTTTCGGTGCGGAGTGCTATGTCCAGATCACTGGCTAGAGTGATGATTCCGTTGGGCCCGGGCATCTTGAGCTTCATGCACCCATAATGGGGTATAGCTTGGAAGCTTGCGAATGCGTCCCGCCCTAAAAGGGCGTGGTATCCACTACTGAACGGGGCCACTTGAAATGTTATCTCTTCGGACCTATAATTCTCCGGCGTACCGAATACCACATCAAGTGTGATTTTTCCCGCACATCATGCCTCCCGGCTAGGGATAATTCCTCTGAAGGTCGTGCTGCTTTGCACAATGCGGCTCTTGTCTATTTCCATTTTGTTGAGAGTTTCCTCGTAGATGAGGTTTAATCCGCTGCCACCGTCCATGAGCACTTTAGTAAGCCGGAAGCCGTCCATAATTGGACTAAGGACCAAAGCGGCTGGTGCTCGGACTGTTCGGAATTGAGGTTCGTCACTGGCATTGAAGGTTATGGCCGTGTCGTTCCATGGATTTATTGATGCAACGTGGCAGACTTCGGCGAGGCCGCGGAGTGCTCTCTTGCGCTTGTTATTTGAGGCGAAAGTATCGAAGACTGTCAACACTGTATTGTTGTTTTCTGCGGGATGATGCTCTGTGGTATTGTTAATGAGAAGGTCCTCGCTGCTCTTGGCCACCTGCCAAAGTATCCAACATGCTCTAAGGCCGTGTGTTGGTATGGTATCCGGTGTGGTGTGAATTTTGCATGGCCCATTGAGCCATCCCTCCGATACGGTTCCACGCCCTGTAGTGGGCTTTGGTTTCTATGTAATTGGATCGCGTGACTTGCGAGAGTGCACCCTTTTAGTTCGGACGAGGGGTTTAGTGAGAGCCGGAGGGTCCCAGAATTTTGTCTGAGTTTTCCAGGCGCTTTCCATCGCACAGTACTTCTGTACTATGGCCGCCAAGTCAGCGAAGTGTGATATGTCACGGTGACTTATGGCGTTGAGGATTCCCTTGTCCATCCAATTTTTGCAAAAGAATGAGATTGCGTCTTCCTCGCGACAATCCTTGACCTTGCTCATTACAAGGAGGAATCTGGCCCAAAAGTGATGTACTGTCTCTTGGGATTGTTGTCTAATGTGGGAAAGATCGCTTGGATCTGGGTGGGTGGGTGGATTTAAGTCCGAACCCTGACCCGATACGAGACCCAGGGGCAGAGGAACTTCCGAACTTGGCAGCTCGGGTTCCAGGATGTTGCCCAATTTTTCTGGCACGCAGTCCGATTCTAAGTTCGGAGTTTGGGTCACGTCCTCCCGCGAACGGGTATCCGGCTCAGAAAGCTCGGGAATCCAGACATAGTTCGTCCTCAAAGTAGAGGAAGAATCACTGCATTACTCCTCCACCACCGCTATTTGATGGGTGACAGGCGGAGGGTTAATCTCTCTTTGATTGGGTTTAAGCCCTATCCGATCATAGTCCGTAGAGACTCCCAAGGCGGCGATGCGATCCAAGAGCTCGTTCAAAGATGATAGTTCCATTGGATCCATCCACTCGGCGTATTCCGAGCTGACATGGAGGCTGTTTTTGATGACCTGAGAAGTCATTGTCGGCACGGCGGCCGAACGGGCGGTCATGACGAAGCCGCCTAGTCAGAGGGTTTGGCCTAAAGCCAGGGATCCTCCTGAGGCGATGTTGTCCTTGATAACAAGGCGAGCCATCAAACCTTTTTTCGACGTCACAGTGGAACTCTCAATGAAAGCACCAATGTCGGTTTCAAAACCGGCGGCTCTCGGGTAGGGGGTCCCGAACTGTGCGTCTAAGGCTAATGGTAACAGGAGGCAGGGGACACGATGTTTACCCAGGTTTGGGCCCTCTCTATGGAGGTAATACCCTACTTCCTGCTTGATTAGTCTTGATGATATGAGTATTACAAGAGTTGATCTACCATGAGATCGTAGAGGCTAAACCCTAAAGGCTAGCCTATGATTATGATTGTTGTTGTCCTACGGACTAAACCCTCCGGTTTATATAGACACCGGAGGGGGCTAGGGTTACACAGAGTCGGTTACAGAGAAGGGAAACTACATATCCGAATTACCAAGCTTGCCTTCCACGCAAAGGAGAGTCCCACCCGGACACGGGACGAAATCTTCAATCTTGTATCTTCATGGCCCAACAGTCCGGCATAACTATATAGTCCGGCTGTCCGAGGACCCCCTAATCCAGGACTCCCTCAGTGGCCGCGGCAGAGCAGTCCATGGCGAGGCCCCCTCCGCCTGAGCGAGGCAGGCGAGCGTGGCCTGAAGAGATGGCGGGGCTGTTGGGGAACGTAGTAATTTCAAAAAAATTCCTACGCACACGCAAGATCATGGTGATGGCATAACAACGAGAGGGGAGAGTATTGTCCACGTACCATCGTAGACCGTAGGCGGAAGCGTTATGACAACACGGTTGATGTAGTCGTACGCCTTCACGATCCGACCGATCCAAGCACCGAACGTACGGCACCTCCGAGTTCAGCACAAGTTCAGCTCGATGACGATCCCCGGGCTCCGATCCAGCAAAGCTTCGGGGATGAGTTCAGTCAGCACGACTGCGTGGTGACGATGATGATGTTCTACCGGCGCGGGGCTTCGCCTAAACTCCGCGACGATATGACCGAGGTGGAATATGATGGAGGGGGGCACCGCACACGGCTAAGGAACGATCCATAGATCAACTTGTGTGTCATGGGTGCCCCCCTGCCCCATATATAAAGGAGCAAGGGAGGAGGAGGCCGGCCCTAGGAGGAGGGCGCGCCAAGGGGAGTCCTACTCCCACCGGGAGTAGGATTCCTTCTTTCCTAGTCCAACTAGGAGAAGGGGGAAAGAAGGGAAGTGGAGAAGGAAGGGAGAGGGGGGCCGCGCCCCAAACCCTTTGTCCAATTCGGACTGGGCTTGGGAGGGGCGCGCGCCACCTCCTGGCTCCTTCCCACTAAGGCCCATTAAGGCCCAATACTCTTCCCCGTATTCCCGTAACTCCACGGTACTCCGAAAAATACCCGAATCACTCGGAACCTTTCCGAACTCCGAATATAGTCGTCCAATATATCGATCTTTACGTCTCGACCATTTTGAGACTCCTCGTCATATCCCCGATCTCATCCGGGACTCCAAACTCCTTCGGTACATCAAAACTCATAAACTCATAATATAACTGTCATCGAAACCTTAAGCGTGCGGACCCTACGGGTTCGAGAACTACGTAGACATGACCTAGAACTATTCTCGGTCAATAACCAATAGCGGAACCTGGATGCCCATATTGGCTCCTACATATTCTACGAAGATCTTTATCGGTCAAACCGCATAACAACATACGTTGTTCCCTTTGTCATCGGTATGTTACTTGCCCGAGATTCGATCGTCGGTATCCAATACCTAGTTCAATCTCGTTACCGGCAAGTCTCTTTACTCGTTACGTAATGCATCATTCCGTAACTAACTTATTAGCTACATTGCTTGCAAGGCTTATAGTGATGTGCATTACCGAGAGGGCCCAGAGATACCTCTCCGACAATCGGAGTGACAAAACCTAATCTCGAAATACGCCAACCCAACATGTACCTTCTGAAACACCTGTAGTACTACTTTATAATCACCCAGTTACGTTGTGACATTTGGTAGCACCCAAAGTGTTCCTCCGGTAAACGGGAGTTGCATAATCTCATAGTTACAGGAACATGTATAAGTCATGAAAAAAGCAATAGCAATATACTAAACGATCAAGTGCTAGGCTAACGGAATGGGTCAAGTCAATCACATCATTCTCCTAATGATGTGATCCCACTAATCAAATGAAAATACATGTCTATGGTTAGGAAACATAACCATCTTTGATAAATGAGCTAGTCAAGTAGAGGCATACTAGTGACGTTATGTTTGTCAATGTATTCACACATGTATCATGTTTCCGGTTAATACAATTCTAGCATGAATAATAAACATTTATCATGAAATAAGGAAATAAATAATAACTTTATTATTGCCTCTAGGGCATATTTCCTTCAGTTCCCACTTGCACTAGAGTCAATAATCTAGTTCACATCGCCATGTGATTTAACATTAATATTCATATCTGTATATGATTAACACCCATAGTTCACATCGTCATGTGACCAACACCCAAAGGGTTTACTAGAGTCAATAATCTAGTTCACATCGCTATGTGATTAACACCCAAAGAGTACTAAGGTGTGATCATGTTTTGCTCGTGAGAGAAGCTTAGTCAACGGGTCTGTCATATTCAGAGCCTTTTTTATTTTGCAAATATTCTATGTCTACAATGCCCTGCATGGGGCTACTCTAGCTAATTGCTCCCACTTTTAATATGTATCCAGATTGAGACTTAGAGTCATCTGGATCGGTGTAAAAGCTTGCACCGATGTAACTCTTTACGATGGGCTCTTTTATCACCTCAGTAATCGAGAAATATTTCCTTAGTCCTCACTAAGGATATTCTTGACCAATGTCCAGTGATCTACTCCTAGATCACTATTGTACTCCCTTGCCAAATACAGAGCAAGGTATACAATAGGTCTGGTACATAGCATAGCATACTTTATAGAACCTATGACTGAGGCATAGGGAATGACTTTCATTCTCTTTTCTATTTTCTGCTGTGGTCGGGATTTGAGTCTTACTCAATTTCATACCTTTGCAACACAGGCAAGAACTCTTTCTTTGACTGTTCCATTTTGGACTACTTCAAAATCTTGTCAAGGTATGTACTCATTGAAAATCTTATCAAGTGTCTTGATCTATCTCAATAGATCTTGATGCTCAATATGTAAGTAGCTTTGCCGAGATCTGGGCTCATCATCGCTTCCTCATAGTTTGTAGGTTTATCATGGTCTAGTAACATGACTTCCAGAACAGGATTACCGTACCACTCTGGTGCAGATCTTACTCTGGTAGACCTACGAGGTTCAGTAGAAACTTGATCTAAAGTTTCATGATCAATATCATTAGCTTCCTCACTAATTGGTGTAGTTGTCACAGGAACTGGTTCTTGTGATGGACTACTTTCCAATAAGGGAGCAGGTACTGTTAACCTCATCAAGTTCTACTTTCCTCCCACTCACTTCTTTCGAGAGAAACTCCTTCTCTAGAAAGGATCCGAATTTAGCAACGAATATCTTGCCTTTGGATTTGTGATAGAAGGTGTACCCAACAGTTTTCTTTGGGGTATTCTATGAAGACGCACTTCTCCGATTTGGGTTTGAGCTTATCAGGATGAAGCTTTTTCACATAAGCATCATAGCCCCAAACTTTAAGAAATGACAACTTGGGTTTCTTGCTAAACCACAGTTCATATAGTGTCGTCTCAACAGATTTAGATGGTGCCCTTTTAACGTGAATGCAGCTGTCTCTAATGCATAACCCCAAAACGACAATGGTAAATCAATAAGAGACATCATAGATCGCACCATATCTAATAAAGTGCGGTTATGACGTTCGGACACACCATAACGTTGTGGTGTTCCAGGTGGCATGAGCTGTGAAACTATTCCACATTGTTTTAATTGAAGACCAAACTCGTAACTCAAATATTTGTCTTCACGATCAGATCGCAGAAAATTTATTTTCTTGTTACGATGATTTTTCCACTTCACTCTGAAATTCTTTGAACCATTCAACTATTTCAGACTTATGTTTCATCAAGAAGATATACCCATATCTGCTCAAATCATCTTGTGAAGGTCAGAAAATAACGATACTGGCCACGAGCATCAACACTCATTGGATCGCATACATCGGTATGTATTATTTCCAATAAGTCAGTAGCTTGTTCCATTGTTCCGGAGAACGGAGTTTTAGTCATCTTGCCCAAAAGGCAAGGTTCGCAAGCATCAAATGATTCATAACCAAGTGATTCCAAAAATCCATCTTTATGGAGTTTCTTCATGCGCTTTACACCGATATGACCCAAACGGCAGTGCCACAAATAAGTTGCACTATCATTATTAACTTTGCATCTTTTGGCATCAATTTTATGAATATGTGTATCACTACGATCGAGATCCAACAAACTATTTTCATTGGGTGTATGACCATTGAAGGTTTTATTCATGTAAACAGAACAACAATTATTGTTTGACTTTAAATGAATAACCGTATTGCAATAAACATGATCAAATCATATTCATGCTCAACGCAAACGCCAAATAACATTTATTTAGGTTTAACACTAATCCCAAAAGTATAGGGAGTGTGCGATGATGATCATATCAATCTTGGAACTACTTCCAACACTCATCGTCACTTCCCCTTCAACTAGTCTCTGTTTATTCCGTAACTCCTTTTTCGAGTTACTAATCTTAGCAACCGAACAAGTATCAAATACTTAGGGGTTACTATAAACACTAGTAAGGCACACATCAATAACCTGTATATCAAATATACCCTTGTTCACTTTGCCATCCTTCTTATCCACCAAATATTCAGGGCATTTCCGCTTCCAGTGACCATTTCCTTTGCAGTGTAAGCACTCAGTTTCAGGCTTTGGTCCAGCTTTGGGCTTCTTCATGGGAGTGACAACTTGCTTGTCATTCTACTTGAAGTTCCCCTTTCTTTTCATTTGCCCTTTTCTTGAAACCAGTGATCTTGTCAACCATCAACACTTGATGCTCTTTCTTGATTTCTACCTTCGTCGATATCAATATCACGAAGAGCTCGGGAATCATTTTCGTCATCCCTTGCATACTATAGTTCATCACAAAGTTCTACTAACTTGGTGATGGTGACTAGAGAACTCTGTCAATCACTATCTTATCTGGAAGATTAACTCCCACTTGATTCAAGCGATTGTAGTACCCAGGCAATCTGAGCACATGCTCACTAGTTGAGCGATTCTCCTCCATCTTTTAGCTATAGAACTTGTTGGAGACTTCATATCTCTCAACTCGGGTATTTTCTTGAAATATTAACTTCAATTCCTGGAACATCTCATATGGTCCATGACGTTCAAAACGTCTTTGAAGTCCCGATTCTAAGCCGTTAAGCATGGTGCACTAAACTATCAAGTAGTCATCATATTGAGCTAGCCAGACGTTCATAACGTCTGCATCTGCTCCTACAATAGGTCTTTCACCTAGCGGTGCATTAAGAACATAATTCTTCTATGCAGCAATGATGATAAACCTCAGATCACGGATCCAATCCGCATCATTGCTACTAACATCTTTCAACACAATTTTCTCTAGGAACATATCAAAATAAACATATGAAAGCAACAACGCGAGCTATTGATCTATAACATAATTTGCAAAATACTACCAGGACTAAGTTCATGATAAATTAAAGTTCAATTAATCATATTACTTAAGAACTCCCACTTAGACAGACATCTCTCTAGTCATCTAAGTGATCACGTGATCCAAATCAACTAAACCATGTCCGATCATCACGTGAGATGGAGTAGTTTTCAATGGTGAACATCACTATGTTGATCATATCTACTATATGATTCACGTTCGACCTTTCGGTCTCCATGTTCCGAGGCCATATCTGTATATGCTAGGCTCGTCAAGTTTAACCTGAGTATTCCGCGTGTGCAACTGTTTTGCACCCGTTGTATTTGAACGTAGAGCCTATCACACCCGATCATCACGTGGTGTCTCAGCACGAAGAACTTTCGCAATGGTGCATACTCAGGGAGAACACTTCTTGATAATTAGTGAGAGATCATCTTAAAATGCTACCGTCAAACAAAACAGAATAAGATGTATAACAGATAAACATCATATGCAATCAAAATATGTGACATGATATGGCCATGATCATCTTGCGCCTTTGATCTCCATCTCCAAAGTACTGTCATGATCTCTATCGTCACCGGCACGACACCATGATCTTCATCACCTTGATCTATATCAATGTGTCGTCACATGGTCGTCTCGCCAACTATTGCTCTTGCAACTATTGCTATCGCATAGCGATAAAGTAAAGCAATTATTTGGCACTTGCATCTTATGCAACAAAAAGACAACCATAGAGCTTCTGCCAGTTGCCGATAAGTTCAACAAAACATGATCATCTCATACAACAACTTATATCTCATCACGTCTTGATCATATCACATCACAACGTGCCCTGCAAAAACAAGTTAGATGTCCTCTACTTTGTTGTTGCAAGTTTTACGTGGCTGCTACGGGCTGAGCAAGAACCGTTCTTACCTACGCATCAAAAACCACAACGATAGTTCATCAAGTTGGTGCTGTTTTAACCTTCGCAAGGACCGGGCGTAGCCACACTTGGTTCAACTAAAGTTGGAGAAACAGACACCCACTAGTCACCTGTGTGCAAAGCACGGCGGTAAAACCAGTCTCGCGTAAGCGTACGCGTAATGTCGGTCCCGGCCGCTTCATCCAACAATACCGCTGAACCAAAGTATGACATGCTGGTAAGCAGTATGACTTGTATCGCCCACAACTCACTTGTGTTCTACTCGTGCATATAACATCAACGCATAAAACCTAGGCTCGGATGCCACTGTTGGGGAACGTAGTAATTTCAAAAAAATTCCTACGCACACGCAAGATCATGGTGATGCATAGCAACGAGAGGAGAGAGTGTGTCCATGTACCCTCGTAGACCGAAAGCGGAATCGTTATGACAACGCGGTTGATGTAGTCGTACGTCTTCACGATCCGACCGATCCAAGTACCAAACGTACGACACCTCCGAGTTCAGCACACGTTCAGCTCGATGACAATCCCCGGACTTCGATCCAGCAAAGCGTCGGGGATGAGTTCCGTCAGCACGACGGCGTGGTGACGATGATGATGTTCTACCGGTGCAGGGCTTCGCCTAAACTCCGCGACGATATGACCGAGGTGGAATATGGTGGAGGGGGGCACCGCACATGGCTAAGGAACGATCCGTAGATCAACTTGTGTGTCATGGGGTGCCCCCCTGCCCCCGTATATAAAGGAGCAAGGGAGGAGGAGGCCGGCCCTAGGAGGAGGGCGCGCCAAGGGGAGTCCTACTCCCACCGGGAGTAGGATTCCTTCTTTCCTAGTCCAACTAGGAGAAGGGGGGAAAGAAGGGAAGTGGAGAAGGAAGGGAGAGGGGGGCCGCGCCCCAAACCCTTTGTCCAATTCGGACTGGGCTTGGGAGGGGCGCGCGCCACCTCCTGGCTCCTTCCCACTAAGGCCCATTAAGGCCCAGTACTCTTCCCCGTATTCCCGTAACTCCCTGGTACTCCGAAAAATACCCGAATCACTCGGAACCTTTCCGAACTCCGAATATAGTCGTCCAATATATCGATCTTTACGTCTCGACCGTTTCGAGACTCCTCGTCATGTCCCCGATCTCATCCGGGACTCCGAACTCCTTCGGTACATCAAAACTCATAAACTCATAATATAACTGTCATCGAAACCTTAAGCGTGCGGTCCCTACGGGTTCAAGAACTATGTAGACATGACCTAGAACTATTCTCGGTCAATAACCAATAGCGGAACCTGGATGCCCATATTGGCTCCTACATATTCTACGAAGATCCTTATCGGTCAAACCGCATAACAACATACGTTGTTCCCTTTGTCATCGGTATGTTACTTGCCCGAGATTCGATCGTCGGTATCCAATACCTAGTTCAATCTCGTTTCCGGCAAGTCTCTTTACTCGTTACGTAATGCATCATTCCGTAACTAACTTATTAGCTACATTGCTTGCAAAGCTTATAGTGATGTGCATTACCGGGAGGGCCCAGAGATACCTCTCCGACAATCGGAGTGACAAAACCTAATCTCGAAATACGCCAACCCAACATGTACCTTCGGAGACACCTGTAGTACTCCTTTATAATCACCCAGTTAGTTGTGACGTTTGGTAGCACCCAAAGTGTTCCTCCGGTAAACGGGAGTTGCATAATCTCATAGTTACAGGAACATGTATAAGTCATGAAGAAAGCAATAGCAATATACTAAACGATCAAGTGCTAGGCTAACGGAATGGGTCAAGTCAACCACATCATTCTCTTAATGATGTGATCCCACTAATCAAATGACAACACATGTCTATGGTTAGGAAACATAACCATCTTTGATAAATGAGCTAGTCAAGTAGAGGCATACTAGTGACGTTATGTTTGTCAATGTATTCACACATGTATCATGTTTCCGGTTAATACAATTCTAGAATGAATAATAAACATTTATCATGAAATAAGGAAATAAATAATAACTTTATTATTGCCTCTAGGGCATATTTCCTTCAGGGGCTTCAGAGATGCAGGGCACTCCGCCTGCCGGCGACCATGGCCGGAGCAACTTCGCCGAGAGAGAGAGAGAAGAATAGGAGGAATAAGAAAAAGGAAAGGAGCTTAAAGGAAGGAGGCTGACAGGTGGGGCCTCCATCCACGTCAGCATATTATCTACATAGCCATGCCATATCAGCCTGACATGTGGGGCCGACCCGTTAGTTATACCGTTAAACGCGACTCGGTTTCTATTTAGTGCATTTTGTTATTCACTTGCCGCAGAAGTGGTGGTATTTTGTGATTTTTGGTAAAAGCGGTAGTTTTGGAGTACCCTAGCCACAAATGTGGTGGTTTTGAGCAATTAACTCCTTTCTTTGCAAAAGGTTTTTGGGACGTGCTTGTCAGTTTGGATGGATTTGGAAGGGCAATTGCTTTCCTCCTAACGGGGAGGATGCAAAAGCAAGATGGAGGGTAGGAGGGGGCTACGTAAGGTTGGACGACAATTAGGGGCAAAACCGAGAGAGTGAGTTGGGAACATATGTAAGGTTGGACGAAACGTTCTACCTTGCAGTAGAGATAGAGAAGAGAAAAGGAGGTTCACTAAATACATATTAGAAGGCCAATGATAGGCACAAGTCGACCAGCATGAGCGACCGATCCATCACCTCACACTTCGTTCATTCCCATCGCGTTAGCTGCTCGATCTGCCCCACAGGTTGTCCCTATCCTTCGCCAGTCATCTTCTTCCTTGCGTCAAATCCCTCTTCCCCAGAAGGCTCCTCCTGAGAGATGTGCTCTGATAACCCACAAGTGTAGGGGATCGCAACAGTTTTCGATAATTAAGAGTGTAGAACCCAACGAGGAGCTAAAGGTAGAATAAATATTCCCTCAAGTTCTATCGACCACGGATACAACTCTACGCACGCTTGACGTTCGCTTTACCTAGAACAAGTATGAAACTAGAAGTACTTTGTAGGTGTTGTTGGATAGGTTTGCAAGATAAAAAAGAACACGTAAATAAAAAGTAGGGGTTGTTTAGATAAAGATGCAATAAAGTAAATATTAGTAGAGAGCTTTTTGTTACGAGAAAGTTATTTGTCCAAGGCAATCGATAACTAGACCGGTAATCACCATTGTAATTCTATTTGAGGGAGAGGCATAAGCTAACATACTTTCTCTACTTGGATCATATGCACTCATGATTGGAACTCTAGCAAGCGTCCGCGACTACTAAAGATTCATTAAGGTAAAACCCAACCATAGCATTAAAGCATCAAGTCCCCTTTATCCCATACACAAACAACCTACTTACTCGGGTTTGTGCTTCTGTCACTCACGCCACCCACCATAAGCAAATCATAAACATATTGCAAACCCTACAGCGGGGATCCCTCACGCTTGCGCGACATGGAGAGCACCATAGGATAGCACCAATAATAAAACATGCAACTCAAAGCAATCACGATCATCAATTAACCCATAGGACAAAACGGATCTACTCAAACATCACAAGATAGCCATACATCATTGGGAAATAATATATAGCGTTGAGCACCATGTTTAAGTAGAGATTACAGCGGGTAAGAGAGGGGTTACCCCGCTGCATAGAGGGAGGAAGAGTTGGTGATGAAGGCGGTGAAGTTGTTGGTGAAGATCGCGGTGATGATGATGGCCCCCGGCAGCGCTCCAGCGCCACCGGAAGCAAGGGGGAGACAGCCCCCCTTCTTCTTCTTCTTCCTTGACCTCCTCCCTAGATGGGAGAAGGGTTTCCCCTCTGTTCCTTGGCTCCCATGGCTTGGGAGGGGCGAGAGCCCCTCCGAGATTGGATCTATCTCTCTGTTTCTGCGTTCTGGAATTCTGCCCTGGCACTGTTTCCTTTATATCTGGAGATCCGTAACTCCGATTGGACTGAAACCTTCGCCCAGATCGTTTTCCAAAAATTAGCTTTCTTTCGGCCAAAGAAGGGCATCAACCTCCTTACGGGTGGCCCACGAGATAGGGGGCGTGCCCCCCTGGAGTGGTGGCGTGGGCCACTCTCGTGGTCACCTCGGGCACCGTTTCACGTTGATTCTTCCTCCCAAAAATCACAAATATTCCAAAATAATTCGCCGTCCATTTTTATCCTGTTTGGACTCCGTTTGATATTGGGTTTCTACGAAACATAAAACATGCAACAAACAGGAACTAGCACTGGGCACTGGATCAATATGTTAGTCCCGAAAAATAGTATAAAAAGTTGCCAAAAGTATATGAAAGTTGAATAATATTGGCATGGAACAATCAAAAATTATAGATACGACAGAGACGTATCAGCATCCGCAAGCTCAATTCATGTTGTCCTCGAGTAGGTAAATGATAAAAAAGATAATTTTTGATGTGGAATGCTACCTAGCATAATCTTGATCATATGTCTAATCATGGCATGAATATTAAGACACGAATGATTCAAGGCAATAGTCTATCATTTGACATAAAAACAATAATACTTCGAGCGTACCAATAAAGCAATCATGTCTTTTCAAAACAACATGGCCAAAGAAAGTTATCCCTACAAAATCATATAGTCTAGATGTTGCTCTATCTTCATCACACAAAGTATTTAATCATGCACAACCCCGATGACAAGCCAAGCAATTGTTTCATGCTTTAGTAATCTCAAACTTTTTCAACTTTCACACAATACATGAGCGTGAGCCATGGATATAGCACTATAGGTGGAATAGAAAATGATGGTGGGGGTTATGTGGAGAAGACAAAAAGGGAGAAAGTCTCACATCGACGCGGCTAATCAACGGGCTATGGAGATGCCCATCAATTGATGTCAATGCGAGGAGTGGGGATTGCCATGCAACGGATGCACTAGAGCTATAAGTGTATGAAAGCTCAAACTGAAAACTAAGTGGGTGTGCATCCAACTTGCTTGCTCATGAAGACCTCGGGCATTTGAGGAAGCCCATCATCGGAATCATCGGAATATACAAGCCAAGTTCTATAATAAAATTCCCACTAGTATATGAAAGTGAAAGCATAGGAGACTCTCTCTATGAAGAACATGGTGCTACTCTGAAGCACAAGTGTGGTAAAAGGATAGTAACATTGCCCCTTCTCTCTTTTTCTTTCATTTTTTCTCTTTTTTTCTTTTTTTTAATTTTTTGTGGGCTTCTTTGGCCTCTTTTTTTATTTGGGCTTCTTTGGCCTCTCTTATTTTTCATAAAGTTCGGAGTCTCATCCCGACTTGTGGGGGAATCATAGTCTCCTTCATCCTTTCCTCACTGGGGCAATGCTCTAATAATGATGATCATCACACTTTTATTTACTTACAACTCAATATCTATAACAAAGATATGACTCTATATGAATGCTTCCGGTAGTGTACCGGGATGTGCAATGATCTAGCATAGCAATGACATCAAAAAACGGACAAGCCCTGAAAACATCATGCTAGCTATCTTACGATCATGCAAAGAATATGACAATGAAAAGCTCAAGTCATGTATATGATGATGATGGAAGTTGCATGGCAATATATCTCGGAATGGATATGGAAATGCCATGATAGGTAGGTATGGTGGCTGTTTTGAGGAAGATATAAGGAGGCTTATGTGTGACAAAGCGTATCATATCACGGGGTTTGGATGCACCGGCGAAGTTTGCACCGACTGTCAAGGTGACAAAGGGCAATGCACGGTACCGAAGAGGCTAGCAATGATGGAAGGGTGAGAGTGCGTATAATCCATGGACTCAACATTAGTCATAAAGAACTCATATACTTATTGCAAAAATCTACAAGCCATTGAAAACAAAGTACTACGCGCATGCTCCTAGGGGGATAGATTGGTAGGAAAAGACCATCGCTCGTCCCCGACCGCCACTCATAAGGAAGACAATCAATAAATAAAATTGTGCTCAACACAAGTATGCTACGGGAATCACAAACCTCAACACAAGTATTTCTACTAATCCACAATCACCCACTAGGATAACTCTAATATCACCACCTTTATATCGCAAAACTATCTCAAGGAATCAAACATATCATATTCAGCGATCTACAAGTTTATGTAGGATTTTAGGACTAACCATGTGAATGACCAATTCCTGTCATCTCTCTAAATAGATATAAGTGAAGTAAGAGAGTTTAATTCTTTCTACAAAAGATATGCCCACGCTCTAACAAATATAAGTGAAGCAAAAGAGCATTCTACAAATGGCGGTTGTCTATATGAAGAGAAACAGGCAATCCAAACTTCAAATAATATAAGTGAAGTACATGAAGCATTCTATAAAGCCATACTCAAAAGATTTAAGTGAGGTGCAATGAGAATTCTATAAATCAACCAAGGACTATCTCATACCATCATGGTGCATAAAAGAAAAATGAAAACTAAATGCAAAAGACGCTCCAAGACTTGCACATAATGCATGAACGAAACGAATTCGAAAACATACCGATACTTGTTGAAAAAAAGGGGATGCCTTCCGGGGCATCCCCAAGCTTAGACGCTTGAGTCTCCTTGAATATTTATTTGGGGTGCCTCGGGCATCCCCAAGCTTGAGCTCTTGCCTCTCTTCCTTTTCCTCATATCGAGACATCCTCGATTAAACACTACAGCCACACAGGGCCGGGCCCATAGTTTGTACTAAGCGTGCGGGCCGCACAGGGCCCATAAATCCGAGGGGCCCCAAATTTTTATAGGCCTAGTATGTATATTTATCAACAAACAAAAGCTGTTTCGCTGGGCCGCTGGCCGCTGGGCGCTGGGCCGCTGGCGTCCGCGACTCGAGCCGCCCGCCAGGCAGCCGCACTAGATCGCTGCTCGTCTTTTCTCGTCAGTTGATGGTCACACCTCATAATATAATTGCCTCAGAAAAAAACATCATCATAGAAAAATGGGGATCGGGACGGGAGTTACATGGATCGCAAAACAGCGATCGCATCGACTCGGCTTCGTCGCTTTGGTTACTGCCTAGTGCGTACATGAGGATCTGTCGCCAGTGCCTACCGGAGGATCTGCCCGGCCTGCTGCTGCTAGTGCCTACAGAGGATCCGTCGGTGATTCGGCGACAATTCTCAGGCCGCTCCTCGATTGAAAACGGGGTAATCCAATCAATCGACGACCGTGACAATTTAATCCTCCGGATGCTCTCACTGTCGTTTTCATCCTCCGGGTGCTTCACGCTTCAAAATAGGTACTTTGGTTCCTACTCCTAATTACTAATTTTCTAATTAACTTTTGGCTGGGTCGTTATAGATTGGTTCTTGCCTTCTCGATTAAAGATCAGAGTATATCAGTTTAACCAGACAAAACAGAGACTAGGTAAGTTAGACGGTTTGTCTAATTTTCTACGAGATATATAAACATTATAATTGCTCGTTAGTTTTTTTTAGTGAGATAGGGCCCCATTTTATAGTTTCGCACAGGGCCCCGGATTTTGCCGGCCCGGCCCTGCATCCACACAAAACTTCAACAGAAAACTCGGTAAGATCCGTTAGTATAATAAAGCAAATCACCACTCCAAGTACTGTTGCAAACCAATTCATATTTTGTTTTGCATTGTGTCTACTGTAATATAGATTTTCCATGGCTTAATCCACTGATATAAATTGATAGATTCATCAAAACAAGCAAACTATGCATCAAAAACAGAATCTGTCAAAAACAGAACAGTCTGTATAAATCTGAACATCCACCATACTTCTATTACCCCAAAAATTCTACCAAAATTAGAAAAAATAAACACGTTGTACATCAAGACAGTGCAAAAGGAATCAGAACCAATTGACGTTCCAGTTAAAAATGTAAAATCGTGCACTACAGCCAAAGTTTCTGTCCTGCACCGTACAAACCAACAAGCATTGTAAACATCCTAAAGTCAAACCTTAGCACATTATTTTTATAATACAATGGAATTATACAAGGGGATAATTATTTTTGATGAAAACTTTCTGTAATCAAGATTCACAAAGTTTCCGTGAGCATGAACAAAGTTCAAGGAGCTCTCCCACTTCAACAATGCTTGTCTCTCTTACTTTCACTTTCCTTTTTTGAAAAGTTTTGGGTTCTCCTCTTTATTTTTTTGTTTTTAAACTATATGAAAGCACTCAACAGAAATAAATGACTCTCTAAAATTTCCAGGTTGTCTCCCTGACAGCGCTTTCTTTAAAGCCATTAAGCTAGGCATATAGTGCTCAAGTAATGAATCCACCCGGATCCCAAGGTATCACTACTAGGAAAAACCCTAGCAGTAGCGCGTGTTTTGTGCCCACTAGTAGCGCGGGAAGCCGCGCTACTAATAAGGCGCTACAGCTATTGCTTAGCAGTAACGCGTGCCATCACGCGCTACTGCTAGTACAAATAGCTGCAGCGCTTGTTCAGTACCGCGCTACTGCTAAGTTATCTACTTGCAGCGTGTTTCCTTTCCATCGCTACTAGTATTTTTTTATTTTTTTATTGTTAGTGTATTTATGCGTCATCATACAAATATTGGTACAATACCAGCTGTTATGAGGTTTACATCATTATGTCCATAACAGTGTATTAAATGAAGGTGGATTAGGTTCAAGTGGAGGCAATATGTGGTGCATGTCAAAAGTATACTACTAATCCAAACTTGATCTACTTTGGATTAGTAGTACTTTCGATGTGCACCACATGTTGCCTCCACTTGAATCTAATCCGCCAGCACAAGATATTTAATCATCATCATGGTCATTACCACCAACATTATTTATTTAATCACCACTAACACTAGCTAATAATCATCATAGTCATTACCACCAACACTAGCTATTTTATCATCATAGTAATAGTGTAGCACATCATCATCCTGAAACTCATTTCTAGCCAGCTACTCACTCCTGCTACTCACTCCTGCTGCTCTCTCTTAGGTAAAAGAACATAAAACATGTGTAGCTCTCCTCCTTGATCAAGTTGGAGCATGCAGATGAACCTGTCTCCTAATCGTGGAAGGCGCCTCTGGTTGCTGCTCCCTAGTACTTCTCTGCGCTCCCCCAACACATATTTGGTCCAGTCTTGCACTATTAAGCATCCGTCGCTAATCTTGAATGCACTAAAGTAAGCTGTAGGATATCTTGGCCGTAAGTTGAAAATACTCATGATACCTTTAGTCTCGATCCCATAAGGCACAACATTCATCGGGAGTCCCTGTTGAAGAACATCGTATGGTAACATACTTAGCAATGAAGTTTAGCTTCAAAAATAATGTATGGAAAAGATGCAATGAGGATAAAAAGTAAAAATCTTACCATCCTTCCTAAATGGATGTGACCGTAGTTCATTACGAACACTATTGGTCGCACATTTTCAGTACTAAGATTTCTAAATGCAGGAAGAAAATTTGTCTTGACAGTATCAAGATCCTCAAGCCATGAAACATAATGACTGAGCTCCTCGCAGTTGAGTTCAGCCCCAGGACAGTATACGGTCCTGTCTACCAAGCGCTGGACATGTTTGCTTGCACGGAAATAAGCTGACAATACAAATTAGTTGTCAACTATTTTTGAATAAACAATATCAAAGACATAAATATGGTTGAGAAACTTACATAATGGTATAACTGGAGGCATTTGCACATTGACCCAGATGTCGGTATTACCTTCAATATCATCTTCCGGACGAATATCAAAGGTGATAACCATATCAGGCTCAAATGCATAAGTCTTGCATAGTGCTCGCCATGTTTTGCATCCAAAATAGGTGTAGTCGTCTGAATTGTATAACTTCGCATGGAAAATATAACCATGCTCGGTCTTCAAGTAAACTTTTTTTTCCTCCATACTATGACTGAAACCTATCTTATCCAATATAAAAACTCTTGCATGGCAGGGGATACGCTAGTAGAATAGTAAAAAAATATAAGTTGAAGCAAATGAAGCAGATGTCATGCTTAATTACGAAAAAAGACTTGTCGTTGTGACTTACTGTATCCACTTCGAAGTTCTCGTCCAGCTTGATGCTGAAGCGCCTATCATCATCTAGGAAGATTTCGTCGCACAGGCCGTGCTCGTCTTCGCAGTATTTGCAAATACCGAAATCCTTCTCGTCGTCAGACATTTCCTATGTTCATAGTTAAAACATTAATTGAAAATCGATCGAAGACAACTACCAAGATACTCAACACACAAATCCGGGGCACTCGATATTTCCTACATATTCTAGCACAAGTCATGCCAAAATTCACGGAAAAATCCGGCATGACCTTTGCTAAAATAGGACATATCGAGCGCCTGAAATTTGCCGGAACGGAAATGAATCAACACTCCGGCAAAACATAGGCCACTCGAAGGTATAACCTACAAACATGACTGACCACTTGGATATTGAGCAACACAAGATATACATTTCAAAATATCTTATAGGACTCAAATTAGCATGCATTAAATAAGCAAAAGTAGATCATCTCATGCGTCAGTACATCGTCGAATATTATCACTAATACATCACGAATAGTGTCATACATATAACATCACTAATACAACTAAAACTCTAGCACACGACGGGTATCGGCGCGGGCGGTGGACACCCACAGAGAAGGCACCATCACGGGATCATAGCTCCAGTGAGATCCCCGCAGAACCTACCAGGTATTGGAGAACGGCATGTGCTCCAACGCAAACAAGTAGCGACGGACGTGCGCGTCCTCCTCACTGACACGGTGACGCACCACCTCCGCGGAGTCCTCGAGCCTCTGGATCGTCACTGGCCCACGCGACCGCCACCAAAGAAGGTTCGGGTCAACGACAGGCTGGCTCCTCACCAACCTGCGCCCCCCGGTAGGTAGCGCCTCCCAGTACCACCCCGGCGGAGCCCAGTCCCGGACATGGCCGATCTGGTCAAGAAGGTGTCGTCCTCCGCCGACTCGACGACGAGGATGCGGGATAGGCATCGTCCACGTCGAGGCGGGAAAAATTGCTTTAACTAAAAAATAGAAACAAGTTCTTACTAACTAGTTCTATTAATTCAACTAGTTCTTACTAAAAATAAACTTACTATAAATAAAAATATTCTAGTACCTAATTAGTACCTAATTCTTACTAACTAATTAGTACCTAGGAACTACTGCCCTAATTACCATCTAAGTAATTAACTAACTAGCACTAAAAATAGCCTATGGTTCATACTAACTAGCACTAAATACCTAGGGTTCATACTAAGCAGAGAAGAGGGATCGGAAGGGGAGAGAGGGATCGGAAGGGGAGAGTGCTTATAGAGGGCGGGGAGAGAGATGGGGTCGGGGGAGACGGCGGCACCAAGGCGCGGCGAGGCAGGGTCGG
>NC_041387.1:527342398-527359827 GCF_002162155.2 Triticum dicoccoides | reverse complement strand
CGGCGGCGAGGCGGGGTCGGGGGAGACGGCGGCACCGAGGCGCGGCGAGGCGGGGTCGGGGGATACGGCGGCGAGGCGGGGTCGGGGGAGACGGCGGTGGCGAGGCGGGGTCGGGAATTAGGGGAGGAAGCAGAGGAGAGGGAATCAGGCCGCGCGGGGGGTTAGGTGAAAATAGCTTTAACTGTAGCGTGGGAAGGAAAAACGCGCTGCTGCTAAAATCCGTAGTAGTAGCGCTGTCCATAGAAGGGCGCTACTACTATACCTAGCACGCCGGGAACGGTGTGGCAATTATAGTAGTAGCGCTTTCTGCAAGGGCAGCGCTACTGCTAAGCTGCTAACTGTAGCGCGGTTCTGCCAAACGCGCTACTGCTAAGTAGCAGTAGCGCCTCATTTTAACAAGCGCTACTAGTAACATTCTGTGTATAAGGTTTTCCCTAGTAGTGTATATCAAAGCCAATTTTAATTAACAATGATTTGTAATCTAGTAGTGAGCACAAAGTAACATATATCAAGCAACAACGAAGTCTAACTCTCTTCCTATGCATCAGCATGTCATAAAAGAACAATTCATGCACATATAGTAAAGGCCAATGCATAGTATAAACAATTTCTTGCAATTCTATCATATTGGAAACATAAAGAGGCGAAGATAGAGTTCCTCTCTCATAATAATTGCAAGTAGGAGCAGAAAGCACATGCATATTACATCTATCAAAATCATCATATGCAATGGTAAAAGGCAACCCATCAATATAATCCTTACTAAGCGCAAACTTCTCCGCTATAGTGTAGTCAGGAGAATTCAAAGAGATAATAGGACTATCATGCGTGGGTGCAATAGCAACAATTTCATGTTTAACATAAGGAACTATAGCAAGTTCATCTCCATAAGCATAATTCTTATTGGCATCTTGGCCACAAGCATAGCAAGCATCATCAAAAAGGGATATTTCAAACAAATTCAAGGGATCATAGCAATCATCATAGCAATCATCCTTCGGTAAGCACGAAGGGGAATTAAACAATGTATGAGTTGGAGGGTTACTCTCATTAGAAGGTGGGCACGGGTAGCTAATCCGCTCTTCCTCCTTTTGTTCTTCGCTCTCCTCATCATCTTTTTCGTCCAATGAGCTCACTATTTCATCAATTTCTTCTTCCATAGATTCCTGCAAAATATTAGTCTCTTCTTGGACAGCGGAGAAGTCCTCAATATATGGTTTAACATAGGCATTAGAAGCATAATTATCATAACAATATTGAAATATGACAAAATTTTCAGATTTGTAAAGAGTAGCATCATACTTTTCAATCAAAGAAGCAATCTCATAAGCACCCTTAAAAGCAAAAAATTCTTCAATTTGTTGAAAATCATAGTAATTATAAACACCCTTAGCATACGAAGATACGATTCCATTATCACTAAACAAGCATTGATAGGGTAGGTGTTTCTTAGGGTCTTCAGAACAACAAGTAAACTCATAAATTTCACATAAATTCCAAGCATAGCATTGCAAACGTTGAATTTGATCCCATAATAGTTTCCCTTTTTCAGATATACGGTGTAGCACATAACAAGCATGCTCATCTAAAGATTTGCCCTCAACTAAGCTAGTTGGGGTTTCAGCACGAGCACAAAGGGATCGAAGATGATCCAAGTAAAAAGCTTCAGGAGTGTGATAGATTTTGAGTGGTTCTTCAACAACTGGTTCAGTAGGTACAACTAATTTTTTTTGGTATTTTGCGTTTCCTACCCATAACTAAAGATAGAAAACAGCTAAGAACAACAAATAAAAATTATATAGTGATAAAGCAAACAAGCACACACGAGAATATTCACCCCACACTATGACTCACCGGCAACGGCGCTAGAAAAAGGTCTTGATAACCCACAAGTGTAGGTGATCGCAACAGTTTTCGATAAGTAAGAGTGTCGAACCCAACGAGGAGCTAAAGGTAGAATAAATATTCCCTCAAGTTCTATCGACCACAGATACAACTCTACGCACGCTTGATGTTCGCTTTACCTAGAACAAGTATGAAACTAGAAGTACTTTGTAGGTGTTGTTGGATAGGTTTACAAGATAACAAAGAACACGTAAATAAAAAGTAGGGGCTGTTTAGATAAAGATGCAATAAAGTAAATATTAGTAGAGAGCTTTTTGTTACGAGAAAGTTATTTGTCCAAGGCAATCGATAACTAGACTGGTAATCACCATTGCAATTCTATTTGAGGGAGAGGCATAAGCTAACATACTTTCTCTACTTGGATCATATGCACTTATGATTGGAACTCTAGCAAGCGTCCGCAACTACTAAAGATTCATTAAGGTAAAACCCAACCATAGCATTAAAGCATCAAGTCCCCTTTATCCCATACGCAAACAACCTACTTACTCGGGTCTGTGCTTCTGTCACTCACGCCATCCACCATAAGCAAATTATAAACATATTGCAAACCCTGCAGCGGGGATCCCTCACGCTTGCGCGACACGGAGAGCACCATAGGACAGCACCAATAATAAAACATGCAACTCAAAGCAATCATGATCATCAATTAACCCATAGGACAAAACGGATCTACTCAAACATCATAAGATAGCCATACATCATTGGGAAATAATATATAGCGTTGAGCACCATGTTTAAGTAGAGACTACAGTGGGTAAGAGAGGGGTTACACCGCTGCATAGAGGGAAGAAGAGTTGGTGATGAAGGCGGTGAAGTTGTTGGTGAAGATCACGGTGATGATGATGGCCCCCGGCAGTGCTCCAGCGCCACCGGAAGCAAGGGGGAGAGAGCCCCCCCCCCTTCTTCTTCTTCCCTGACCTCCTCCCTAGATGGGATAAGGGTTTCCCCTCTGTTCCTTGGCTCCCATGGCTTGGGAGGGGCGAGAGCCCCTCCAAGATTGGATCTATCTCTCTGTTTCTGCATTCTGGAATTCTGCCCTGGCACCGTTTCCTTTATATCTGGAGATCCGTAACTCCGATTGGACTGAAACCTTCGCCCAGATCGTTTTCCAAAAATTAGCTTTCTTGCGGCCAAAGAAGGGCATCAACTGCCTTACGGGTGGCCCACGAGATAGGGGGCGCGTCCCCTGGAGTGGTGGCGTGGGCCACTCTCGTGGCCACCTCGGGCACCGTTTCGCGTTGATTCTTCCTCCCAAAAATCACAAATATTCCAAAATAATTCTCTGTCCATTTTAATCCCGTTTGGACTCCATTTGATATTGGGTTTCTGCGAAACATAAAACATGCAACAAACAGGAACTGGCACTGGGCACTGGATCAATATGTTAGTCCCAAATAATAGTATAAAAAGTTGCCAAAAGTATATGAAAGTTGAATAATATTGGCATGGAACAATCAAAAATTATAGATACGACGGAGACGTATCAGCATCCCCAAGCTCAATTCATGTTCGTCCTCGAGTAGGTAAATGATAAAAAAGATAATTTTTGATGTGGAATGCTACCTAGCATAATGTTGATCATATGTCTAATCATGGCATGAATATTAAGACACGAATGATTCAAGGCAATAGTCTATCATTTGACATAAAAACAATAATACTTCGAGCGTACCAATAAAGCAATCATGTCTTTTCAAAACAACATGGCCAAAGAAAGTTATCCCTACAAAATCATATAGTCTAGCTGTTGCTCTATCTTCATCACACAAAGTATTTAATCATGCACAACCCCGATGACAAGCCAAGCAATTGTTTCATGCTTTAGTAATCTCAAACTTTTTCAACTTTCACGCAATACATGAGCGTGAGCCATGGATATAGCACTATAGGTGGAATAGAAAATGATGGTGGGGGTTATGTGGAGAAGACAAAAAGGGAGAAAGTCTCACATCGACGCGGATAATCAATGGGCTATGGAGATGCCCATCAATTGATGTCAATGCGAGGAGTGGGGATTGCTATGCAACAGATGCACTAGAGCTATAAGTGTATGAAAGCTCAAACTGAAAACTAAGTGGGTGTGCATCCAACTTGCTTGCTCATGAAGACCTCGGACATTTAAGGAAGCCCATCATCGGAATCATGGAATATACAAGCCAAGTTCTATAATAAAAATTCCCACTAGTATATGAAAGTGAAAGCATAGGAGACTCTCTCTATGAAGAACATGGTGCTACTCTGAAGCACAAGTGTGGTAAAAGGATAGTAACGTTGCCCCTTCTCTAAATTTTTTTCTTTTTTTTAATTTTTTTGGTGGGCTTCTTTGGCCTCTTTTTTTATTTGGACTTCTTTGGCCTCTTTTATTTTTCATAAAGTCCGGAGTCTCATCCCGACTTGTGGGGGAATCATAGTCTCCTTCATCCTTTCCTCACTGGGGCAATGCTCTAATAATGATGATCATCACACTTTTATTTACTTACAACTCAATGTCTAGAACAAAGATATGACTCTATATGAATGCTTCCGGCAGTGTACCGGGATGTGCAATGATCTAGCATAGCAATGACATCAAAAAACGGACAAGCCATGAAAACATCATGCTAGCTATCTTACGATCATGCAAAGAACATGACAATGAAAAGCTCAAGTAATGTATATGATGATGATGGAAGTTGCATGGCAATATATCTCGGAATGGCTATGGAAATGCCATGATAGGTAGGTATGGTTGCTATTTTGAGGAAGATATAAGGAGGCTTATGTGTGACAGAGCGTATCATATCACGGGGTTTGGATGCACCGGCGAAGTTTGCACCGACTCTCAAGGTGAGAAAGGGCAATGCACGGTACCGAAGAGGCTAGGAATGATGGAAGGGTGAGAGTGCGTATAATCCATGGACTCAACATTAGTCATAAAGAACTCATATACTTATTGCAAAAATCTACAAGCCATTGAAAACAAAGTACTACGCGCATGCTCCTAGGGGGATAGATTGGTAGGAAAAGACCATCGCCTGTCCCCGACCGCCACTCATAAGGAAGACAATCAATAAATAAAATTATGCTCCAACTTCATCACAAAGTGGTTCACCATATGTGCATGCTACGGGAATCACAAACCTCAACACAAGTATTTCTACTAATCCACAATCACCCACTAGCATAACTCTAATATCACCTTTATAGGAGGACAGGCTTCCCAGATCCGTCGGGCACGGGAAGCCGCCGCTGGCTCGGAACCAGAGCATTGGCGGCGTTGGCGGCGGAGTTCGAGCTCGAGGAGGTGCATTAGGAGGCAGGTGGCTGTGTGGCATCAGGCACCTGGCCGGCACCGTCGCCTACGGAGGGCGCCGCAGCAGCACCGAGGTGAGGGACAAGGAGAAGGAGAAAAGGAGAGGGAGGCGCGCCGCCTCAGCTCCGCCACCGACGACAGCCTCGACGACAGCAGCATGCGCAGTGCGGGCAGGGTCAAGGTGCGGCAGTATGGGAAGACGTGCAAGGAGCTCACTGGCATGTTCATGATGCAAGAGTTAGCCGCGCACTCTGGCTCTGTGTGGTGCATCAACTTCAGCCTGGATGGATAGTACCTTGCGAGCGCCGGCGAGGACCGTGTGATCCATGTCAGGAGGTCTCCGAGGGTGAGAGAAAGGGGGAGCTGCTCGGGGAAGGCACGGTTTCGAAGGAGAGTGGCGGCGGAGGCAGCCCGTTTGTTGCAGTTGCTGGAAATGGGTCCGCGCCAACGAGGACGCAGAGCTCGACGGCGCGCCCATGCTCCGTTTCACGATGTGGGCACGAACACTAGGTGTTCGTTGAAATGCCTAAGAGAGAAAGAGGACGAGGAAGAAGAAGGTAGATGCTGATGTGTGGGACCCATATGTAATAACGGTCAACGTAACTGTTAAAATAAACGGAGTTGACTCTCCCGCCATGTCAGCTCTGACACGCGGGTCCCGCATGTCATAAACAGGTTTAAAATCATAAAAAAGATCATCAACTCAATTTGATAGTTTTTTGTCACAAAATTGATACTAATCTGGAGTTTGCGGTCACTTTTTAAAATGTGATAGTTTCATGAGACGGTGACTGTGAGATGTGGTAATCTTTTGTCAAATATACTCCAAAGCGGTGTTGGGCCCTATCGCGTAGCATGGGTGGCGAGGCAGAGATCGGTCAGCCGATTTTTGCAACGCTTCTATATCCTAAAGGCAGAACGGATTTTGCTTTTAGCCTTACCTTTTCTTGGTGCAACTAGACGGGAAACCTTGGCGCTGATGACACCGGAAAGCAGCGATGGTATGAAGGATATCCACGAGTTGGCGTCACCAGACCGCGAAAGTAAGCTGGGATTGGCATGCATGAGCTAGCTAAGGGCATGTACAATGCATAGCCTCAAGGTGATGCCTCGCATGCCATGTAGGATCGGATATGACGTAAAGTAGGTTCGGATAGGGAAGCGGGATCCTCTCCAGGAGGCGGGTGCTTGAAGAGAAAAAGTGTGGTCCGGTGACAAATGCTGAAAAGGTTAGAGTGAAAAGTAGAGATGCATGTGTACTAGAGTCTTTAACTTTTATCTCTTATTGAGTCCCACTAGTGATAGCCTGTATTGAGGAAAAAAATAAAGCAGATGCCTTAAATTACCTTTTTGTCATGGGGCATATGCATCCATATGCCTCCATTGTACATGCCCTAATTAATCAACAACCTAGGCCATGCCATGCTTTTGAGTCGGCTTAATCAAGAGCATAGGCCATGCTTTGCTTTTGAATCGGCGTTAGATAAAGGAGGGATAGGGATTATTCGGCGGAGAGATAATAATAAATAAAGAAAGAGAAAGAGGTGATGATGCGCCGTTGGAAGGCGATGTGCGGATGGGTCACCTGCCGTTGATTCGGCACGGCCGGTTTGACAAACTCAAAGCTGGGTTCGCACTCGCCTGCCGTTGCGGTAGGCTGTGTCTCTCTGTGTAGGGGGGGTTTGGGTTTGAAGTTGTACCCAACACCACCACACACCATGGCATGGCGGGACTCGCCTGCTCACGGCTTATATCTGACCGTAGTGCTTTACGGGGGATTCAGTTTAACTTGAGGTTTGGTTAAAAGGCAGCTGCAATCTTGATCCAAGCAGGCTCGCTCACAGATGCATCGACGGTGTGGCGAATGCTTACGCTTTCCTCACATCAGCACTGCCAACTGAAGCCCTTGGCCAAATTGAGGGCTCCTTTGATTCAAAGGAATTGCATAGGATTTTTTGAGGATTTGAACCCTTAGGAATTTTTCCTGTGATGCTCGTTTGATTCGTAGGATTGGCATCTTTAGGATATTTCATAGGATTCATTTGTACTACATTTTGAAGGAAAATTTCCATACACTCAAGCCTCTTTGTAGAATTTCTTTGTTTTTCCTGCGCTATCAAACATTCTTTCAAATTATGTAGGATACTATGGGACATGCCAACCTATTCCTGCATTTTTCCTATTCCTTCATTTCGACAATCCTGTGAATCAAAGAGGCCATGAATGTCAATAGTAGTACAAGGGATATAACGTAGAACGTGCATGAAACAATCTCGATCTTTCGGCGACACGTACGGGCCAGCGACTGACGCCACGAATTAGCGACCGACCACGTCCGACACGCCGCAACCCCAGCCATGAAAATCAAAGTGACAGCATGCGCCCGTGCGCAAATGGCACACGTTTAACGGACAAGATGACGGCGGACTACATACAGAGGCGGAGCCAGCATGGTAGCGTTGGGTTCAGATGAACCCAGCGACTTTTGCTGGTCCAGTACACGTAGGTACGTAAGTAATCCCATGAACCCAACGAAAAACAAGGCCTGAACCCATCTAGTTCCAACGCGGAGTTAGCAGTCTAATAAAAAGGCCCAAAAGCCCAATAATAAATTGCCTTTATACCGCCTGTTCATACCCTAATTCTATTCTTCACGACCTCGGTCAGCCGTCACGCCACGGCAGGTCGACGGCAGCAAAGCCGGCAATCGTTGTCAAGAACTCCAATTTAGAGGTACTGAGATCGCATGACCACGTACGTCTTCTCTCTAGTGTTCATATTTTAATTTTCTAGTTGCTTACTGCATGTACTTTTTTTGTGCGGGTTTTACTCCAAGTATTTTGACCGATCTAGGGTATGAATGATATTTCTCAAAAGAGAAACCCGATCACCAGATCCAAATAGGAGAATTATAATTCAAGGCCACCTTTAGACGCAAGTAATGTGCATCATATTTCTGAAGAGGTAAGTCATCAATTTCTACAGAGCGTGTGCCTCCGCTTTGTCTAATTTTTGCTTCCTATAATGTATGGCTAGGGTTTTTAATTTTAAGAGTGATTACTTGGTAATTGGAATATTGCGACATGTCAATGTTTGGCAGCGATTCACATATATTTGGGTCATTCTCCAATGGCTAGATGCACCAGAACTAGGTTAACTCCATAATCACACAATTTAATCAGTATGTTTTTATAATTACTAGTTAAATGTGTTGGTGCGGAATAAGAAATCATAATATTTCCGCCTTTGCTATTCATAAGTGATATTATATTTCAATCTGTTTTGCATTTTTTGAGTGATATATTTTTCTTCTTTTGTGAAACCGAGTGCTATATATTTCATGCAAGGTGGTGCAGAAAAAAAAAGACTAAATCCCCACAACCAGTCAACGAATGAACCCATCGGTTAAGTTTTCTGGCTCCGCCCTGACTACATACACACACAAGGCACAGTCAAATATAATCTCTATCTCTTTATTCCTTCCTTGGCCGTGTGCAGTGTGTACGCTACGCGCACAGCCAACCACACACAAGTCGGCAAACACTTCTCTCGCGGCCTCGCCGCTGCGCTGCACCACCTTGGCATCTCTTGGTCGCGGCATCGCCCAATCACAGTCAGCCGTGTGTGTGTGCGTCGTCTAGCGTACATCAGCGCGGGTGTGGTTGCCCAGTGCGCATATAAAAAAGGCCATGCGCTTGTGCTCACATGGTCATACATACAGCCCCGAGCGAAGGCCTCTCCCCGCCGCGGACTGCAGGCTCCAAGAAGCACGAGGATCGATCCAGGGGTCTAGTTAAGCGAGCGTTAACAACTTCTCGTTTCCATACACACAATAGCTTTTTGTGCGGGAGAAGCAAGCTCTAGCTTCCTGGGGCCGGCCAGTTGAGGTATGTACGGCAATCATCGGCAGTTCTTCCACTGAATTGAGCTTGCCCTTCTTAAATTCTCTAGCTTGTTTTGAGATGTGATTCCTTCTCTTTTAGCTTCACAATTAACTTCAATTCAACCGCTTTCCACATGAAGAGGTTAGATTAGATTGCCCGATTGCTGCTTTGTACTAGGATTACTTTCCTTGAGCATTTGCAAGCAGCAGGGTAGCCAAATTAAGCTTAACGGTGACGGGAAGAACCAATCCAATCCAACAATTGTGTGTTTTTTCTTCGTCCATCCATCCACGGAGCTTACATACCTCGGCTAGGAACGAAAATAGCAGGATATATTGTTAGTTAAGAGCAGTGTTTCCTTTCCATGAACCACCCGTTTGCAGTATTACTCGAAAAGAAGTTGTTGTTAGCTAATCAGGAGCTATAGCTTAACCAGTTAGTTACTCTAAATCGCCAAGCATACTTGTTAGGATGGTGTTAGGTGTCTCCGTTTACCCACCAAATTGTGTTGGGCGGGTGATAAACGCAACTGTCCTTGGACTATGCATGTGATCGTGGCCCTGTCAGATGTTGACACTTTTGATGGAATCGGTTGATCGGTCGGTGTCACAAGCGGACCAAAGTGTTCCACTCCATCTTCTTCTCCTCGATCAATTGTTGTTTCCTTCTTTCCGTGTGGCGGCGTGTCCTGTCCTCCTGTTGTAGCACTAGTGTTGCTGGTGACGATCCATCTGGAAGCATGCATCATGGAGCTCAAATAATGCCGCAGGCCCGCGTATACATCCCATGCTTGCCGGAAAATAAATAGGAATAGTATTCCAAACCGTGTCACGATCGAAGCCACGATAATTCACGGCCTTTCCTTACGGCCGGAATATATTTATGGACAAATTGCAAAAATTCGTTGTTTGTACGGGTGTATATATATTCTGACATGTCTGCTGCCTCGAGTTCGTTCCAGCAGGCGTTTGCATCGTCGTCGCACGCAGGGAGAAGCTCCAATGTTGCGCGAGAGATGGCAGGGATGCGTTTTGGTCCTCGTCCTTCTTCTTCTCTCCAACGCGGCGTCAGGTATGTGACTAGCTTAGGCCCGTGCTCCGGTTTCAGTTTCAGTTTCACTGCCGTGCTGCCGGTGCCGGGTTCCATTCAGGCCTTCCTTTCTGTCGCGCGCCCAAGATTCGTTACTTAACTCGACATACATTCCCGGACGTACGTACGTACGTAGAGCATCGTGGAAAGAACGAACGATGGAAAGACAGAACAGAAAGGATGTAACATGGCGGCACTACATGAGGTGGCGTCTTTTTCCAAAGACGCGACGGCACGGCACACAGACAGGCTTCTACTTTTCGTTTTCGTTTTCTTGAAAGCGTGCAGCAGCACAAAGGGACTTTTAAGCTGCGATGCGATGCTTGTGCGCTCCCTTTCCGGAGTCTTATCTTGAGTTGAGTGACTCATGAGCAAAAAAGGCGAAAGCAGACGCGACACGCGTACATGCTAGCTCATCGTGATCAAACGAGAAAAATATTTACTACAACTGAACTCAAATTTACCGTGATGATGGGCAGGCACTTCTCTGGGGGACGACACGATCCTCCCCACGGAGACGGAGGATTCTCCGTCGGACCTGGCGAAGATCGTGCACTCGTCTAAGCAGACCAAGCGGGCGCGCGTGTGCGGCGGAGCGGACCACCGGCTGCTGCGATCCCTCGCCGACACCGGAGCGGAGGTCATGGTCAGCATCCCCAGCTCGCGGCTGCAGCACATGGCCGAGTTCCGGGAGGAGGCCCGGCTCTGGGTCGCCGCCAACGTGGCGCCGTTCGTCCCGGCGACCATGATCACGCACGTCCTGGCGGGAGACGACGTCCTGTCGTCCGGCTCTGGCTCTCCCGGCGACGCCTACTCGCTGGTCCCCGCCATGCTGAACCTCCACGCCGCGCTCGTCGCCGCCCGCCTCGACGGCCGTGTCAGGGTGTCCACCGCGCTGTCGTCGGTCCCGCTCGCCCCGTCCTGGTCCGCCGGCGTCGCGGGGCTCGTCCTGCGGTTCCTGAGCGAGACCGGCTCGCCGCTCTTCCTCAAGCAGGCTCACGCGCGGGAGGCCGCCGACGACGACGCCAGAGTCGCCGACGCGTACGCCGCGATGCGGGCGCTCGGCTTCTCGGGCATCCCGCTGATCGCCGCGGAGCCGGAGGGGCTCGACGGCGCGCTGGTGTACCGCAGCTACTCGCATCATACTGCCGGTGGGGGCGGCGGGAGGCGGTCGCTGGCGTCGGGGACGTTCTGCGTGGCGCTGCAGAACGCGGACCCGACGGCGCTGCAGGCGGGGCTGAGCTGGGCGTGCGGGCAGGGCCAGGCCGACTGCTCCGCGATCCAGCCCGGGGGGGCTTGCTACAAGCAGAACAACCTGGCGGCGCTGGCCTCCTACGCCTACAACGACTACTACCAGAAGGGCTCCAGCACCGGCGCCACCTGCTCCTTCAACGGCACCGCCACCACCACCACCACTGATCCCAGTAAGCAGCAGTCTGGCACAGCTTCTTCGATCTCCTGTACCACCATGGATGTATGTTCTCTGATTCTTTCATGTTGATCGCTCGCTGCAGGCTCCGGATCGTGCGTCTTCGCGGGAAGGTGAGCACCATTTCTCGCGACACTCAGCATATTTCTGCTCCAAGATCACTTCAAAAGTCTGACACGGTATCGATTTCATGGTTGCAGCTCCATGGCGGGAGGCTCCAACTCGAGCGTGCCGAGCGCCAGCCCTCCGACGAGCCTCGCCCCTCCGTCGGGTGGCCTCACGCCTCCGGTCGGCTCCAGCCCTCCGTCCGACTTCGGGCCCCCTCCGACCGGCTTCGGCCCTCCCGCGGGTGGGTTCGGCGCACCGTCTGGGTTCGGTCCCCCGTCGGCGTTCGGCCCGCCGGGGAGCTTCAACGGGAGCGGGACCTTCGGGCCAAGCGGCACCCTCGAGCCTTACGGCATCGGGTGCCGCCACGTCGCCTCTTTGGCTGCCTCCACTCTTGTGTCCGCCGTTGTTCTTGCCGTCCTCGTCGCGTCGCCCGATCTGATGTAAATTATGTGTGTGAATTTGAATTAGCTATAGAGAGATCACGCGCGTTCTTGCCGTCCTCGTCGCGTCGCCGGTCGGGTGTCACCCTGTCGCCCGACAACTCCATAGTAACGTGCAGCAGCGTTGTAAAATACTACTGTACAATCAGAACAATATTGTAATTCGATATACTAGTACAGTGGGCATACCGATTACATTGCTCAGATCAGACAGTTTCTGAGCGCAAGCTATTTTTGCAATTTTAATGGCAACAACGTAAAGCAAGCTATTTTTGCCACACCGCTACTACAAGACCAACTTAGTGGAATAGTGATTAACTGTCCGGGTTGGGGATCCGCATTAGCACTACTCTGACTTTGGCGACTCTGTGCTTGAGCTTGCAGCAGAGCCTTGCTCCGGTGTCTCCTTCTCAGCCCCACTGTTTCCAATGCCTGTCCAATATGGCAATATCTCAAAATCTGAAGCGTATTCAACTGTAGATATTAAATAGCATATGAATAAACAGGGACAGAAGGTAGGCCTTGGCATCGGCAACACTCGGTACATTGCTTGCAGGAAAAGCACGGTAAGAAAAACTGAGATGAAATATCAAAGCTTAAACCAAAACCACATTGACTGAAAGCATGTAAACAAAGACAGGTGGATGCTTCAAAAAATAAACTTAAAGCTCTAGAACAGTGGGTAGTGTCATGTCCCAAGGGTCATGGCCCTCTTCTTATCCAAGGCCTTCTCGATGGAATGGGCCGTGAGACTTGGGCTTGGCCCAGTTCCGTGAATAGGCGAATGGATTATAAAGGAGAAGCTAGACAGAGGAAGGGAGGGATGGATTTGTGAAACGTCTGAAGCTTCTCACCCCCTTGCTCTCGCCCTCACCTCCTGCTCTCTGTAACTCCCCTTTCCTTGCTGATTTCTCACCCCATATTCTCCTTGTATCCTCAATTTATATCTGAATATTGGTGCTGATTAGTCTGTTCATCCCATCTTGTGCTTGGGTCGTGACAATTTGGTATTCAGAGCCAACAAAAAAATCACCACCTACTTCCTGCCTACCATATGTTCGACGAAATGTCCAGCCAACCAGAGGTGTTCACCGGCGGCGTTCTCCGCGTCACCGTGCACCATGTGTACTACCCGGTCACTGAGGAGACACTACTGCAGGTGTTTGCCGTGTATGGTGTGTTGAAGGTCGTCGTGTTCCAGAGAATCCACCATGTGGAGGCAGTGGTTCAGCTTCGATCAAAAGTCGGGGCGGCGCGGGCTCTCGCCTTGCATGGTCGGTATGTCTACGGGCACGCCTGTCTCCTTGACATCCAGGACGTGTCGCCGGAGTATAACCTGCACTTGTGCTTGCTGCTGGAGCTCAAGCAGACCACAACCGTGGCCGAGTACACGGCGGCATTCTGGGAACGAGTACATCGTGTGCTGGATCTCAACTCCACCATAAGCATCAAGTGCTTCGTACACCAGTACGTCCAGGGCTTGCACATGGATATTCAAGCAGCCGTGCAGTCGCAAATGCCGTCTAGCATCACCAGAGCATCGTGCCTTGCTCGGATAAGGGAGAAAGAGATCATGAAGGATGAAGCGATGGGCTCCGAGAAGCGTGGTGATGGCCACGCCCATGAAGTACAAGACCATGGCATCGGCGGCAGCAGGCTTGCTACTCCAACAACGACCATGCGCTCGACAGAGTGCCCGAGTTCTGATGCCACTGTCAACATATTTCCCGAGCTTGCCTCCCCTGCTGTGTGCGACGAGGCCCTCGACATCAACACCATCCACATCGCTGCACCAACGCCCGCCATCTTCTCGACCGGTGGTCTGGCCCATGGTAATGATGACGATGGCCCAATGTCAGTGTCCATGGTACTCTGGACTACACTGGCTACACCTCCACCGCAGCGCCCGGTTCCTGACCTCGAACTCATCACAACAACTCCCACGAGTTGTTGGTTAAAAAGCTATGTCGAGGTTGCCTACGTGTTGACACCAGTGCCCAGAGCAAATCTGACAATGGGTCTGAATGCACAAGGACAGGTGATCCGGCCAGTACCATGGCCTTCGTTCTTCAGCAAGCATATCAATACAGCTCAGGGCAATATTGCCGAGTCGCCATCAAGCGCCGCAACTGTGTCGAGCAGGTATGTGGTTCGTTGTTCGACCTTGCCACCAGTCCATGTCAAGGTGAATCTGGGGTGTGTCCGAATGTTGCTGGAGTCAGCTGCAGGAAAGTCACAGTTACTAGACCTCTTGTGCGAGTTTCTGATAGCTTCAGGTTCAGACATAAAATCAGGTTCCATAAATATGGTACTAGCAGCACGTGAGGCATGCAAGACTAATTGGTATATGGCTCACGTAGTTGACATTTTGTCCATGGGTGCACAACATTTTTCACTTCTTTTAGTTAGCTCATGGCGACAAGGTCACTTGCAGATGGATGATGTGTTCCAGATGCTTAAGAAATGGTGCCCACATAACCAATATGTGCAGCTGGCCTGTACAATTTATGAAGCTCACAACGAGTTCCATGCTACCAGCGAGGTTTTGACTTCGGTGCTTAATTGGGAAGCTGCACTTTTGCCCACAGACTTCCTATTCGACAAGTACACTGAGCTGATGAATGTTGAATGGCATTTTTGTCTGGTGCAACCAGTTCATGTTTATTGTCCTCTACCTCTGGCTGGACCTCCTGATTGTGGCGACGGATGTGAAACTATGCTCAATTCTTCTCGGTTCACCTTAAGAGGAGTTAAAGGTATCTCTCATGAGTTTGCTAGTGCAACTGAATATTCTTGCTACACCATAATTAGTAGTACATGGTGGGTATTATTGGTGACTATGAAAATTATGATGGGAGGCACCGATGATATGACGAGCAGCCTGAGTGTGGATGGTTTGATTGGCAAACCTGGGTTGTCAGCTGTCCCATGGGTACAACTACAACGACCTAATTACTGGGAAACGAAATCGGGGTCTGTGCAACAAATAATCAGGGAGGCACCGATGACATTTCAAGCTGAGGCCCTCCTGGATGTTACTCAACCTGGTGAAGCTGTTAACAAAAGAAGAGTACCATCACTGCATACAGAAGGAAGAGAATTGTTTGCCGGAGTTCCTCAGCCCATTATTCACTTTCACTTGCCATTGCATATATGGGTTCCGGTGTTTCTAGTCCCCAGCTCGTCTGACATCCTTGCTGGCTTACAGTGCAACTCCGAGCAACTCTTGACTGCTCCCCTATATCATTTTGAACAATTCCATTGGATAATTGCACAGGCATTCTTTAGTGGTATCAAGGGCAGTGTGGTCACCAACACTTTTGAGACTTTGTACAATCCTTGTGCTGCTCCAGTGCGAGAAGGTGTTCCTACTTATTTGGACTATTTTGCTGTTGCTGCTTGTTCTACTGGTTTGCAAGCAAGTGCAAGTACGTGGCAGTTAGTGCTCAAGGATATCTGGCATGTTCATTACCTTGGTACTGTGATTGAGTGGATGTTGTGCTTATTCATTCCTGTGGTGAGATGCTCTCTTGGTCATGGACCAAATTTTATTATCTCCGGAACTATGTCCACAGCATTGCCAGTTCAAGAGGAACCACAACTGAAATACTTCTGCCAATTCTTGTGTGGGCTAAGGTTGTGGAATCCGGGTATAAGGGGTGCATCTAAAACTTGTACAAAGCAATTTGGTATTCACAACAACTCCATGTCACCACATGCTGCTGTTGCAGGTAAATTGCAAAATTGCACAGTTCTTATTTACACTCGATGGAGCTCTATGATAGGAGATTCAGGTTCAACCTTTGCAATTAAAAATGTGGAACAGAGGGTGCTTCCTAAAGTAACAAGTTCAGCTAGCAGATTATGGGACCCAGGAATCTTTGATGTTCATTGCCTCGGCACTATTAAGCTGTTTTCGACCACATGGGTGTCTTGCTTATTTGTTCCTGTTGTGAAAGATTTTCTTGGTCATGGACTGGAGCTTTCTGCTACAACACAGTGGGATCCTGGAGTCTTGAATCTTCATGGCCGGGCAATTACTAAATGAGGATCAAGTATCTACATAGAAGTGCAAAGAGTGATTATGATGTTGGATGGCTGTCGGACAAGAGAGATAGACTGATCGATCGACCATTGGACCCAGGTGAATTTGGCTATTCATTGGTACTGCGTCACCGGCTTGAGGTCAAGCCGCATTTTAAGAGGGCGAGAATGTCATGTCCCAAGGGTCATGGCCCTCTTCTTATCCAAGGCCTTCTCGATGGAATGGGCCGTGAGACTTGGGCTTGGCCCAGTTCCGTGAATAGGCGAATGGATTATAAAGGAGAAGCTAGACAGAGGAAGGGAGGGATGGATTTGTGAAACGTCTGAAGCTTCTCACCCCCTTGCTCTCGCCCTCACCTCCTGCTCTCTGTAACTCCCCTTTTCTTGCTGATTTCTCACCCCATATTCTCCTTGTATCCTCAATTTATATCTGAATATTGGTGCTGATTAGTCTGTTCATCCCATCTTGTGCTTGGGTCGTGACAGGTAGCTTCAGAACTAAACAAATTACCTAGTATAGTATATAACAAATCTCTACTAAAAACTCACAGTTGCAGTAGCAGCATTCAACAAACTATACTCTGTGTATCCTCCGTCATGTCATATAAACGATCTTGTGATTGGCAAGGGGACATATGGAACAGTTTACAAGGCAAAGTTCCAGCATACAAACGCAACAGTGAAGATTTCTTAAGCTCCCTAAAGAGCTGCGGAACTAAGCCGCTACAGCAGGAGGTATTGTATTTTACTTCTTTTAATGAGATGTGTATGATAATTTAGTTGCCAACAAAGAAATGTATAAAAAGAATGTTCTTCTCTAGCTGCTCATTACAAAAGGGAGATTTTTAACAAACAGAATTGACAGATTTTAAGATACTTCCAAGTTAATATGAGACACTAATTTCGCATGATCCAATGACGCATATCTACTGTTACCCCTACATCGGTAAGGACCCATAAATGACTATATCTACTACCACTATAAAAGAAAGAGAGGGGCAGATCCAAACAATCACACCCATTCATCATCAAAATCTAATGGCCCTTAATTATTCTGTGTTTAACGCTACCAACCACGCAACAAGCCACGATCGATCGCTAATCGCCCCGCACTAAAAATCGTCCCGCAGTCAAAAAGAAGAAGAAAACCGCCCCCCGCACGACCTCCTCCTCCTGCAGACCGCCGCCCCCCGCACAACCTCCTCCTCCTCCTGCAGACCGCCGCCCCCCGCACG
>NC_041387.1:527328483-527342246 GCF_002162155.2 Triticum dicoccoides | reverse complement strand
CGCGCACTTCACCGCTGCCTCGCCGCGGGTCGCCGGGAGCCTCCCAGCCGCGGGAGCCCATCCCGCCAGAGCCGCCCCGCCACGGGTCGCCGCCTCCGCCCGCGCCCTTCACCGCTGCATCGCCACGGGTCGCCGGGAGCCTCCCAGCCGCGGGAGCCCGTCCCACCAGAGCCGCCCCGCCGCGGGTCGCCGCCTCCGCCTGCGCCCTTCAACGCTGCTTTATCCATAGGAACTGGAGTTCAAGAAGCAACACTACTGAGCTTGATTTCTCCTGTGACCATTGCAAAGAGGTGAATTACATTTTGGGCATATGTTCATGTATTACTATTCTTGATTGGAGCTATAGCTTTTTTGGTAATTTGATAACACCACGAGCAGTAATCGTGTTTGAAAGCCAAAAACATACAGAATGTGTAAACTCTTTTGATGTACTGTCAGTTTAGGAGCAAAGTAACCATTAGTAAACAGTCTAGGAAATCTGAATGCATCTGCACGTCAATGTGATCTTCTGTTCATCCCTTGTACTGCTTCTAACATTGATGGGTTTTTGCGGACAATGTTTTAATGCTAGCTGTTGTAAGTAGTCACTGTGGTTTCAGCATGATGCTTGCTGTATGGAGTTTGCTATCAGTTTGACGCATAAGCCTTTCGAAATTAATTCAACTTGACTGAATTTTACTTTCCTCTCTTCTCTCATGCTTAAATTTCTTGCTTGTGTTTAGTATGATGCGCAAGAGAGTTGATGCTCGCCGCGTTCCAACTCTGAGGGATGTGCATCCACACGAAATGGAGTTTATGTCTCAGAGTATACCACAAATTCCACATTGAACGAATTGGCTTTGGGAGGAAGAGACTAAACTTGGTCGTGTTGGACACAGAGGTAAAGCTTGGGACATCTTTTTTTCCTATAATGATTAACCATTTTGTTTATTCCTTGGAATTTTAAGCTGAAAATAGTAGGAGAAGTGCCTAATATGCTATAAAGAACAGAGTGGCAAATACATTAAAAAAAGACAGGGAGCACAAGAAAAAGTATTCACCTTTGTACATGGTCTGTATGCTTTTCTCTGCAAACAAAAAATCGTGTTTTATGTTTCCGCTCATTGATTTCAGCATACCTGAAAACAGATGCAACTCCACCTTCCTCTGGTACAAAACTGGAAAAAGTAGGAAATAAATTTCTCGGTCTCATTTCCCTGTACTTCACAGTATTAAACACCACGTCCACCAAAAGTAACATATAATTCCACAGCCTTGATTGCAGCTTTACCAGCTTCATCCTTTTCATTAGATACGTCATTGACAAATGAGATAAAAAAAAGAGAGAGACACCACAGCACCTCCGCCCGTCACTCTTGATGCATTTTCCACTCTGCCACCGCTCTTGACGCGGTATCAGCTCTGCACCACTCCTGGTGGCCACGGTGTCTCTCTCGGCCGCCATGCCCTACCTCCGCTGTCGTCGCCCTTTGATGCGATGTCCATCCCGCTGTACCTCGACTGTCACTGCCCTATCCTCCATTGTATTATTTTTGATTCTCTATGAGGTAGCCATTTTTTCACGTGAAGGTGAGCGGATTCGGCTCTATCAAGATCAATCTATTTATAACCTATTTATTAAATTTGCAGTTTATGCCTGCTAGGTCATTTATGGAGAGTGATGTACATGCAGATAATACAAGGGTGCATTTCTCTTACTGTCAAGAAGAAGGTATATTTCTCTTAACATAATAATGATACTGAAACTTTTTGCCCTTTCTAAATGTAAAATCGAGTCATTGATGTCGCATTGTTCTTTGGGTCTGATTGTCCTCATAAACTGACACCATGATAAGAGAAGATTCATGTGAATTATAAAGCATCTTAGCACCACTTTTCTATTTATTAATGTCACTGAAAGTATGCTTTCTCAAGTGTTGATTCACAACTGCATATGACATCTCTCATAGTAATGCGTTACGGACACCATCTGAATTAGTAATGATATATAATTTCAGTAGCCCACATGACCACAATTTGTTAACCTCTCTTTTGCATGTGCTGGCAATTTTAATTTTGCTATGAAGATGTAGAATTGACTTTTGTAGAATAAAACAAGGTTCCAGAGGTACGTAAGCAATTACACTGTAAAGCAATTGACATTTTCCATTCTCTGGATGCACTTTAAGTGAAGACTATACTTCGAACAGCGGGCTGCTATTCTTGTTAGTGTTACAAATTCAGTTCTCAACTTCTCATATGAGAATGTGTTGACTAAGATCCCTCACTGCCTTGTACATCTTTCATTTGTGACTAATTTTGTGTTCATGCTTTCTTTAGATTTAGGTGGAATTCTGTTCACCGAACAAATCTTCCTTTTGGCGATTGGAGACAAGGAGGTAGAACGAGTTCTTCCTGATTAATTGGCATGTTTGCTACATTGAGCCCCTATTTTCTGTTTGATTAAATTTACTAAGCATGGTCTGTCAGCTTATACTTTCTATTTCTTGGTGATTTCTTGGTGATTTCTTTGCTCAGTTAAACTTATTGCACATATGAGAGCCATTGCCAATCTTTATTAGTTTTCCTTTTTTCAGTTGAGTGGAAGGTTTTGGTTCGGCAGATTGTTCTTCACTATATTAGTGAGTGCCTACCTCTTTCATAGTAAGCTTAATTTACACATACATAATTCGGTGCGTAGGCTGACTTGGACTCTAGCCTAATTCACATATATACTATGTGTCCATATATATCCGCTTGTGGACAATATACAACATGTTTTGTGTCCAAATCCGCTTGCAGATAATATATAACATGATCTGTTACTCACTTTTCAGTTACATTACAAGAATAGTTGCGAAGGCCATCCAGTTTGTTACATGGTTTTCTAATTATTTATTTTGCAGTATTATTTTTTGTTACAGGGATAGGAAGAATAAGGAATGTATGTTGCAAGGTGTTTTGCTACATGTTATATTATCCTCTGTATTTTGGCTCAAATGTCCAAAAATTAATGTAGAGCATAATTGATGAGAATTAGCAGCATGGCAATCCGATCCACTTGAAATAAGCATCATTCATTCACAAAAGATCAACTTGGCTTGCCATTTATGTCCTCAAAATTATGAAAATATATGAAACTGACCCAAAAGCAAATGAATGTTAAACAAAGTTTAAGTAGTACTTTGAGAATCCAATGTGCAACTACTTTATGCAATGCAGATTTCAGATTTGATTTTGATGTTGAATCTCAACTTATATTTCAGTGTCAGATTTCGTCATCAAAATAGTCTTCTGCGGAGAAATGGCACAATCTTCTCATGCCATTTCGTGGGAGTAACACAACTGCACAAGTAGCATAGATGCAGCGAGGCCACTCTATGACGGAGTGGAGCGGAACACTGGATCGGTTCAATAAATTGAAGATTAAAGAGTGCATGATAGCATGATATAACTCATGTCCATGGTAGGTAAACCTTCTGATTGCATGGTTTTCTTTAAGTGACCCACTAGATAAGATTTGATTATTTCAACCTTGAACCGGTGGGTTTCTACGGAACTATGTATGATTTAAACAATGGTTGAAATTATTTATCTGAGTTTGTTTCAAACAAATAAATTTGTATTGGAAGACAATTTCATACTTTCAATATGGATACTGAAGGATATAACTATATTATGGGTGATATATATGTTGATAGTACGATTTCAATGTGTGCTTGATTACTATTATACTCCCTCTCCACCCCATAATATAATATTGTTTTGTGAGCTAAAATAGCTTGCAAAACGATGTTATATTATGGGATGGAGGGAGTAGTTAACATATATTAAACTTTTTGGTGAAACTGTGCAACTCTGTATGGTTAGTATGTACTCCCTCCGTTCGGAAATACTTCTCGGAGAAATGGATAAAAATGGATCTAGAATGGATCTAGAACTAAAATACGCATATATATGTTCATTTCTTCGACAAGTATTTTCGAACGGAGGGAGTACTGTTTATGTTATCTGAGTATTTTTTGATAGAGGGAGTACTATTTATGTTTGTCAAGACGTGCGTTGCACGTGCACGCTTACTAGTAGTTATACAAATAAGAACGCAAATAATATCACCATTAAAGCACAGTGGTAAGGAAAACTATAATTATGATAATTCACAATTTTCTATTTTTCTACTTTTCTCGTATTTGGTTTCTACATGGTATCGATTTAACATCTATGAGTGTATTGCCCTGAAACATAATCACTTCCCTTGTTCTGTAAGTACATTTAACTTCTGCCTTTTTACTATCAGGTTTCTGCTGCTGGGGAGGAAGTACCTGGAAGCCATAGTTATCCTGATTATGTGTATACTGTCATAAACCCATGCAGGCGCAAGGGCTAGCATTTCAAAAACATAAAATAAATATACATGAATAACATGTATTCCATGAAAAGCATGGTAATTTGAAATGTAAAAGAAGACTTACGCCACTTTGAGATATTATTACAAAAACATGCAGAAGTTTCCAATGCCCTTTAAGATTAACTTAGGGAAGAAACTAATTATGTTTCCCCATTCTTTCCCATCGCCACTTCACATGAAAAAGCAGAAACATATGCATGCAGTTTATAGTGTTACGAATCCATCAACACCAAACCCAGTATTACCCTGCTTCAAGGGAAGGAGATTAAAAATACAATTTCTAACTGATGAATCCTTGAGCTTTTACCTACTTTCCCTCCTCAACTTACAGTGCTGAAAAATCCATTAAAAAAGAAGACTATATGTAAGGTACACAGGCTGTGTGCAGTGGCAAATTTTGGTGTCGTTTGATAATTTTGTGAGGAAACAGTCAATACTTTGAGATTGTGAAACCATAAAATTTCACATAATTAAAAAATGTGTAACCATCCAATTTCTGTTTGATAAATAATCAATGGTTAGGGTCAAACAGTGACAAACTACTGCATTAATGTCAAAAACAAATTAAGAAAGGAAGTATTCTAAGCATCGATCTGAATTAAGTAGGGTTTGGATCTCACATATAGGATTTTGTTTCTGTGCAATCATATTTAGGATTATGCATGTCTTACATATAGATGATGAGAAAAAATGATCTATGGTCTCACTTGTCAGCTATATAAGTTTCAGAACAATGATTGAATGCAACATCAAGATAGAGAAGAAACTGGTCATGATCACTCGTAATTGGAGAAACTCTAGTACAAATTTCTCAAATAAAAAATTAATAACACATGTCATATCACTTGTGTTAAAACCATACAGAAAAGTGGACAGCACAAGTCCTGCTAGACTGGACTAAATATTTCTGAGGTAAAACTATCTAAAGGTGAACTGGTAGCAACGTCCTGGTTTAAACTTGTATTCCCTCTACATTAGCTTGGCAAAAAAAAAAATGGCAATGATGCCTCAAGGATGCTACTCATGTCTCATAGTGTGTAAGATCCTTCCTTTACTAATCTAACTATCTTGAAATGGAAAACTACAAAATTGTTCCTATATTCCTGAGCTGAAAGGTACTCCCTCCGTCTCATAAGATAAGAGCGTTTTTGACACTACACTAGTGTCAAAAACGTTCTTATATTATGGGACGGAGGGAGTAACAACTACCAAATTGTGTAAGCAAGAATAACAGATAACAATAATTAAGTATCAAGTATGGAGGGAAGTGGGAAAATAAGGATGCAGCATAAAGTTTACCACTTGGTACTGTTGGTATCAACAACAATGATGGTGGAAAGCTGCTATATGCGTGCACATTGGGGATGCATGAATTCGAGGCAAACACCCTCTCAAGCTGGAATGTCCTGGCATCCAGCGAGAAAAAGGCTCGATCGAGCGATGAGCTTTAAGTGCCTCCCTGTTGAACCGATCAACACATGCCCAGAATCCAGTGAGATTGTCCTCTCCAACTGCCACTGGATGGAACTCCCACAATTTGTTTCGCCTAGTGGTATAGCTGAGGTAATTTGTGCCTCTGGTACGCACAAACATCCTGGACCTGCCTTCCCCTGCCTCCAAAATGGCTATATCCACACCGTGTAAATATCTCATCTCAGGTGGGGGTTCAGCAATGGAGAACTTCATCCTCCAGGAGTCAAGCACCAGAAACTTTTCCCTCCAATCTGTCACCCAATAGAAGAGCCCATAGGCCTATTGCCGCCCGGAGAACAGAGCCAACCCTGTCAACGATAGCAAGCCAGGTAATAAATCACTCCAGCTCAGGGACGAAATGGCTCGCCATTGTCCTGTGCTGGAAGAGAAGACAAAGGCGAACAGCTTAGCATTGTACTGTGCCATCCAGACCACGCTGAAAGACGTCTCTTCTGCCCCAGATGCCTCGTCGTCGATGTCGCTAGGGGGAGCGAGGAAGGTCTCGCAGTAACGATGCAGTTTTATCCAGAGTGAACGCTTCACCGTAGCGGCTAGGTGGGCAGGGATTGGGGGAAGCATGAGGTACCGTCGGTACAAGGGGTCGCACACCACCAGCTCCGGGAAGACCAGTCTGTGCCTATTATCGATGCCGTGCTGGGGGGCTCTGCCGAGGAGGACGCGGCCGCTGCGGACGTCCTGGACGCGCCAATCGGTGGCGGGGGCCGGGAGGAAGGAGAAGGAGAAGTCGGCAGCTAGGGCCGCGGCGCCGGCTGCCGGCGCGGAGGGGTGAGGCGGGGCCGCGGGGTAGAAGACTTTGCGTTCGTGGTCGAGGAGGCCGAGAAGAGGCGGAGCGTGGAGCTTGCGGTACTGCCGGAGGAAGGAGCGGTCGGCAATGAGGCGGCGGAAGGAGACGCAGGCGGCGGAGGCGCGGAGAAGGTCGGCTGGGTTGGGAATGCGGAGGAATATCTCCACCGATAGCTCGTCGGGGATTGGCAGCAAGGCCATTTCCTCGGGTCGAGGATGGGTCTCGCGCTCATCCGCCGCGCCGTCGACCATCCCGTCGCCGGAATCGGAAACCCTAGTTTTTGCTTGATTTTGGTGAGTCCCGTGGGCGAGGATTTAGGGGAGAAGGATGTATGCACTTGTCGCAGCAATTTGGACATTTCGAGGCCCTTTCTGCAAATGACCCAACGGACGGCGGTGAGGTGCCTGCACATTACGCTGAGTTTAATCCTGTCCCTTGCTTGCACATCAAACGGCAAAATCTCTCCGAAGAAATTAACTTCATTGTACAAGATAGCTCAGTTTTTTTTTTCACTTTGGGTCTGATTAACTTCACAGTTTTTGTGATTGTTGTTGTTCAGAATCAGAATCATCGATTACTATTGACGATGGTTGCAGAACGCTTGCCGGGACATAGGCGTCCACGCGGCGCAATTGCTTGGCCTTTGGGCAAGGAGAGATTTCTCTTTTACAGAATTAATTTCGACACTCCCCTAATCTACGCTTGACCGTGTAGAATCATCTTCGCGATTGTCCGGGAAGCTCTATCATCTCAAAAGATTCTCCTTCAAAAGTTCTTCATAAAATCTTTGATGAGATACTGAAACATATACCCACAAAGAAAGATAGCATAATTTGGTAGAGACTCCCCTTGACACCTGCAAGTCCCTAAGTCTTCGCATACCAATTCCATGAACACATTTCTGGAATGTAGAATTTGTAGAGACTTGGTAAATAAATCAGCAAGGTTATCGCATGATTTGACTTGCAGAATGCTTATTTCCCCGCTTTTCTGAAGATTATGGGGGGGGGGCATTTAGGAGAAATATGCTTGGTGATATTACTCTTGATGTATCCTGTTTGCATCTGCGCAACACAGGCTGCATTATCCTCATAGATAATGATAGGTGATTCTATCGGACCAATTTCATATGACTGTTGTATGTGGTTTTATCATTCTGTGAAGCCATACACATTCACATGTTGCTTCAAATAATGAAGTTATTTCAGAATGATTGGTAGATGTTGCCACCAGAGTCTGTTTCAAAAACTTCCATGATATAGCAGTGCCACCATGTAGGAACACAAAACCGGTTTGAGATCTGGCATTATGGGGATCAGACAAATAACCGGCATCTGCATATCCAATCATATCAGATCCTGATTTTTATGGAACTGGAAAAATAGACCAAGATCCTTTGTGCCTTGGAGATATCGAAAGATATTCTTCACTCCAGACCAATGACGTTTGGTGGAAGCTGCGCTATGTCTAGCAAGTAGATTCACTGCAAATGCAATATTAGGTCTTGTGCAATTTGCAAGATACATAAGCGCTCCAACGGCACTAAGGTATGGAACTTCAGGTCCCAACACCTCTTCTCCATCATCCCTTTGGTCTGAACGGATCTTTCTCTATGTCTAGAGATCAAACCACCATGGGAGTTTTAGATGGATAGGATTTGTCCATATTGAATTTCTCAATATTTTCTGGATATAGGCAGATTGGTGTACCATCATTCCTGAGGGAAGGTGCTCAAGTTGAATACCTAAGCAAAATTTGGTTTTACCCAAATCCTTCATCTCAAATTCCATCTTTAGGTGATTGCGTGCTTCAACGATGTCTGGTGTGTTGCCGATGATGTTGAGATCATCAACATACACAGAGATGATGCAAAATCATGTAGAGGACTTCTTGATGAAAACACATGGGCAATTAGCACTATTGGAGTAACCTTTCTGAAGAAGGAACTCACTCAGTCGGTTGTACCACATCCGCCCCGACTGCCTTAAGCCATATAATGACTTATTCAGCTTTACACAATACATGTTGCGTTTTGCATTTTTATTCGGGACAGAGATTCCATCAGGAACCTTCATATATATGTCCGAATCTAGTGACCCGTAAAGATATGCGGTCACGACGTCCATCAACTGCATAGATAGACGATTTTGCACTGCCAAGGATATAAGATATCGGAAAGTGGTTGCACTCATTACTGGAGAATATGTTTCAGTGAAATCAATACCGGGTTTCTGCGTGAAACCTTGTGCTATGAGCCTTGCTTTATATCTCACTACCTCATTTTTCTCATTCCGTTTTCGGAGAAAAACCCATTTGAATCCCACAGGGAGAACACTGGGAGGTGTTGGTATTGCTTCAGTGAATACCTTTCTTTTGTTAAGCGAGGCAATTTTTGCTTGGATTGCATCCTTCCATTTAGGACAGTCGAAGCGCTTTTGGCGCTCAACGATAGACCTTGGATCATGATCAGTGAGAAGGGTATCTGCAATCTTTTCAACAAAATATATGTCAATAGTCGTAGTCTTATGGTCAAATGATTCTCCAGAATCAACATGGTTGATGGAAATTTCCTGCACCCCTAGTGACTCTTCGTGATTTCCCAATACGATCGAGTCTGGGTGTTCCGATGTCCCAGTCAGTTTGTGCACACTGGAACTGGGTTGTGGAGGTTGTCCTTCCACTAGGTGTATACTATCCATCAGGTGTTTGTCAACGTTGAGTTGACCTGCATTTAGTGACTCTGAGGTTTTTCTCCTCGATTTCCTTTGCTGCTTTCTAGAAGCATGCTCCAGGTCAGAGGTCGTACTACTCCCCCTCTTCTTGGGAATAGGGAGTTGAGTGGTTTTTATTGGTACCTCCACTCTTTCTGGCGCATTTCTAGCCGGATTTAAGGATTTTATAACACCTTTCAGATCAGTAAATGAATCTGGCAGATTATTTGCAAGATGTTGCAAATTAATGATCTTCCGAACTTGAAGTTCGGTCTCATGGGTACGTGGATCAGAGGATGAAATGGAATGAGCATTCCAATCAATTTCCGGGCATTCTTTCTGGTACTTGAAATCTCCCCCTAATGCCGAAAAATGTTCCTCATTAAATATGCAATCAGCGTGACGGGCTGTGAACAGATCCCCAGTTAGGGGTTCCAGGTACTTGATAATCGACGGCGATTTTTACCCCACATAGATCCCCAACTTCCTGTGTGGGCCCATAGATGTCCACTGTGGTGGTGAGATCGGGATGTATGCAGCACATTCGAACTTACGCAGATGGAAAATGCTTGGAGGATTTCCACGTACCAATTCCATAGGGGAAGAACTGTGATATGTAGTTTGCGTCAATTGTATCAAGTCAGCAGCGTGTAAAACAGCATGACCCCAACAAGAGGTTGGCAAGTTGCAATTCGTCAACAAAGGTCTTGTAATGAGTTTGATCCTCTTAATCAGTGCTTCAGCCAAACCATTTTGTGTATGGACATATGGAACAGAGTGCTGACTTCAATCCCCAAAGCCATGCAATAATCATTGAAAGCACGTGAGGAGAATTCTGCAGCATTGTCCATTCGAATTGTCTTAATTTGACTTTTAGGATAATGGGCTTGCAACTTAATGACTTGCCTCTTTATCTTGGCAAATGCATGGTTTCGTGTGGATAGAAGACACACATGTGACCATCGTGTAGATGCGTCAATCAGAACCATGAAATACCGGAAAGGTCCAAATAATGGTTGAATGGGACCACAAATATGTTTCATTGAATACGCTCAAGGAATTGAAGTGGTTCAGCTTGTATTTTGAGGTGTGTGGGCCTCAAAATTAGCTTTCCCGTGGCACAAGATGTGCACACAAAAACAGAAGATTGAGGAAATTTTGGCTCAACCAAATTATGACCAATTGAATTGCTAGTAATTTTTCTCATCATCCCTATTCCAGGATGGCCTAGGCGATCATGCCAGGTTTGGAATGCGTTAACATTCTGAAAATTACTTTGTATGCAACATGTTCCAGGGTTTGATGTACGTATAGTACAAACCAGACGATAGAGAAGGAATTTTCTCATGTACCTTTTTGCCATATCCGTGATCTTTAGTAAAGAGTAGATACTCTCTGTTGTCTTCATGGGTTTCAATGTGAAAACCATTCTTACGGATATCTCGATAACTGATCAGGGTACGTGATGAGTCGGGATACAATAAAGCATCCTCAATCGTCACTTGTGTACCGCTTGGGAGGGTGAATATGGCACGTCCAGTACCAACAATCACTGTATCGCGTCCAGCGGTAGTTAGAATATCCCCATTCATATTTTTCAAAGTTTGGAAATATTTCATCACCCTCAGTATGGAGTTTGTGGTACCACTGTCCACAAGGCATAATTCCTCTTCCATCGGATTGTCCCCGTAGAAAACTATATAAACAAAAGAATTTTCAATAGAAAACCTCATGTTAATACATAGAATACAATCTTTATTATATCAAATGTGCCGATACAATACAATATAAAGACAACAACAAACTTGTGTTCTTATTACAATCATCACAAATGGACATAATTAAGTAGATCACTAAGAAGATTGAGGGACTAGTCGAAGCTGCCAAACACGTTTGTTTGCGGTGTACTCAATCAACGTGTTCTCCATTTTAGCAGTATCCTCAGGCAGATAAGGAACCACGGCGTTGCTCGGCCCAGGAGGAACATCGTGCGAACCACCAGCTCCTTTAGCGCTATCCGGATGAAGGTTGAAGTTGGCTTCAAACCTTTTCCCTTGAGGTGCTTTGTGTCCTTGAGATTGCTGGTACAGCATAACCAGATGCTTGGGCATTGTGCACTTTTCAGTAGAATGTGTGTAACATCCACACTTGTTGCAAAGCTTAGATTTATCAACCCTGGGCTTTGAAGTGCCTTTTCCCTTTCCTGGGTATCTCGATCTCCTATTTCCATCGCGCTTTCGCTTATGCTCGAAATTGGAATGTTTACCCCGAAAGGTACCATTAAACTTCTGTCTATTTGCAACATTCAGATGGACTTCAGGTAAAGGTTGTGCCCAGACTGGGCGCTGAGAGCCATTCTTAGTGAGTAGCTCATCATGCTTTTCAGCCTGAAGTAACATGTGAATAAGCTCGGAATAGACAGTGTAGTTTCGAGCACGGTATTGCTGTTGGAGGATACTATCTGAAGGGAGCATACTAGACAAAGTTTTCTCTATCTTCTCCCCCTCAGTAGGTTCCTTCTCACAAAAGCGCAGTTTGGAACATATCTTATGAACATCATGATTGTACTCACCGAGTGGACTTGAAATCCTGAAGACGGAGATGAGTCCAATCATGGAGTGCTTCTAGCAGGACTACTGCCTTCTGCTGTTCATACCTCGTTTTGAGGGCCAAAAACAGAGTACTAGGAGATTCCTCCTGTAAATACTCAGACTTGAGATATGGGTGAATATGATGCCTTATGATGAATAAAAAGCAGCATAGTTCTTTTGTTCTGTCAGCGGCGTGGCTCTAGCCGGGAGAGGAGTCTCAGGGGGCTGGATTGCACCCGCAATCCCACGAGACGCAAGACAGATCTTGATGTCCATAGCCCATGTAGGATAGTTGTGGCCATTGAGGGAAAGCTCCTCAAACTCTTTGGCAGTCATATTTGCCTACACGAGGAACCAGAGATAATTAATTTACGGGTGGTAAATTAAAACCATCATGGTTTTGTAATAAGAACGCAAAAATTTGATGCTCAAGTGTAAAACTTGAAAAATTCTCAATCTCAGTTGTGTAAACATAACACATTGAAGATCACTTAGATCTCACAGTAATAGGCTACATTGCCATTACCTTGTGTATGCTACAATTCATATATAAGGAGGGAGAAATATTCAAAATTTTGCAAGTTTGATATGCGAGAGAAGTGAAGGAAATATGCCCTAGAGGCAATAATAAAGTTATTATTTATTTCCTTATATCATGATAAATGTTTGTTATTCATGCTAGAATTGTATTAACCGGAAACATGATACATGTGTGAATACATAGACAAACATAACGTCACTAGTATGCCTCTACTTGACTAGCTCATTAATCAAAGATGGTTATGTTTCCTAACCATAGGCATGTGTTGTCATTTGATTAATGGGATCACATCATTAGGAGAATGATGTGATTGACATGACCCATTTCGTTAGCCTAGCACTTGATCGTTTAGTATATTGCTATTGCTTTCTTCATGACTTATACATGTTCCTGTAACTATGAGATTATGCAACTCCCGTTTACCGGAGGAACACTTTGGGTGCTACCAAACGTCACAACGTAATTGGGTGATTATAAAGGAGTACTACAGGTGTCTCCAAAGGTACATGTTGGGTTGGCGTATTTTGAGATTAGGTTTTGTCACTCCGATTGTCGGAGAGGTATCTCTGGGCCCTCTCGGTAATGCACATGACTATAAGCCTTGCAAGCAATGTAGCTAATGAGTTAGTTACAGAATGATGCATTACGTAATGAGTAAAGAGACTTGCCGGTAACGAGATTGAACTAGGTATTGGATACCGACGATCGAATCTCAGGCAAGTAACATACCGATGACAAAGGGAACAACGTATGTTGTTATGCGGTTTGACCAATAAAGATCTTCGTATAATATGTAGGAGCCAATATGGGCATCCAGGTTCCGCTATTGGTTATTGACTGAGAATAGTTCTAGGTCATGTCTACATAGTTCTCGAACCCGTAGGGTCTGCACGCTTAACGTTATGATGACAGTTTTATTATGAGTTTATAAGTTTTGATGTACCGAAGTTTGTTCGGAGTCCCGGATGTGATCACAGACATGACGAGGAGTCTCGAAATGGTCGAGACATAAAGATTGATATATTGGAAGCCTATGTTTGGACATCGAAAGTGTTCCGGGTGAAATCGGCATTTTACCGGCGTACCGGGAGGTTACCGGAACCCCCCGGTGACCTAATGGGCCTTAGTGGGCCTAGTGGAGGAAGAGGAGAAGGGGCCAAGGGGCAGCCGCGCGCCCTCCCCCCCCAAGTCCGAATAGGACAAGGAGGGGGGCGGCGCCCCCCCCCCCTTTCCTTTCCCCCCTCTCCTCCTTCCC
>NC_041387.1:527311370-527328306 GCF_002162155.2 Triticum dicoccoides | reverse complement strand
CCAAGTCCTAGTCCAACTAGGGAAGGGGGGGAGTCCTACTCCCGGTGGGAGTAGGACTCCTCCGGCGCGCCTCCTCCTAGGGCCGGCCGCACCCCCCCTTGCTCCTTTATATACGGGGGCAGGGGGCACCCTAGAGACACACAAGTTGATCTACGGATCGTTCCTTAGCCGTGTGCGGTGCCCCCCTCCACCATATTCCACCTCGGTCATATCGTCGCGGAGTTTAGGCGAAGCCCTGCGCCGGTAGAACATCATCATCGTCACCACGCCGTCGTGCTGACGGAACGCATCCCGGACACTTTGCTGGATAGGAGTCCGGGGATCGTCATTGAGCTGAACGTGTGCTGAACTCGGAGGTGCCGTACGTTCGGTGCTTGGATCGGTCGGATCGTGAAGACGTACGACTACATCAACCGCGTTATCATAACGCTTCCGCTTACGGTCTATGAGGGTACGTGGACACACTCTCCCCTCTCGCTGCTATGCCATCACCATGATCTTGCGTGTGCGTAGGAATTTTTTTGAAATTACTACGTTCCCCAACAGTGGCATCCGAGCTTGGTTTTATGCGTAGATGTCATATGCACGAGTAGAACACAAGTGAGTTGTGGGTGATACAAGTCATACTGCTTACCAGCATGTCATACTTTGGTTCGGCGGTATTGTGAGATGAAGCGGCCCGGACCGACATTACGCGTACGCTTACGCGAGACTGGTTTCACCGTTACGAGCACTCGTGCTTAAAGGTGGCTGGCGGGTGTCTGTCTCTCTCACTTTAGCTAAATCGAGTGTGGCTACGCCCGGTCCTTGCGAAGGTTAAAACAACACTAACCGGACGAACTATCATTGTGGTTTTGATGCGTAGGTAAGAACGGTTCTTGCTAAGCCCATAGCAGCCACGTAAAAATTTGCAACAACAAAGTAGAGGACGTCTAACTTGTTTTTGCAGGGCATGTTGTGATGTTATATGGTCAAGACGTGATGCTATATTTTATTGTATGAGATGATCATTTTTTGTAACCGAAGTTATCGGCAACTGGCAGGAGCCATATGGTTGTCGCTTTATTGTATGAAATGTGAACACCCTGTAATTGCTTTACTTTATCACTAAGTGGTAGCAATAGTCGTAGTAGCAATAGATGGCGTAATGACAATGATGCTACGATGGAGATCAAGGTGTCGCGCCGGTGACGATGGTGATCACGACAGTGCTTCGAAGATGGAGATCACAAGCACAAGATGATGATGGCCATATCATATCACTTATATTGATTGCATGTGATGTTTATCCTTTATGCATCTTATCTTGCTTTGATTGACGGTAGCATTTTAAGATGATCTCTCACTAAATTATCAAGAAGTGTTCTCCCTGAGTATGCACCGTTGCGAAAGTTCTTCGTGCTGAGACACCACGTGATGATCGGGTGTGATAGGCTCTACGTTCAAATACAACGGGTGCAAAATAGTTGCACACGCGGAATACTCAGGTTAAACTTGACGAGCCTAGCATATAACAGATATGGCCTCAGAACACGGAGACCGAAAGGTCGAGCGTGAATCATATAGTAGATATGATCAACATATTGATGTTCACCGTTGAAACTACTCCATCTCACGCGACGATCGGACATGGTGTAGTTGATATGGATCACGTAATCACTTAGAGGATTAGAGGGATGTCTATCTAAGTGGGAGTTCTTAAGTAATATGATTAATTGAACTTAAATTTATCATGAACTTTGTACCTGATAGTATTTTGCTTGTCTATGTTTGTTGTAGATAGATGGCTTGTGCTGTTGTTCCGTTGAATTTTAATGCGTTCCTTGAGAAAGCAGAGTTGAAAGATGATGGTAGCAATTACACGGACTGGGTCCGTAACCTGAGGATTATCCTCATTACTGCACAGAAGAATTACGTCCTGGAAGCACCGCTGGGTGCCAGGCCTGCTGCTGATGCAACTGACGACGTTAAGAACGTCTGGTAGAGCAAAGCCGATGACTACTCGATAGTTCAGTGTGCCATGCTTTACGGCTTAGAACCGGGTCTTCAACGACATTTTGAACGTCATGGAGCATATGTGATGTTCCAGGAGTTGAAGTTAATATTTCAAGCAAATGCCCGGATTGAGAGATATGAAGTCTCCAATAAGTTCTGTAGCTGCAAGATGGAAGAGAATAGTTCTGTCAGTGAACACATACTGAAAATGTCTGGGTATAATAATCACTTGATTCAACTGGGAGTTAATCTTCCTGATGATAGTGTCATTGACAGAATTCTTCAATCACTGCCACCAAGCTACAAGAGCTTCGTGATGAAGGGATGGACAAGACTATTCCCAAGCTCTTCGCAATGCTAAAAGCCTCAGAGGTAGAAATCAAGAAGGAGCATCAAGTGTTGATGGTTAACAAGACCACCAGTTTCAAGAAAAAGGGCAAAGGGAAGAAGAAGGGGAACTTCAAGAAGAACAACAAATAAGTTGCTGCTCAAGAGAAGAAACCCAAGTCTGGACCTATGCCTGAGACTGAGTGCTTGTACTGCAAGCAGACTAGACACTGGAAGCAGAACTGCCCCAAGTATTTGGCGGATAAGAAGGATGGCAAAGTGAACAAAGGTATATGTGATATACATGTTATTGATGTGTACCTTACTAATGCTCGCAGTAGCACCTGGGTATTTGATACTGGTTCTGTTGCTAATATTTGCAACTCGAAACAGGGACTACGGATTAAGCGAAGATTGGCTAAGGATGAGGTGACGATGCGCGTGGGAAATGGTTCCAAAGTCGATGTGATCGCGGTCGGCACACTACCTCTACATCTACCATCGGGATTAGTTTTAGACCTAAATAATTGTTATTTGGTGCCAGCGTTGAGCATGAACATTATATCTGGATCTTGTTTGATGCGAGACGGTTATTCATTTAAGTCAAAGAATAATGGTTGTTCTATTTATATGAGTAATATCTTTTATGGTCATGCACCCTTGAAGAGTGGTCTATGTTTATTGAATCTCGATAGTAGTGATACACATATTCATAGTGTTGAAACCAAAAGATGTAGAGTTGATAATGATAGTGCAACTTATTTGTGGCACTGCCGTTTAGGTCATATTGGTGTAAAGCGCATGAAGAAACTCCATACAGATGGGCTTTTGGAATCACTTGATTATGAATCACTTGGTACTTGCGAACCGTGCCTCATGGGCAAGATGACTAAAACGCCGTTCTCCGGAACTATGGAGCGAGCAACTGATTTGTTGGAAATCATACATACTGATGTTTGTGGTCCAATGAATGTTGAGGCTCGCGGCGGGTATCGTTATTTTCTCACCTTCACAGATGATTTGAGCAGATATGGGTATATCTACTTAATGAAACACAAGTCTGAAACATTTGAAAAGTTCAAAGAATTTCAGAGTGAAGTGGAAAATCATCGTAACAAGAAAATAAAATTTCTACGATCTGATCGTGGAGGAGAATATTTGAGTTACGAGTTTGGTCTACATTTGAAACAATGCGGAATAGTTTCGCAACTCACGCCACCCGGAACACCACAACGAAATGGTGTGTCCGAACGTCGTAATCGTACTTTACTAGATATGGTGCGATCTATGATGTCTCTTACAGATTTACCACTATCATTTTGGGGTTATGCTTTAGAGACGGCCGCATTCACGTTAAATAGGGCACCATCAAAATCCGTTAAGACAACGCCTCATGAACTGTGGTTTGGCAAGAAACCAAAGTTGTCATTTCTTAAAGTTTGGGGCTGCGATGCTTATGTGAAGAAACTTCAACCAGATAAGCTCGAACTCAAATCGGAGAAATGTGTCTTCATAGGATACCCAAAAAAGACTGTTTGGGTACACCTTCTATCACAGATCTGAAGGCAAGATTTTCGTTGCTAAATTCGGATCCTTTCTAGAGAAGGAGTTTCTCTTGAAAGAAGTGAGTGGGAGGAAAGTAGAACTTGATGAGGTAACTGTACCTGCTCCCTCATTGGAAAACAATTCATCACAAGAACCGGTTCCTGTGGCAACTACACCAATTAGTGAGGAAGCTAATGATATTGATCATGAAACTTCAGATCAAGTTTCTACTGAACCTCGTAGGTCTACCAGAGTAAGATCTGCACCAGAGTGGTACGGTAATCCTATTTTGAAAGTCATGTTACTTGACCATGACGAACCTACGAACTATGAGGAAGCGATGATGAGCCCAGATTCCGCAAAATGGCTGGAGGCCATGAAATCTGAGATGGGATCCATGTATGAGAACAAAGTATGGACTTTGGTTGACTTGCCCGATGATCGTCAAGCCATTGAGAATAAATGGATCTTTAAGAAGAAGACTGATGCTGATGGTAATATAACTGTCTATAAAGCTCTACTTGTTGCAAAAGGTTTTCGACAAGTTCAAGGGGTTGACTACGATGAGACTTTCTCACCCGTAGCGATGCTTAAGTCTGTCCGAATCATGTTAGCAATTGCCGCATTTTATGATTATGAAATTTGGCAAATGGATGTCAAAACTGCATTCTTGAATGGATTTCTGGAAGAAGAGTTGTATATGATGCAACCAGAAGGCTTTGTTGATCCAAAAGGTGCTAACAAAGTGTGCAAGCTCCAGCGATCCATCTATGGACTGGTGCAAGCATCTCGGAGTTGGAATAAACGCTTTGATAGTGTGATCAAAGCATATGGTTTTATACAGACTTTTGGAGAAGCCTGTATTTACAAGAAAGTGAGTGGGAGCTCTGTAGCATTTCTGATATATATGTAGATGACATATTATTAATTGGAAATGATATAGAATTTCTGGATAGCATAAAGGGATACTTGAATAAAAGTTTTTCAATGAAAGACCTCGGTGAAGCTGCTTACATATTGGGCATCAAGATTTATAGAGATAGATCAAGACACTTAGTTAGACTTTCACAAAGCACATACCTTGATAAAGTTTTGAAAAATTTCAAAATGGATCAGGCAAAGAAAGGGTTCTTGCCCGTGCTACAAGGTGTGAAGTTGAGTCAGACTCAATGCCCGACCACAGCAGAAGATAGAGAGAAAATGAAAGATATTCCCTATGCTTCAGCCATAGGCTCTATCATGTATGCAATGCTGTGTACCAGACCTGACGTGTGCTTAGCAATAAGCTTGGCAGGAAGGTACCAAAGTAATCCAGGAGTGGATCACTGGACAGCGGTCAAGAACATCCTGAAATACCTGAAAAGGACTAAGGATATGTTTCTCGTATATGGAGGTGACAAAGAGCTAGTCGTAAATGGTTACGTCGATGCAAGCTTTGACACTGATCCGGACGATTCTAAATCGCAAACCGGATACGTGTTTTTATTAAACGGTGGAGCTGTAAGTTGGTGCAGTTCTAAACAAAGCGTCGTGGCGGGATCTACATGTGAAGCGGAGTACATAGCTGCTTCGGAAGCAGCAAATGAAGGAGCCTGGATGAAGGAGTTCATTTCAGATCTAGGTGTCATACCTAGTGCATTGGGACCAATGAAGATCTTCTGTGACAATACTGGTGCAATTGCCTTGGCAAAGGAATCCAGATTTCACAAGAGGACCAAGCACATCAAGAGACGCTTCAATTCCATCCGGGACCAAGTCCAGGTGGTAGACATAGAGATTTGCAAGATACATATGGATCTGAATGTTGCAGACCCATTGACTAAGCCTCTCTCACGAGCAAAACATGATCAGCACCAAGACTCCATGGGTGTTAGAATCATTACTGTGTAATCTAGATTGTTGACTCTAGTGCAAGTGGGAGACTGAAGGAAATATGCCCTAGAGGCAATAATAAAGTTATTATTTATTTCCTCATATCATGATAAATGTTTATTATTCATGCTAGAATTGTATTAACCGGAAACATGATACATGTGTGAATACATAGACAAACATAACGTGACTAGTATGCCTCTACTTGACTAGCTCATTAATCAAAGATGGTTATGTTTCCTAACCATAGGCCTGTGTTGTCATTTAATTAATGGGATCACATCATTAGGAGAATGATGTGATTGACATGACGCATTCCGTTAGCCTAGCACTTGATCGTTTAGTATATTGCTATTGCTTTCTTCATGACTTATACATGTTCCTGTAACTATGAGATTATGCAACTCCCATTTACCGGAGGAACACTTTGGGTGCTACCAAACGTCACAACGTAACTGGGTGATTATAAAGGAGTACTATAGGTGTCTCCAAAGGTACATGTTGGGTTGGCGTATTTCGAGATTAGGTTTTGTCACTCCGATTGTCGGAGAGGTATCTCTGGGCCCTCTCGGCAATGCACATGACTATAAGCCTTGCAAGCAATGTAGCTAATGAGTTAGTTACGGAATGATGCATTACGTAATGAGTAAAGAGACTTGCCGGTAACGAGATTGAACTAGGTATTGGATACCACGATCGAATCTCAGGCAAGTAACATACCGATGACAAAGGGAACAACATATGTTGTTATGCGGTTTGACCGATAAAGATCTTCGTAGAATATGTAGGAGCCAATATGGGCATCCAGGTTCCGCTATTGGTTATTGACTGAGAATAGTTCTAGGTCATGTCTACATAGTTCTCGAACCCGTAGGGTCCGCACGCTTAACGTTACGATGACAGTTTTATTATGAGTTTATAAGTTTTGATGTACCGAAGTTTGTTCGGAGTCCCGGATGTGATCACGGACATGACGAGGAGTCTCGAAATGGTCGAGACATAAAGATTGATATATTGGAAGCCTATGTTTGGACATCGGAAGTGTTCTGGGTGAAATCGGCATTTTACCGGAGTACCGGGAGGTTACCGGAACCCCCCGGTGACCTAATGGGCCTTAGTGGGCCTAGTGGAGGAATAGGATAAGGGGCCAAGGGGCAGCCGCGTGCCCTCCCCCCCCAAGTCCGAATAGGACAAGGAGGGGGCGGCGCCCCCCTTTCCTTTCCCCCCTCTCCTCCTTCCCCCCAAGTCCTAGTCCAACTAGGGAAGGGGGGAGTCCTATTCTCGGTGGGAGTAGGACTCCTCCGGCACGCCTCCTCCTAGGGCCGGCCGCACCCCCCTTGCTCCTTTATATACGGGGGCAGGGGGCACCCTAGAGACACACAAGTTGATCTGTGGATCGTTCCTTAGCCGTGTGCGGTGCCCCCCTCCACCATATTCCACCTTGGTCATATCGTCGCGGAGTTTAGGCAAAGCCCTGAGCCGGTAGAACATCATCATCGTCACCACGCCATCGTGCTGACGGAACTCATCCCCGACACTTTGCTGGATCAGAGTCCGGGGATCGTCATTGAGCTGAACGTGTGCTGAACTCGGAGGTGCCGTACGTTCGGTGCTTGGATCGGTCGGATCATGAAGACGTACGACTACATCAACCGCGTTATCATAACGCTTCCGCTTACGGTCTACGAGGGTACGTGGACATACTCTCCCCTCTCGTTGCTATGCCATCACCATGATCTTGCGTGTGCGTAGGATTTTTTTTGAAATTATTACGTTCCCCAACAAGAAGATGATCTCAATCGCAAAAACATGTTCAACAGGACTTGATATGTGGTAAACACATGGAACATGTCATTCTTCCCAGATGAAATCTGATACTTTATTTATATCAATCCATTACATAATATAAAAACACAAATAATTACACAAGTCCTAACCTCGATTTAATCTAGAACTAGACTAGAATGTAAGTAGCAGTCAAACTAGGTACTAAACAGAGTCTAAAACTGCACAAATACAATTATTAGTACTACTATTAATAAAACAGAGAGAGAAAAATAAACGTAGCCACCAGGAGGACCCGTATGCGCATGGGCCTAGGCTTGCACGGTCTTTGGCCGGCCCATCCGCCGCCGCACCGCATAAGAGGGGAGAGAGCGGTTACGGATACGGGTCGGAGTATCCGACCCCCGCACCACTGCTCGATCCCCATCTCTGGTCACAGCGCCACCGCGGGGAGGAGTGGCCGCCATCGCATCCCTTCGTCTCCAGTGGTCACCGGCGCAGCCCCGCCGGGCTCTCCTCGTCCGAAGAAGAGGCAACAACAACGGGGTCATGGCGAGCACCCTCTGGCACAACGCTTGTGAGGCCGAGGCTCGCTAGAGCCCATGAGCCTGGGTGGCGGCCGGGGCGACGGTCGAGGGCCGCGATGGCACACTCGAAGAGGCGGCCAAAGAGCTGTTCTGCGTGGCTGCTTGAGCCCACGGCTGTCTCCTGTTGAGGCGTGTCGTCGGCGGCGGCGCCTTCCATGCCTACTCCAAGGCGGACGACGCCGGAGGCGCCGGTTAGCGCGGAGATGAAGGCAAGCACTTCCTCTGCATTCACCGTTGAGCGCATCGGCACCGGGGCGTAGCCAGGCGGGTGGAGGCTCGAACCGGCGGCCACGACATGCGTCGGTGTCGACAGCGGGATCCATGCGGTCGGTGAAGGAGGGGTGGAGGCAGAGACCCAGTGGGCAGGGCAGGTGCGACAGCGGCCCCGTGTATCATGGGGGCGCTCGGGCCGACCACCAGCCAAGGGTCATACCCCATGGGCGCCTGGCCACGGGCATGGGGAGCACCGCAGTGGGCACGTCCAGGAGCACGGGGACTGTGTCCAGGGGCGACACGTCCAGCGGCGCTGTGGCCGAATCGTCGGATGGCTTGCATCTGGCGACAGAAACGGCGGAGGCCACCGACTCCATGGCGGCGAAGGGCAACGAGGTGGTAGCTGCGACCGTCCTCGCGGATCAGACGGAGGAAGAAAGAGACGAGGCCTATCATCTCACCGGCGGCGAGTGCTCCCTCTCTTCTCCTTTCTCTGTTGCCTTTTCGCTCTCGCTAGCTGTTCTACGTGCGTGATAACTATTGGAAATATGCCCTAGAGGCAATAATAAAATGGTTATTATTATATTTCCTTGTTCATGATAATTGTCTATTGTTCATGCTATAATTGTGTTATCCGGAAATCGTAATACATGTGTGAATACATAGACCACAACATGTCCCTAGTGAGCCTCTAGTTGACTAGCTTGTTGATCAATTGACGGTTACGATTTCCTGACCATGGACATTGGATGTCATTGATAACGGGATCACATCATTGGGAGAATGGTGTGATGGACAAGACCCAATCCTAAGCATAGCACAAGATCGTGTAGTTCGTCTGCTAGAGCTTTTCTAATGTCAAGTATCATTTCCTTAGACCATGAGATCGTGCAACTCACGGATACCGTAGGAGTGCTTTGGGTGTACCAAACGTCATAATGTAACTGGGTGGCTATAAAGGTACACTACAGGTATCTCCGAAAGTGTCTGTTGGGTTGGCACGAATCGAGACTGGGATTTGTCACTCCGTATGACGGAGAGGTATCTCTAGGCCCACTCAGTAATGCATCATCATAATGAGCTCAATGTGACCAAGTGGTTGGTCATGTTGGGGAATGTAGTAATTTCAAAAATTTTCCTACGCACACGCAAGATCATGGTGATGGTATAGCAACGAGAGGGGAGAGTGTTCGTCCACGTACCCTCGTAGACCGTAAGGGGAAGCGTTAGCACAACGTGGTTGATGTAGTCGTACGTCTTCACGATCCGATCGATCCAAGAACCGAACGTACAGGGCCTCCGAGTTCAGCACACGTTCAGCTCGATGACGATCTCCGGCCTCCGATCCAGCGAAGCTCCGAAGATGAGTTCCATCAACACGACGGCGTGGTGACGATGATGATATTCTACCGGCGCAGGGCTTCGCCTAAACTCCACGACGATATGACCGAGGTGGAATATGGTGGAGGGGGCACCGCACACGGCTAAGGAACGATCCGTATATCAACTTGTGTGTCTATGGGGTGCCCCCCTGCCCCCGTATATAAAGGAGCAAGGGGGGAGGTCGGCCGGCCCCTTGGGCGCGCCAAGGGAGGAGGAATCCTCCTCCTAGTAGGAGTAGGACTCCTCCTTTCCTACTCCTACTAGGAGGAGGAAGGAAGGGGAGAGGGGGAAGGAAAGGGGGGGCACCGCCCCCCCTCCTAGTCCAATTTGGACCAGAGGGGGGAGGAGGCGCGCGGCCCATGCTGGCCGCCCCTCTCTCCTTTCCCCTAAGGCCCATGAGGCCCAATACTCTCCCGGGAGGTTCCGGTAACCCCCCGGCACTCCGGTTTTCTCCGAAATCACCCGGAACACTTCCGGTGTCCGAATATAGTCGTCCAATATATCAATCTTTATGTCCCGACCATTTCGAGACTCCTCATCATGTCCGTGATCACATCCGGGACTCCGAACAAACTTCGGTACATCAAAACTTATAAACTCATAATAAAACTGTCATCGTAACGTTAAGCGTGCGGACCCTACGGGTTCGAGAACTATGTAGACATGACCTAGAACCATTCTCGGTCAATAACCAATAGCGGGACCTGGATGCCCATATTGGTTCCTACATATTCTACGAAGATCTTTATCGGTCAAACCGCATAACAACATACGTTGTTCCCTTTGTCGTCGGTATGTTACTTGCGTGAGATTTGATCGTCGGTATCCAATACCTAGTTCAATATCGTTACCGGCAAGTCTCTTTACTCGTTCCGTAATACATCATCTTATAACTAACTCATTAGTTACAATGCTTGCAAGGCTTAGGTGATGAGTATTACCGAGAGGGCCCAGAGATACCTCTCCGACAATCGGAGTGACAAAACCTAATCTCGAATTATGCCAACCCAACATGTACCTTCGGAAACACCTGTAGAGCACCTTTATAATCACCCAGTTACGTTGTGACGTTTGGTAGCACACAAAGTGTTCTTCCGGTAAACGGGAGTTGCACAATCTCATAGTTGCAGGAACTTTGTATAAGTCATGAAGAAAGCAATAGCAATATACTAAACGATCAAGTGCTAGGCTAACGGAATGGGTCATGTCAATCACATCATTCTCATAATGATGTGATCCCATTAATCAAATGACAACACATGTCTATGGTTAGGAAACATAACCATCTTTGATTAATGAGCTAGTCAAGTAGAGGCAAACTAGTGACTATCTGTTTGTCTATGTATTCACACATGTATCATGTTTCCGATTAATACAATTCTAGCATGAATAATAAACATTTATCATGATATGAGGAAATAAATAATAACTTTATTATTGCCTCTAGGGCATATTTCCTTCAGTCTCCCACTTGCACTAGAGTCAATAATCTAGATTACATAGTAATGATTCTAACACCCATGGAGTCTTGGTGTTGACCATGTTTCGCTCGTGAGAGAGGCTTAGTCAACAGGTCTGCAATATTCAGATCCGTATGTATCTTGCAAATCTCTATGTCTCCCACTTGGACTTGGTCCCGAATGGAATTGAAGCGTCTCTTGATGTGCTTGGTCCTCTTGTGAAATCTGGATTCCTTTGCCAAGGCAATTGCACCAGTATTGTCACAAAAGATCTTCATTGGTCCCGATGCACTAGGTATGACACCTAGATCGGAAATGAACTCCTTCATCCAGAATCCTTCATTTGCTGCTTCCGAAGCAGCTATGTACTCCGCTTCACATGTAGATCCTGCCATGACGCTTTGTTTAGAACTGCACCAACTTACAGCTCCACCGTTTAATAAAAACACGTATCCGGTTTGCGATTTAGAATCGTCCGGATCAGTGTCAAAGCTTGCATCGACGTAACCATTTACGACTAGCTCTTTGTCACCTCCATATACGAGAAACATATCCTTAGTCCTTTTCAGGTATTTCAGGATGTTCTTGACCGCTGTCCAGTGATCCACTCCTGGATTACTTTGGTACCTTCCTGCCAAGCTTATTGCTAAGCATACGTCAGGTCTGGTACACAACATTGCATACATGATAGAGCCTATGGCTGAAGCATAGGGAACATTTTTCATTTTCTCTCTATCTTCTACTGTGGTTGGGCATTGAGTTTGAGTCAACTTCACACCTTGTAGCACAGGCAAGAATCCTTTCTTTGCCTAATCCATTTTGAACTTTTTCAAAATTTTGTCAAGGTATGTGCTTTGTGAAAGTCCTATTAAGCGTCTTGATCTATCTCTATAGATCTTGATGCCCAATATGTAAGCAGCTTCACCGAGGTCTTTCATTGAAAAACTTTTATTCAAGTATCCCTTTATGCTATCCAGAAATTCTATATCATTTTCAATTAATAATATGTCATCTACATATAAAATTAGAAATGCTACAGAGCTCCCACTCACTTTCTTGTAAATACAGGCTTCTCCAAAAGTCTGTATAAAACCATATGCTTTGATCACACTATCAAAGCGTTTATTCCAACTCCGAGATGCTTGCACCAGTCCATAAATGGAACGCTGGAGCTTGCACACTTTGTTAGCACCTTTTGGATCAACAAAACCTTCTGGCTGCATCATATACAACTCTTCTTCTATAAATCCATTCAAGAATGCAGTCTTGACATCCATTTGCCAAATTTCATAATCATGAAATGCAGCAATAGCTAACATGATTCAGACAGACTTAAGCATCGCTACGGGTGAGAAAGTCTCATCGTAGTCAACCCCTTGAACTTGTCGAAAACCTTTTGCAACAAGTCGAGCTTTATAGACAGTAACATTACCATCAGCGTCAGTCTTCTTCTTAAAGATCCATTTATTCTCAATGGCTTGCCGATCATCGGGAAAGTCAACCAAAGTCCATACTTTGTTTTCATACATGGATCCCATCTTAGATTTCATGGCTTCTAGCCATTTTGCGGAATCTGGGCTCATCATCACTTCCTCATAGTGCGTAGGTTCACATGGTCAAGTAACATGACTTCCAGAATAGGATTACCGTACCACTCTGGTGCGGATCTTATTCTGGTAGACCTACGAGGTTCAGTAGAAACTTGATCTGAAGTTTCATGATCATTATCATTAGCTTCCTCACTAATTGGTGTAGTTGTCACAGGAACCGGTTCTCGTGATGAACTACTTTCCAATAAGGGAGTAGATACAGTTATCTCATCAAGTTCTACTTTCCTCCCACTCACTTCTTTCGAGAGAAACTCCTTCTCTAGAAAGGATCCATTCTTAGCAACGAATGTCTTGCCTTCGGATCTGTGATAGAAGGTGTACCCAACAGTCTCTTTTGGGTATCCTATGAAGACACATTTCTCCGATTTAGGTTCGAGCTTTATCTGGTTGAAGTTTCTTCACATAAGCATCGCAACTGCAAACTTTAAGAAACGACAACTTTGGTTTCTTGCCAAACCACAGTTCATAAGGCGTCGTCTCAACGGATTTTGATGGTGCCCTATTTAACGTGAATGCGGCCGTCTCTAAAGCATAACCCCAAAACGATAGCGGTACATCGGTAAGAGACATCATAGATCGCACCATATCAAGTAAAGTACGATTACGACGTTCGGACACACCATTTCTTTGTGGTGTTCCAGGTGGCGTGAGTTGCGAAACTATTGCGCATTGTTTCAAATGTAAACCAAACTCGTAACTCAAATATTCTCCTCCACGATTAGATCGTAGAAACTTTATTTTCTTGTTACGATGATTTTCCACTTCACTCTGAAATTCTTTGAACTTTTCAAATGTTTCAGACTTGTGCTTCATTAAGTAGATATACCCATATCTGCTCAAATCATCTGTGAAGGTGAGAAAATAACGATATCCGCCACGAGCCTCAACATTCATCGGACCACATACATCTGTATGTATGATTTCCAACAAATCTGTTGCTCTCTCCATAGTACCGGAGAATGGTGTTTTAGTCATCTTGCCCATGAGGCACGGTTCGCAAGTACCAAGTGATTCATAATCAAGTGATTCCAAAAGTCCATCAGTATGGAGTTTCTTCATGCGCTTTACACTGATATGACCTAAACGGCAGTGCCACAAATAAGTTGCACCATCATTATCAACTCTGCATCTTTTGGCTTCAACATTATGAATATGTGTATCACTACTATCGAGATTCAATAAAAATAGACCACTCTTCAAGGGTGCATGACCATAAAAGATATTACTCATATAAATAGAACAACCATTATTCTCTGATTAACCGTCTCGCATCAAACAAGATCCACATATAATGTTCATGCTCAATGCTGGCACCAAATAACAATTATTCAGGTCTAAAACTAATCCCGAAGGTAGATGTAGAGGTAGCGTGCCGACCGTGATCACATCGACTTTGGAACCGTTTCCCACGAGCATCGTCACCTCGTCCTTGGCCAGTGCTCGCTTATTCCGTAGTCCCTATTTCGAGTTGCAAATATTAGCAACAGAACCAGTATCAAATACCCAGGTGCTACTACGAGCTCTAGTTAGGTACACATCAATAACATGTATATCACATATACCTTTGTTCACTTTGCCATCCTTCTTATCCGCCAAATACTTGGGGCAGTTCCGCTTCCAGTGACCAGTCTGCTTGCAGTAGAAGCACTCAGTTTCAGGTTTAGGTCCAGACTTGGGTTTCTTCTCTTGAGCAGCAACTTGCTTGCTGTTCTTCTTGAAGTTCCCCTTCTTCTTCCCTTTGCCCTTTTTCTTGAAACTAGTGGTCTTGTTGACCATCAACACTTGATGCTCCTTCTTGATTTCTACCTCCGCAGCTTTTAGCATTGCGAAGAGCTCGGGAATAGTCTTGTTCATCCCTTGCATATTATAGTTCATCACAAAGCTCTTGTAGCTTGGTGGCAGTGATTGGAGAATTCTGTCAATGACACTATCATCCGGAAGATTAACTCCCAGTTGAATCAAGTGATTATTATACCCAGACATTTTGAGTATATGCTCACTGACAGAACTATTCTCCTCCATCTTGCAACTGTAGAACTTATTGGAGACTTCATATCTCTCAATCCGGGCATTTGCTTGAAATATTAACTTCAACTCCTGGAACATCTCATATGCTCCATGACGTTCAAAACGTCGTTGAAGGCCCGGTTCTAAGCCGTAAAGCATGGCACACTGAACTATAGAGTAGTCATCAGCTTTGCTCTGCCAGACGTTCTTAACGTCGTCAGTTGCATCAGCAGCAGGCCTGGCACCCAGCGGTGCTTCCAGGATGTAACTTTTCTGTGCAATAATGAGGATCATCCTCAGGTTACGGACCCAGTCCGTGTAATTGCTACCATCATCTTTCAACTTTGCTTTCTCAAGGAACGCATTAAAATTCAACGGAACAACAGCACGAGCCATCTATCTACAAACAAACATAGACAAGCAAAATACTATCAGGTACTAAGTTCATGATAAATTTAAGTTCAATTAATCATATTACTTAAGAACTCCCACTTAGACAGACATCTCTCTAGTCATCTAAGTGATCACGTGATCCAAATCAACTAAACCATAACCGATCATCACGTGAGATGGAGTAGTTTTCAATGGTGAACATCAATATGTTGATCATATCTACTATATGATTCACGCTCGACCTTTCGGTCTCCGTGTTCCGAGGCCATATCTGTATATGCTAGGCTCGTCAAGTTTAACCTGAGTATTCTGCGTGTGCAAAACTGGCTTGCACCCGTTGTAGATGGACGTAGAGCTTATCACACCCGATCATCACGTGGTGTCTGGGCACGACGAACTTTGGCAACGGTGCATACTCAGGGAGAACACTTCTTGATAATTTTAGTGAGAGATCATCTTAAAATGCTACCGTCAAACAAAGCAAGATAAGATGCATAAAGGATAAACATCACATGCAATCAATATAAGTGATATGATATGGCCATCATCATCTTGTGCTTGTGATCTCCATCTCCGAAGCACCGTCGTGATCACCATCGTCACCGGCGCGACACCTTGATCTCCATCGTAGCATCGTTGTCGTTACGCCATCTATTGCTTCTACGACTATCGCTACTGCTTAGTGATAAAGTAAAGCAATTACAGGGCGTTTGCATTTCATACAATAAAGCGACAACCATATGGCTCCTGCCAGTTGCCGATAACTTCGGTTACAAAACATGATCATCTCATACAATAAAATATAACATCACGTCTTGACCATATCACATCACAACATGCCCTGCAAAAACAAGTTAGACGTCCTCTACTTTGTTGTTGCAAATTTTACGTGGCTGCTACAGGCTTTAGCAAGAACCGTTCTTACCTACGCATCAAAACCACAACGATAGTTCGTCAAGTTGGTGCTGTTTTAAACTTCGCAAGGACCGGGCGTAGCCACACTCGATTTAGCTAAAGTGAGAGAGACAGACACCCGCCAGCCACCTTTAAGCACGAGTGCTCGTAACGGTGAAACCAGTCTCGCGTAAGCGTACGCGTAGTGTCGGTCCGGGCCGCTTCATCTCACTATACCGCCGAACCAAAGTATGACATGCTGGTAAGCAGTATGACTTGTATCGCCCACAACTCACTTGTGTTCTACTCGTGCATATAACATCAACGCATAAAACCTAGGCTCGGATGCCACTGTTGGGGAACGTAGTAATTTCAAAAAATTTCCTACGCACACGCAAGATCATGGTGATGGTATAGCAACGATAGGGGAGAGTGTTCGTCCACGTACCCTCGTAGACCGTAAGCGGAAGCGTTAGCACAACGTGGTTGATGTAGTCGTACGTCTTCACAATCCGACCGATCCAAGCACCGAACGTACGGGGCCTCCGAGTTCAGCACACGTTCAGCTCGATGACGATCTCCGGCCTCCGATCCAGCGAAGCTCCGGAGATGAGTTCCGTCAGCACGACGGCGTGGTGACGATGATGATGTTCTACCGGCGCAGGGCTTTGCCTAAACTCCGCGACGATATGACCGAGGTGGAATATGGTGGAGGGGGGCACCGCACACGGCTAAGGAACGATCCGTAGATCAACTTGTGTGTCTATGGGGTGCCCCCCTGCCCTCGTATATAAAGGAGCAAGGGGGGGAGGCCGGCCGGCCCCTTGGGCGCGCCAAGGGAGGAGGAATCCGCCTCCTAGTAGGA
>NC_041387.1:527297658-527310937 GCF_002162155.2 Triticum dicoccoides | reverse complement strand
TTCCGGTGTCCGAATATAGTCGTCCAATATATCAATCTTTATGTCTCGACCATTTCGAGACTCCTCGTCATGTCCGTGATCACATCCGGGACTCCGAACAAACTTCGGTACATCAAAACTTATAAACTCATAATAAAACTGTCATCGTAACATTAAGCGTGCGGACCCTACGGGTTCGAGAACTATGTAGACATGACCTAGAACCATTCTCGGTCAATAACCAATAGCGGGACCTGGATGCCCATATTGGTTCCTACATATTCTACGAAGATCTTTATCGGTCAAACCGCATAACAACATACGTTGTTCCCTTTGTCATCGGCATGTTACTTGCCCGAGATTTGATCGTCGGTATCCAATACCTAGTTCTATCTCGTTACCGGCAAGTCTCTTTACTCGTTCCGTAATACATCATCTTATAACTAACTCATTAGTTACAATGCTTGCAAGGCTTAGGTGATGAGTATTACCGAGAGGGCCCAGAGATACCTCTCCGACAATCGGAGTGACAAAACCTAATCTCGAATTATGCCAACCCAACATGTACCTTCGAAAACACCTGTAGAGCACCTTTATAATCACCCAGTTACGTTGTGACGTTTGGTAGCACACAAAGTGTTCTTCCGGTAAACGGGAGTTGCACAATCTCATAGTTGCAGGAACTTTGTATAAGTCATGAAGAAAGCAATAACAATATACTAAACGATCAAGTGCTAGGCTAACGGAATGGGTCATGTCAATCACATCATTCTCATAATGATGTGATCCCATTAACCAAATGACAACACATGTCTATGGTTAGGAAACATAACCATCTTTGATTAATGAGCTAGTCAAGTAGAGGCAAACTAGTGACTATCTGTTTGTCTATGTATTCACACATGTATCATGTTTCCGGTTAATACAATTCTAGCATGAATAATACACATTTATCATGATATGAGGAAATAAATAATAACTTTATTATTGCCTCTAGGGCATATTTCCTTCAGGTCACGGGATCATGCATTATGGAACGAGTAAAGTGACTTGCCGGTAACGAGATTGAACGAGGTATTGGGATACCGACGATCGAATCTCGGGCAAGTAACGTACCGATTGACAAAGGGAACTGTATACGTGATTACTTGAATCCTCGACATTGTGGTTCATCCGATTAGATCATCGTGTAACATGTGGGAGCCAACATTGGTATCCAGATCCCGCTGTTGGTTATTGGCCGGAGAGTTGTCTCGGTCATGTCTGCATGATTCCCGAACCCGTAGGGTCTACACACTTAAGGTTCGATGACGCTAGGGTTATTAGGAAGATTTGTATGTGATTACCGAATGTTGTTCGGAGTCCCGGATGAGATCCCGGACATCACGAGGAGTTCCGGAATGGTCCGGAGGTGAAGATTTATATATGCGAAGTTGTCATATGATACGTCTCTGTCGTATCTATAATTTTTGATTATTCCATGCCAATATTCTTCAACTTTCATATACTTTTGGCAATTTTTTATACTATTTTTGGGACTAACATATTGATCCAGTGCCCAGTGCCAGTTCCTATTTGTTGCATGTTTTATGTTTTGCAGAAACCCAATATCAAACGGAATCCAAACGGGATAAAAACGGACGGAGAATTATTTTGGAATATTTGGGATTTTCCGGAGGAAGAATCAACGCGAAACGGTGTCCGAGGTGGCCAGGAGATAGGGGGCACGCCCACACCCCCTGGGCGCACCTGGCACTCTCCTGGGCCACCCGTAAGGCGGTTGACGCTCTTCTTTTTCTGCAAGAAAGCTAATTTTACAAGAAAAATCTGGGCGAAAGATTCACCCAATCGGAGTTACGGATCTCCGGATATAAAAGAAACGGTGGAGGGGCAGAATCTGAGAACCCAGAGAACACAGAAACAGAGAGATAGATCCAATCCCGGAGGGGCTCTCGCCCCTCCCAAGCCATGGGAGCCAAGGACCAGAGGGGAAACCCTTCTCCCATCTAGGGAGGAGGTCAAGGAAGAAGAAGAAGAAGGGGGCCTCTCCCCCCCTTGCTTCCGGTGGCGCCGGAGCGCTGCCGGGGGCCATCATCATCATCGCGATCTTCACCAACACCTCCATCATCTTCGCCAACATCTCCATCACCTTCCCCCTTCTATCTACAGCGTTCCACTCTCCCGCAACCCGCTATACCCTCTACTTGAACATGGTGCTTTATGCTTCATATTATTTTCCAATGATGTGTTGCCATCCTATGATGTCTGAGTAGATTTCCGTTGTCCTATCGGTGATTGATGAATTGCTATGATTGGTTTGAGTTGCATGTTTTATTATTGGTGCTGTCCTATTGTGCCCTCCGTGTCGCGCAAGCGTGAGGGATTCCCGCTGTAGGGTTTGCAATATGTTTATGATTTGCTTATGGTGGGTGGCATGAGTGATAGAAGCACAGACCCGAGTAAGTAGGTTGTTTGCGTATGGGATAAAGGGGACTTGATACTTTAATGCTATGGTTGGGTTTTACCTTAATGAATCTTTAGTAGTTGCGGATGCTTGCTAGAGTTCCAATCATAAGTGCATATGATCCAAGTAGAGAAAGTATGTTAGCTTATGCCTCTCCCTCAAATAGAATTGCAATAGTGATTACCGGTCTAGTAACATAGTCAATTGCTTAGGGGCAATTTCACAACTCCTACCACCACTTTTCCACACTCGCTATATTTACTTTATTGCTTCTTTATCTAAACAGCTCCTAGTTTATATTTACGTGTTCTTTATTATCTTGCAAACCTATCCAACGACACCTACAAAGTACTTCTAGTTTCATACTTGTTCTAGGTAAAGCGAACGTCAAGCATGCGTAGAGTTGTATTGGTGGTCAATAGAACTTGAGGGAATATTTATTCTACCTTTAGCTCCTCGTTGGGTTTGACACTCTTACTTATCGAAAACTGTTGTGATCCCCTACACTTGTGGGTTATCAAGACCTTTTTCTGGCGCCGTTGCCGGGGAGTCATAGCGTGGGGTGAATATTCTCGTGTGTGCTTGTTTGCTTTATCACTAAGTAATTTTTATTTGCTGTTCTTAGTTGTTTTCTATCTTTAGTTATGGGTAAGAAACGCAAAATACCAAAAAAATTAGTTGTACCTACTGCTCCAATGGTTGAAGAACCACTCAAAATCTATCACACGACTAAAGCTTTTTACTTGGATCATCTTCGATCCCTTTGTGCTCGTGCTGAAACCCCAACTAGCTTAGTTGAGGGCAAATCTTTAGATGAGCATGCTTGTTATGTGCGACACTGTATATCTGAAAAAGGGAAACTATTATGGGATCAAATTCAACATTTGCAATGCTATGCTTGGAATTTATGTGAAATATATGATGTTACTTATTGTTCTGAAAACCCTAAGAAACACCTTCCCTTCCAATGTGAGTTTATTGATAATGGAATCGTATCTTCGTATGCTAAGGGTGTTTATAATTACTATGATGTTCAACAAATTGAAGAATTTGTTGGTTTTAAGGGTGCTTATGAAATTGCTTCTTTGATTGAAAAGTATGATGTTACTCTTTACAAATCTGAAAATTTTGTCATACTTGATTATTGTTATTATAATTATGCTTCTAATGCCTATGTTAAACCATATATTGAGAAATTCTCCGCTATCCAAGAAGAGACTAATATTTTGCAGGAAGCTACGGAAGAAGAAATTGATGAAATTGTGAGCTCATTGGATGAAAAAGATGATGAGGAGAGCGAAGAACAAAAGGAGGAAGAGCGGATTGATCACCCGTGCCCACCTTCTAATGAGAGTAACTCTTCAACTCATACATTGTTTAATTTCCCTTTGTGCTTACCAAAGGATGATTGCTATGATGATTGCTACGATCTCGTTGATTCTCTTGAAATATCCCTTTTTGATGATGCTTGCTATGCTTGTGGCCAAGATGCCAATATGAATTATGCTTATGGAGATGAACTTGCTATAGTTCCTTATGTTAAACATGAACTTGTTGCTATTACACCCACGCATGATAGTCCTATTATCTTTTTGAATTCTCCAAACTACACTATATCGGAGAAGTCTGTGCTTATTAAGGATTATATTGATAGGTTGCCTTTTACAGTTGCACATGATGATTTTCATGAATATAATATGCATGTGCTTGCTGCTCCTACTTGCAATTATTATGAGAGAGGAACTATATCTCCGCCTCTTTATGTTTCCAACACGATAGAATTGTAAGAATCTGCTTATACTACGCATTGGCCTTTACTATGTGTGCATGAATTGTTCTTTTATGACATGCCGATGCATAGGAAGAGAGTTAGACTTTGTTGTTGCATGATATATGTTACTTTGTGCTCACTACTAAATTACAAATCATTGTTAATTAAAATTGGCTTTGATATACCTTGGGATCCAGGTGGATCCATTACTTGAGCACTATATGCCTAGCTTAATGCTTTAAAGAAAGCACTGCCAGGGAGACAACCCGGAAGTTTTAGAGAGTCATTTATTTCTGTTGTGTTCTTTAATATAGTTTAAAAACAAAAAAATAAAGAGGGGAACCTAAAAACTTTTCAAAAAGGAAAGTGAAAGTGAGAGAGACAAGCATTGTTGAAGTGGGAGAGCTCCTTGAACTTTGTTCATGCTCACGGAAACTTTGTGAATCTTAATTACAGAAACTTTTCAACAAAAATAATTATCCCCTTGTACAATTCCATCGTATTATAAAAATAATGTGCCAAGGTTTGCCTTTAGGATGTTTACAATGCTTGTTGGTTTGTACGGTGCAGGACAGAAACTTTGGCTGTAGTGCGCGATTTTACATTTTTAACTGGAACGTCAATTGATTCTGATTCCTTTTTAACTGTCTTGATATACAACTTCTTTATTGTTCCTAATTTTTGTAGAATTTTTGTGGTACCATAAGTATGGTGAATGTTCAGATTGCTACAGACTGTTCTGTTTTTGACAGATTCTGTTTTTTGATGCATAGTTTGCTCGTTTTGATGAATCTACCAATTTATATTAGTGGATTAAGCCATGGAAAAGTTATATTACAGTAGACACAATGCAAAAACAAAATATGAATTGGTTTGCTACAGTACTTAGAGTAGTGATTTGCTTTATTATAATAATGGATCTTACCGAGTTTTCTGTTGAAGTTTTGTGTGGATGAAGTATCTAATCGAGGATGTCTCGATATGAGGAAAAGGAAGAGAGGCAAGAGATCAAGCTTGGGGATGCCCGAGGCACCCCAAGTAAATATTCAAGGAGACTCAAGCGTCTAAGCTTGGGGATGCCCCGGAAGGCATCCCCTCTTTCTTCAACAAGTATCGGTATGTTTTCGGATTCGTTTCGTTCGTGCATCATGTGCAAGTCTTGGAGCGTCTTTTGCATTTAGTTTTTCACTTTTCTTTTATGCACCATGCTGGTATGAGATAGTCCTTGGTTGATTTATAGAATGCTCATTGCACTTCACTTAAATCTTTTGAGTATGGCTTTATAGAATGCTTCATGTGCTTCACTTATATCATTTGAAGTTTGGTTTGCCTGTTTCTCTTCACATAGAAAACCACCATTTGTAGAATGCTCTTTTGCTTCACTTATATTTGTTAGAGCGTGGGCATATATTTTGTAGAAAGAATTAAACTCTCTTGCTTCACTTATATCAATTTAGAGAGATGACAGGAATTGGTCATTCACATGGTTAGTCATAAAATCCTACATAAACTTATAGATCACTGAATATGATATGTTTGGTTCCTTGCAATAGTTTTGCGATATAAAGATGGTGATATTAGAGTCATGCTAGTGGGTGGTTGTGTATTGTAGAGACACTTGTGTTGAGGTTTGCAAGTCCCGTAGCATGCACGTATGGTAACCGTTGTGTGACAAATTTGAAGCATGGGGTGTTTCTTTGATTGTCTTCCTTATGAGTGGCGGTCGGGGATGAGCGATGGTCTTTTCCTACCAATCTATCCCCCTAGGAGCATGCATAGTAGTACTTTGTTTCGAGGGTTAATAAACTTTTGCAATAAGTATATGAGTTCTTTATGATTAATGTGAGTCCATGGATTATACGCACTTTTACCTTTCCATCATTGCTAGCCTCTTCGGTACCGTGCATTGCCCTTTCTCACCTCCAGAGTCGGTGCAAACTTCGCCGGTGCATCCAAACCCCGTGATACGATACACTCTATCACACATAAACCTCCTTATATCTTCCTCAAAACAGCCACCATACCTACCTATCACGGCATTTCCATAGCCATTCCGAGATATATTGCCATGCAACTTCCTTCATCATCATATACATGACTTGAGCATTTATTGTCATATTGCTTTGCATGATCGTAAGATAGCTAGCATGATGTTTTCATGGCTTGTCCGTTTTTTGATGTCATTGCTACGCTAGATCATTGCACATCCCGGTACACCGCCGGAAGCATTCATATAGAGTCATATCTTTGTTCCAGTATCAAGTTGTAATATTGGGTTGTAAGTAAATAAAAGTGTGATGATCATCATTATAGAGCATTGCCCCATGAAAAAAAAGAAAAAAAAGGGAAAGGCCAAAGAAGCCTAAATAAAAAAGGGGTCCAAAGAAGCCCACCGAAAAGAAAAAAAAGGAAAGAAAAGAAAAAGAAAAGGGGCAATGTTACTATCCTTTTTCCACACTTGTGCTTCAAAGTAGCACCATGTTCTTCATATAGATTTTCTCCTATGTTGTCACTTTCATATACTAGTGGGAATTTTCATCATAGAACTTGGCTTGTATATTCCAACGATGGGCTTCCTCAAATGCCCTAGGTCTTCATGAGCAAGCAAGTTGGATGCACACCCAATTAGTTTCTTTTGTTGAGATTTTATACACTTATAGCTCTTAGTGCAGCCGTTGCATGGCATCCCTACTCCTCAATTTGACATCAATTGATGAGCATCTCCATAGCCCGTTGATTAGCCGCGTCGATGTGAGACTTTCTCCCTTTTTGTCTTCTCCACATAACCTCCATCATTATATTCTATTCCACCTATAGTGCTATATCCATGGCTTGCGCTCATGTATTGCGTGAGGGTTGAAAAAGTTGAAGCGCGTTAAAAGTATGAACCAATTGCTTGGCTTGTCATCGGGGTTGTGCATGATGGGAGCATTTTGTGTGACGAAAATGAAGCATGGCCAAACTATATGATTTTGTAGGGATAAGCTTGCTTTGGCCTTGTTGTTTTGAAAAGACATGATTGCTTTTTTGGTACGCTCGAAGTATTATTGTTTTTATGTCAAATGATAGACTATTGCTTTGAATCACTCGTGTCTTAATATTCATGCCATGATTAGACATATGATCAAGATTATGCTAGGTAGCATTCCACATCAAAAATTATCTTTTTTATCATTTACCTACTCGAGGACGAGCAGGAATTAAACTCGAGGATCCTGATACGTCTCCATCGTATCTATAATTTTTGATTGTTCCATGCCAATATTCTTCAACTTTCATATACTTTTGGCAATTTCTATACTATTTTTGGGACTAACATATTGATCCAGTGCCCAGTGTCAGTTCCTTTTTGTTGCATGTTTTATGTTTCACAGAAACCCAACATCAAACAGAATCCAAATGGGATAAAACGGACGGAGAATTATTTTGGAATATTTGGGATTTTCCGGAGGAAGAATCAACGCGAAACGGTGTCCGAGGTGGCCAGGAGATAGGGGGCGCGCCTGGCACTCTCCTGAGCCACCCGTAAGGCGGTTGACACTCTTCTTTTGCCGCAAGAAAGCTAATTTTACGAGAAAAATTTGGGCGAAAGATTCACACCAATCGGAGTTACGGATCTCCGGATATAAAAGAAACAGTGAAGGGGCAGAATCTGATAACCCAGGGAACGCAGAAACAGAGAGATAGATCCAATCTCGGAGGGGATCTCGCCCCACCCAAGCCATGGGAGCCAAGGACCAGAGGGGAAACCCTTCTCCCATATAGGGAGGAGGTAAAGGAAGAAGAAGAAGAAGGGGGCCTCTCTCCCCTTGCTTCCGGTGGCGCCGGAGCGCTGCCGGGGGTCATCATCATCACCGCGATCTTCACCAACACCTCCATCATCTTCGCCAACATCTCCATCACCTTCCCCCTTCCATCTACAGCGGTCCACTCTCCCGCAACCCATTGTACCCTCTACTTGAACATGGTGCTTTATGCTTCATATTATTTTCCAATGATGTGTTGCCATCCTATGATGTCTGAGTAGATTTTCGTTGTCCTATTGGTGATTGATGAATTGCTATGATTTGTTTGAGTTGCATGTTTTATTATTGGTGCTGTCCTATTGTGCCCTCCGTGTCGCGCAAGCGTGAGGGATTCTCGCTGTAGGGTTTGCAATATGTTTATGATTTGCTTATGGTGGGTGGCGTGAGTGACAGAAGCACAGACCCGAGTAAGTAGGTTGTTTGCGTATGGGATAAAGGGGACTTGATACTTTAAGGCTATGGTTGGGTTTTACCTTAATGAATCTTTGTTGTGGATGGTTGCTAGAGTTCCAATCATAAGTGCATATGATCCAAGTAGAGAAAGTATGTTAGCTTATGCCTCTCCCTCAAATAGAATTGCAATAGTGATTACTGGTCTAGTAACATAGTCAATTGCTTAGGGGCAATTTCACAACTCCTACCACCACTTTCCACACTCGCTATATTTACTTTATTGCTTCTTTATCTAAACAGCCCCTAGTTTTATATTTATGTGTTCTTTATTATCTTGCAAACCTATCCAACAACACCTACAAAGTACTTCTAGTTTCATACTTGTTCTAGGTAAAGCGAACGTCAAGCGTGCGTAGAGTTGTATCGGTGGTCGATATAACTTGAGGGAATATTTATTCTACCTTTAGCTCCTCGTTGGGTTCACACTCTTACTTATCGAAAACTATTGCGATCCCCTAAACTTGTGGGTTATCATCATACGGTCACCGGAAATGTTCGGGGGCATACCGGTATTGTACCGGGGCCACCGGAGAGGTTCCGGGTGTCCACCGGGAGGGGCCACCTGTCCCGGAGGGCCTTATGGGCTGTAGAGGGAAGGGAACCAGCCCCTTGGAGGGCTGGGCGCCACCCCCCTAGGGCCCATGCGCCTAGGGTTGGGGGGAACCCTAAGGGGGGGCGCCTCCCTTGCTTGGGGGCCAAGCCCCTCCCCCTTGGCCACCGCCCCCCTCTAGATCCCATCTAGAGGGGCCGGCTCCCCTTCCCCCTTCTCCTATAAATAGAGGGGCGAGGGGAGGGTTGCAGTACCATCCAAGGCGCAGCCCCTCCCCTCCCCAACACCTCTCTTGCTCCGCAAGAGCTTGGCGAAGCCCTGCCGGAGTACTGCCACTCCATCACCACCACGCCGTCGTGCTGCTGTTGGAACCTTCTTCCTCAACCTATCCCTCCTCCTTGCTAGATCAAGGCACGGGAGACGTCACCGGGCTGCACGTGTGTTGAACGCGGAGGGGCCGTTGTTCGGCGCTAAGATCGGAATCCACCGCGATCTGAATCACTTCGAGTACGACTCCTTCATCCGCGTTCTTGCAACGCTTCCGTCTCGCGGTCTTCAAGGGTATGAAGATGCACTCCCCTCTCTCTCGTTGCTAGTTACTCCATAGATTGATCTTGGTGATGCGTAGAATTTTTTTTTAATTTCTGCAACGATCCCCAACAGTGGCATCGTGAGCTAGGTCTATGCGTAGTTTCTATGCACGAGAAGAACACAAGTTTGTTGTGGGCGTCGATTTTGTCAATTTACTTTCCACTACTAGTCTTATCTTGTTTCGGCGGCATCGTGGGATGAAGCGGCCCGGACCGACCTTACACGTACGCTTACGTGAGACAGGTTCCACCGACTGACATGCACTAGTTGCATAAGGTGGCTAGCGGGTGTCTGTCTCTCCCACTTTAGTCGGATCAGATTCGATGAAAAGGGTCCTTATGAAGGGTAAATAGCAATTGGCATATCACGTTGTGGTTTTGGCATAGGTAAGAAACGTTCTTGCTAGAAACCTATAGCAACCACGTAAAAACTTGCAACAACAATTAGAGGACGTCTAACTTATTTTTGTAGCATATGCCATGTGATGTGATATGGCCATGAAGGATGTGATGAATGAAATATATGTGATGTATGAGATTGATCATGTTCTTGTAATAGGAATCACGACTTGCATGTCGATGAGTAGGACAACCGGCAGGAGCCATAGGAGTTGTCTTTATTTATTGTATGACCTACGTGTCACTGAATAACGCCATGTAATTACTTTACTTCATTGCTAAACCGTTAGCCATAGTAGTAGAAGTAATAGTTGGCGAGACAACTTCATGGAGACACGATGATGGAGATCATGGTGTCATGCCGGTGACGATGATGATCATGGCGCCCCGAAGATGGAAATCAAAAGGAGCAAAATGATATTGGCCATATCATGTCACTATTTGATTGCATGTGATGTTTATCATGTTTTTGCATCTTATTTGCTTAGAACGACGGTAGTAAATAAGATGATCCCTCATAATAATTTCAAGAAAGTGTTTTCCCTAACTGTGCGCCATTGCGAAAGTTTGTTGTTTCGAAGCACCACGTGATGATCGGGTGTGATAGATTCTAACATTCACATACAACGGGTGTAAGCCAGATTTACACATGCAAAACACTTAGGTTGACTTGACGAGCCTAGCATGTACAGACATGGCCTCGAAACACAAGAGATCGAAAGGTCGAACATGAATCGTATAGAAGATACGATCAACATGAAGATGTTCACCGATGATGACTAGTCCGTTTCACGTGATGATTGGACACGGCCTAGTTGACTTGGATCATGTAACACTTAGATGACTAGAGGGATGTCTATCTGAGTGGGAGTTCATTAATTAATTTGATTAAATGAACTTAATTATCATGAACTTAGTCTAAAACTTTTGCAAAAAATGTCCTGTAGATCAAATGGCCCACGCTCATGTCAACCTCAACTTCAACGCGTTCCTAGAGAAAACCAAGCTGAAAGACAATGGTAGCAACTATACGGACTAGGTCCGGAACTTGAGGATCATCCTCATAGCTTCCAAGAAAGCATATGTCCTGGAAGCACCGCTAGGTGAAGCACCCGTCCCAGCGAACCAAGACGTTATGAATGCTTGGCAGTCGCGTGTTGATGATTACTCCCTGGTTCAGTGCTGCATGCTTTACAGCTTAGAACCGGGGCTCCAAAAGCGTTTCGAGCAGCACGAAGCATATGAGATGTTCCAAGAGCTGAAAATGGTTTTCCAAGCTCATGCCCGGGTCGAGAGATATGAAGTCTCCGACAAGTTCTACAGTTGTAAGATGGAGGAGAATAGTTCTGTCAGCGAGCACATACTCAAAATGTCTGGGTTGCACAACCGCTTGTCTCAACTAGACATTAACCTCCCGGATGAGGCGGTCATTGACAGAATCCTTCAGTCGCTCCCACCTAGCTACAAGAGCTTTGTGATGAACTACAATATGCAGGGGATGGTGAAAACCATTCCTGAGGTATTTTCAATGCTGAAATCAGCGGAGGTGGAGATCAAAAAGGAACATCAAGTGTTGATGGTCAATAAAACCACTAGTTTCAAGAAAGGCAAGGGTAAGAAAAACTTCAAGAAGGACGGCAAGGATTTGCCGTGCCCGGTAAACCAGTTGCCGGGAAGAAGCCAAAGAATGGACCCAAGGCTGAGACTGAGTGTTTTTATTGCAAGGGAAGTGGTCACTGGAAGTGGAACTGCCCCAAGTACTTAGCGGATAAGAAGGCACGCAACACCAAAGGTATATGTGATATACATGTTATTGATGTGTACCTTACCAGTACTCGTAGTAGCTCCTAGGTATTTGATACCGGTGCGGTTGCTCATATTTGTAACTCAAAACAGGAGCTGCGGAATAAGAGGAGACTGGCGAAGGACGAGGTGACGATGCGCGTCGGGAATGGTTCCAAGGTCGATGTGATCGCCGTCGGCACGCTACCTCTACAATTACCTATGGGATTAGTTTTAAACCTCAATAATTGTTATTTAGTGCCAGCTTTGAGCATGAACATTGTATCTAGATCTCGTTTAATGCGAGATGGCTACTCATTTAAATCTGAGAATAATGGTTGTTCTATTTATATGAGAGATATTTTTATGGTCGTGCCCCGCTGGTCAATGGTTTATTCTTAATGAATCTCGAATGTGACGTTACACATATTCATAGTGTGAATACCAAAAGATGTAAGATTGATAATGATAGTCCCACATACCTGTGGCATTGCCGCCTTGGTCACATTGGTGTTAAACGCATGAAGAAACTACATGCAGATGGACTTTTGGAGTCTCTTGATTATGAATCATTTGACACGTGCGAACCATGCCTCATGGGCAAAATGACCAAGACTCCGTTCTCCGGAACAATGGAGCGAGCAACCAACTTATCGGAAATTATACATACTGATGTGTGCGGTCCAATGAGCGTTGAGGCTCGCGGTGGCTATCGTTATGTTCTCACCCTCACTGATGACTTAAGTAGATATGGGTATGTCTACTTAATGAAACACAAGTCTGAGACCTTTGAAAAGTTCAACGAATTTCAGAATGAGGTTGTGACGCCCGGGTGATTAAGCTACAGTAATCCCCACTAATGATGCCACGTCACCTTTGTCACTGTAGTTAATCTCGGGTTAGTTCAAAAACCGGTTCGAATTTCAAATACAAAATCGAGCAAACAATAAAAGTTTTCAAATATTAAAATTTAAATGTTCGGAGTGAACCAAATAATACATAGGTAATTATGGAGGTGAAACCACATTTTTATAAAATGTTTAAATGCTCAAAGGAAAATAAAACAGCAGCAAAAGAAATTAATTAAATGCCTTTTGTGTTTTGTAAAATATTAAACTATATTATTTAGGGATGAAGCATTTTGTGGTTGTGGCTTAATTTGTAAGAACAATTTCGGTGCCACTTTGGTATTTACTAAAACAAAAAACTAAACTGCAACTAAAATAAAACAAAAAAGGTAAAGTAAATAAAAAGTAAAAATAAAACAAAAGAGAGTGGGAGAGGAAACCCCACTGGCCCAACTGGGCCAGCCCCTCCCCACCTGGCCCCCCTCACACCTGCCCAGCCCCCTCCCCTGGCCCGGCCCAGCCGGCCGGCCACTTATCCACCTCTTTCCCCGGTCGGGAACCCTAGCCGCAACCACTCCTCCCCCCGATCCCCCTTTCTCCCCCTCGCGCCGATCCGGATCGGCCCCCGCCCGATCCC
>NC_041387.1:527289085-527296628 GCF_002162155.2 Triticum dicoccoides | reverse complement strand
GCCGCCTCCGGCGACCCGGACCCCGTCAAGCCCCGCCACCGCCGAAGCCCCACCGGGGACCGCCTCGCCGGCTCCTCGTCGGGCCCCCCTCCGCCACGCCGGCGCGGGATTGGCTGGGCGCCCACGCCCGCGTCCCCCTGGGTTGCGCCCGAACGGGCCACCCCGCACGCCCGCACGCCCGTTTGGCCCCCTGGGGCCTATGACATTGGGGCCCCACCCCCCACAGAATTTTTAAATAAAAAGAAAAGGAAAATGAGATTTATATAAATAAAAAAAATGAATAAAAACTAATTAATTAATTAATTAATCAATTAATTAAGTAAATAATTAATCTAATTAATCCTGGTTAATTAACCTAATAACTAATTAACCTAATTAACTACTGTTAATTAAATTTAATTAGGTTAATTAGTTAACAGTGTATGACGAACGGGACCCACCTGTCAGGGTTGACTCAGTCAACCCCTGTTGACTGCTGACGTCAGCATGACATCATGCCGACGTCATAAATACATTTTTCGAATTAATTAAATAAATAATTAAATTCCAAAATTGTTAAAATCTTTTAAAAATCATATCTTTTAATCCGTAACTCGGATTAAAATATTTTCAACATGAAAGTTGCTCAGAACGACGAGACGAATCCGGATACGCAGTCCGTTCGTCCGCCACACACCCCTAACCTATCGAACTCGCAACTTTCCCCCTCCGGCTCCTCTTCCCGAAAACACGAAACACCGGGAATACTTTCCTGGATGTTTTCCCCCCTTCACCGATATCACCTACTACCGCGTTAGGGCACACCGAACACCGCGTATTGCCTTGTTATATTTTGTGATGCTTTGTTTGCTCTGTATTCATTATTTCTTCCCCCTCTTCTCTCCGGTAGACTACGAGACCGACGCTGCTGCTGGCCAGTTCGACTACGGAGTTGACGACCCCTCTCTCTTGCCAGAGCAACCAGGCAAGCCCCCCCCCTTGATCACCAGATATCGCCTATTCTACTCTATACTGCTTGCATTAGAGTAGTGTAGCATGTTACTGCTTTCGTTAATCCTATTCTGATGCATAGCCTGACATTGTCGCTACATCTGTTGATACCTTACCTGCAATCCTATATGCTTAGTATAGGATGCTAGTTTATCATCATTGGCCCTACATTCTTGTCAGTCTGCCTTGCTATACTATCGGGCCGTGATCACTTGGGAGGTGATCACGGGCATATACTATATACTTTACACTGTTACATTACTGGTGATACTGTTTGGAGATGGGGGCTGAAGGGGCAGGTGGCTCCATCCAGGTAGAGGTGGGCCTGAGTTCCCGACGGCCCCCGACTGTTACTTTGTGGCGGAGCGACAGGGCAGGTTGAGACCACCTAGGAGACAGGTGGGCCTGGCCTTGTTCGGCATTCGCAGATACTTAACACGCTTAACGAGATCTTGGTATTTGATCTGAGTCTGGCTACGAGCCTATACGCACTAACCATCTACGTGGGAGTAGTTATGGGTATCCCGACGTCGTGGTATCAGCCGAAGCACTTCAGACGTCAGCGACGGAGCGGCGCGCGCCGAATTGGACTGGAACGCCACTAGGCTAGGTCTGCTTTCGGCCGCCCTCGTAACGTGCAGGTGTGCTATGGGCGATGGGCCCAGACCCCTGTGCGCTTAGGTTTAGACCGGCGTGCTGGCCTCTCTGTTTTGCCTAGGTGGGGCTGCGACGTGTTGATCTTCCGAGGCCGGGCATGACCCAGGAAAGTGTGTCCGGCCAAATGGGATCAAGCGTGTTGGGTTATGTGGTGCACCCCTGCAGGGAAGTTAATCTATTCGAATAGCCGTGATCTTCGGTAACAGGACGACTTGGAGTTGTACCTTAACCTTATGACAACTAGAACCGGATACTTAATAAAACACACCCTTCCAAGTTCCACAGACAACCCGGTGATCGCTTTTCCGCAGGGCGACGAGGAGAGGATTGCCGGGTAGGATTATGCTATGCGATGCCACTGGAGATGCTACTGGAGATGCTACTTGGAGATGCTACTTAGAGATGCTACTTGGAGGACTTCAATCTACTCTCTTCTACATGCTGCAAGACGGAGGCTGCCAGAAGCGTAGTCTTCGACAGGATTAGCTATCCCCCTCTTATTCTGGCATTCTGCAGTTCAGTCCACCGATATGGCCCTTTACACATATACCCATGCATATGTAGTGTAGCTCCTTGCTTGCGAGTACTTTGGATGAGTACTCACGGTTGCTTTTCTCCCTCTTTTCCCCCTTCCCTTCTACCTGGTTGTCGCAACCAGATGCTGGAGCCCTGGAGCCAGACGCCACCGTCGACGACGATTACTACACCGGAGGTGCCTACTACTACGTGCAGCCCGCTGACGACGACCAGGAGTAGTTTAGGAGGATCCCAGGCAGGAGGCCTGCGCCTCTTTCGATCTGTATCCCATTTTGTGCTAGCCTTCTTAAGGCAAACTTGTTTAACTTATGTCTGTACTCAGATATTGTTGCTTCCGCTGACTCGTCTATGATCGAGCACTTGTATTCGAGCCCTCGAGGCCCCTGGCTTGTATTATGATGCTTGTATGACTTATTTTATTTGTAGAGTTGTGTTGTGATATCTTCCCGTGAGTCCCTGATCTTGATCGTACACATTTGCGTGCATGATTAGTGTACGATTGAATCGGGGGCGTCACAAGTTGGTATCAGAGCCGACTGCCTGTAGGAATCCCCCCTTCCACACTCCTTGGCCGAAGTCGAGTCTAGACTTTACAAAACTTTTACCAACATGGCTGTGCGGCCCATGGGCCCACGTCGCCATTGGGTGGTAGTAGGATCTTTTACTCCTCGACCTTTACTCTGGGACTCTGAACTCTCTTCTACTCGGGTTAAACGATTTCTACTAAAATCTGACTTTAGGTTCTCGAAAATACTTTCTCCCGGAGAGCCCCTTCAGACCAGGTGATCGCCGACTGCACCAGAAGATTTTGAAGTTACTCGCCGAAACTCTTTTGAGACTTTGTGTCCGTTGCTTTTGCAATTCCCTACCATCGAAATATCCCTATGGATAAATACATACACTTGACGTTCTTACTTTTATTCCCAGTTGATCTTGTTATTACAAGATACCCCGAAATTCTCTCTATTGATCCGAGAATATCTTGTGCCTACTGTCTTGCAATTCCTTGTCACCTGAATACCCCTATGGATAATTCTCGCACTTGTCGAGTATCCGCTTATCCCCAGTTGTTCATGTGTTTCACAAAAGTATTCAAAATAATATTCGATCTTCTGAAAATCCTCTGGAGCCTTTGGCTCTTGAAATTCTTGCTTGCTTGCATTATGGTTAATCCCATAAGTCTCGTAGTCTTAATGACATTCCTTGTCATTATCATTTTGAGTCTGTTGACTCAATATGTTTGCGAATACCCGCAAACATCATTGATCCTTATAAATTGCCTTTCCGGCTGAGCTGCCATTCTTTTAACTGGAATTGGTTCTCGACCAATCCAATTGTCGTTGATTGTACCCTAAGGCTATTCAACTTATCCATCCCTAATCAGAGCATTGCTTCTGATCCCTTGATTTGGAAATCATAATTCCTTTGCATTTGACAATTGAGTTAGTCAGTTGTTTCTATAATTTGATCTCCTTGCACTCTTCTTCCTCTAGTTGAGTACCGATGCTCACGTCAGATCCATTGTGGACCATCAGGCCCATTGTTGGATTTTATCCGTCAGCATCCTTCATATTCAATAACCTTGTGAGCCTTCCCTTGGATACATAATGCCCTTGGTAATTGTATCATCTACTTTCTCAACCTTGCTCTACTTTCGAGCTTGTGTTATTTACTCTTGAAACTTGTGGTATACGTTTCTAAGAAGCCCCTGTGGGTTGAACATATGCCTTCTCTAAACCGTGTGTACCCGAAAGTTTTCACGAGTCATACTCTTCTGGTGCTTCACCAGATAAAATTTCAACACTGCATCTTCATCGAACGTGAGAAGTGAATGAAAGGTTATGCATTGGAGAAGTGGGAGTCGACCTTGAACTTGTGTTCATGCCCATGGACACGATGTAGATCTTATCATTAAAGCTTCTTTTAAATAAATTATTCCTTTGGTATAAGTTCATCTTATATCTAGGATCTGGCCTTTTGCAACCATGGTTCCGACCATGATTGTTATTCTTTGATCTCATTTCTCGGACAAGTTAAAACAATTGTCTTCTATGGATCAATACACCAGTCCCACCTTTACCTTGATCTTGTGTCGAGTATTACCCCCCTGGTATCTCGAGATTATCATGGAACTGCATAACTCCTTATGAGTTCTTCATCAAGTGCTACCTTCCCACTGATTCCAATTTTTCGCGGGCTCTGAGTTATTGAACACTCAAAGACACCGATAACTGAACCGAGTCCGCTCTTCGGTTCAACAACTCTTCAGTAAGCTTCTATAAGTACGAGTTTGTACCCGATCACGCCATTCCTAGCCTGTTTGGCTATATCATTGTCGTGACGATTCTAACTGTGCTACCTGGTCCTTATTCTCGGAGCACCAATTTTCAACGATGAACTAACCTTATGTCGATCCTCATCGTCATATCATTTCGCCTTGAACAACAAGCTTGGTTTCGAGTTTGTGTCGTACCCTTGGTTCCAATAACCTTTCACTTCATCATTACTTGACTTGATGTCGTTACCGATCGATTACATCATCATGAACTCTCGCGACAAAGGTGTCGTGATCATCAACATTCTGAGCTCATCCAGGATATCAATTGAATTCATGATGAGAAATAACATCCTTGCCCTCGATGAATTGTATTATCGTCGACCACTTTATTGCCTTCCCACCAACACAAGCTTGTTCATGTTTGGTGTTATACCTTGAGTTCCTTGCTATCCAGCAATTGTTCTTCTTTACCTTGGAGTATTACCATCCTTTATGTCAAGAATGTTCTGAGATTTGTTCCACCTCTTGAGAATTCTTGGCATAGAAATACTTCTCACCATCACCATTCTTTATTGGTCCCCGTGTTAATTCCAACAAGTGAACGGTGTTGTTTGGATTCTTTCCTTCTAGCAACCCTATTTTTTTTGAAGTTAATGGTCGAAAGTTCATTCTTAGGCTATTGACTATTGAATCGCCATTCTGACATTGGTCGTGCAACCCAACCCATATTTCGGGCGCACCTTTCAACCAATGTTTAATTGTGTATGTTTTCCTCGAGCATACTTCCTTATATCATTTGACCTGACCAATGTTATCTCCTTGTTCACTTAATTGTGGAAATCCATCTTTTGGGAATCTCGGTGAATTGCCGTTGAGTTCACCAGACACCTCCTTGTCCTCTCCTTGGGTTAATGATGGACTCTTGATAACGGAAAACACTTCATAGTTCATTTCCCCGAGAATCTTACAATGTCATCTCGTCAATTTGCGTTGCACCTTTTCTTCTCAGGTATCCTAAGTCTGAGGTATCCTGACACCAATCGGATCTGAATCTCGGTCAGATATGAGGGTTGGGACACCTTTCCAAGAGTTATGATGTTGATCCTTTGATGACCCGCTAACATGATGTCATGCCTAGCACCCCCCCCCCCGGCTGGAGGACCTATCATTATAGATTCCTTTTCAGCAAGGTTATCCATTCATCCATGAGGAAATTGTAAGACTTATTCTACAAGTTATTCCTGATGGATCCTTCGTGTTTCCAAAGTTTGATCTTCACCTGAAGACCATGTCAATTCTATCTCGAAGCATGTCTGTGATACTCTGATTTCAACAAGAACATTTGAAGCCCAATGCTAAATGTTTCTTGCTCAATTATCCAAACACCGTTGTATGGGTAATGTCATGTAAATTCTCTCCCCTACCTAAAGAGTTTTCTACATTATATCCTGTCATGGATATCATGCTCTGCTTATCCTTGGGAAGGATATACCCTTGAAATATGTGGTTAAACATAATTTCCTTTCCACTGTTCTGTTTAATCTGATGATCATATTTTCCTTCCATTGTTGGTTTAACCTTTCTTGTGAACTATATGATCTGAGCAGTAATATTCTCCTGCTTATGTAAACACCTCGTTGTACAATTCTGTCAGTAAGACCCTGTTACTTTTGTTGATGACATTCCGGTAACCACCGATGGACGAGAACTTCGCCTACTGGTCCGCCTCGTTCAACGAGCAGGAAAATGGTTCTCTTCGTCCCTCGCCCTTGGTACCGACATTGTTGCCGACATAACTGACATGCTACTCTCTGACATGCCTTGCTATCGTGATCGTACAAGATATCAGCCCCCCTTTCTACTTTTAACCCACATGGTGGGCCCATAACCCACAGTTCCACAGGATCGGAACCAGACTCTCCTGTACACCCCCTGTTCCCAAAGTTATTCCTCCCGCGTGGACTCGTATGTAATTCACGGGCCACCGTCATAGTGATCTATTCTGGTATCAGACGCGATACTTACTCTCGCTACTCTGAACCCCTTTCTCACCCGCTTGGAGCCTATTATGGTACCTTCGTACCTTACTCTCGAGGTATTTCATATGTTCAACTCGAGAGATAATCTTATACTAATTCATGGGTTAGCCCCAGATTGTTTCCCTTAAAAGCTTTATGTCGTAGTGAGCTGGCCCTTATCTTTCGTAAGTACGATGGAGTAACCGAAGAAATGATGACCAGTTTATCATGATGCATCAGAATAAAGGATTGAAGACATCAACGAAAGGGATTAACTTCTTCGAGAAGATCCGTTAGATTATCGTAACCAGACCTTTCCCCCTTGCTCCCCTCTTAAATCTCGGGACGAGATTTCTTGTAGTGGAGGAGAATTGTGACGCCCGGGTGATTAAGCTACAGTAATCCCCACTAATGATGCCACGTCACCTTTGTCACTGTAGTTAATCTCGGGTTAGTTCAAAAACCGGTTCGAATTTCAAATACAAAATCGAGCAAACAATAAAAGTTTTCAAATATTAAAATTTAAATGTTCGGAGTGAACCAAATAATACATAGGTAATTATGGAGGTGAAACCACATTTTTATAAAATGTTTAAATGCTCAAAGGAAAATAAAACAGCAGCAAAAGAAATTAATTAAATGCCTTTTGTGTTTTGTAAAATATTAAACTATATTATTTAGGGATGAAGCATTTTGTGGTTGTGGCTTAATTTGTAAGAACAATTTAGGTGCCACTTTGGTATTTACTAAAACAAAAAAATAAACTGCAACTAAAATAAAACAAAAAAGGTAAAGTAAATAAAAAGTAAAAATAAAACAAAAGAGAGTGGGAGAGGAAACCCCACTGGCCCAACTGGGCCAGCCCCTCCCCACCTGGCCCCCCTCAAACCTGGCCCAGCCCCCTCCCCTGGCCCGGCCCAGCCGGCCGGCCACTTATCCACCTCTTCCCCCGGTCGGGAACCCTAGCCGCAACCACTCCTCCCCCCGATCCCCCTTTCTCCCCCCTCGCGCCGATCCGGATCGGCCCCCGCCCGATCCCGGTCCCCCTCGTCCTCCCCTCATC
>NC_041387.1:527280894-527288760 GCF_002162155.2 Triticum dicoccoides | reverse complement strand
CCACGCCCGCATCCCCCTCCGCCTACTTCCGCCGCCTCCGGCGACCCGGACCCCGTCTAGCCCCGCCACCGCCGAAGCCCCACCGGGGACCGCCTCGCCGGCTCCTCGTCGGGCCCCCCTCCGCCACGCCGGCGCGGGATCGGGCGGGCGCCCACGCCCGCGTCCCCCTGGGTTGCGCCCGAACGGGCCACCCCGCACGCCCGCACGCCCGTTTGGCCCCCTGGGGCCTATGACATTGGGGCCCCACCCCCCACAGAACTTTTAAATAAAAAGAAAAGGAAAATGAGATTTATATAAATAAAAAAAATGAATAAAAACTAATTAATTAATTAATTAATCAATTAATTAAGTAAATAATTAATCTAATTAATCCTGGTTAATTAACCTAATAACTAATTAACCTAATTAACTACTGTTAATTAAACTTAATTAGGTTAATTAGTTAACAGTGTATGACGAACGGGACCCACCTGTCAGGGTTGACTCAGTCAACCCCTATTGACTGCTGACGTCAGCATGACATCATGCTGACGTCATAAATACATTTTTTCGAATTAATTAAATAAATAATTAAATTCCAAAATTGTTAAAATCTTTTAAAAATCATATCTTTTAATCTGTAACTCGGATTAAAATATTTTCAACATGAAAGTTGCTCAGAACGACGAGACGAATGCGGATATGCAGTCCGTTCGTCCGCCACACACCCCTAACCTATCGAACTCGCAACTTTCCCCCTCCGGCTCCTCTGCCCGAAAACACGAAACACCGGGAATACTTTCCCGGATGTTTTCCCCCCTTCACCGGTATCACCTACTACCGCGTTAGGGCACACCGAACACCGCGTATTGCCTTGTTATATTTTGTGATGCTTTGTTTGCTCTGTATTCATTATTTCTTCCCCCTCTTCTCTCCGGTAGACTACGAGACCGACGCTGCTGCTGGCCAGTTCGACTACGGAGTTGACGACCCCTCTCTCTTGCCAGAGCAACCAGGCAAGCCCCCCCCCCTGATCACCAGATATCGCCTATTCTACTCTATACTGCTTGCATTAGAGTAGTGTAGCATGTTACTGCTTTCGTTAATCCTATTCTGATGCATAGCCTAACATTGTCGCTACATCTGTTGATACCTTACCTGCAATCCTATATGCTTAGTATAGGATGCTAGTTTATCATCATTGGCCCTACATTCTTGTCAGTCTGCCTTGCTATACTATCGGGCCGTGATCACTTGGGAGGTGATCACGGGCATATACTATATACTTTACACTGTTACATTACTGGTGATACTGTTTGGAGATGGGGGCTGAAGGGGCAGGTGGCTCCATCCAGGTAGAGGTGGGCCTGAGTTCCCGACGGCCCCCGACTGTTACTTTGTGGCGGAGCGACAGGGCAGGTTGAGACCACCTAGGAGACAGGTGGGCCTGGCCTTGTTCGGCATTCGCGGATACTTAACACGCTTAACGAGATCTTGGTATTTGATCTGAGTCTGGCTACGAGCCTATACGCACTAACCATCTACGTGGGAGTAGTTATGGGTATCCTGACGTCGTGGTATCAGCCGAAGCACTTCAGACGTCAGCGACGGAGCGGCGCGCGCCAAATTGGACTGGAACGCCACTAGGCTAGGTCTGCTTTCGGCCGCCCTCGCAACGTGCAGGTGTGCTATGGGCGATGGGCCCAGACCCCTGTGTGCTTAGGTTTAGACCGGCGTGCTGGCCTCTCTGTTTTGCCTAGGTGGGGCTGCGACGTGTTGATCTTCCGAGGCCGGGCATGACCCAGGAAAGTGTGTCCGGCCAAATGGGATCAAGCGTGTTGGGTTATGTGGTGCACCCCTGCAGGGAAGTTAATCTATTCGAATAGCCGTGATCTTCGGTAACAGGACGACTTGGAGTTGTACCTTGACCTTATGACAACTAGAACCGGATACTTAATAAAACACACCCTTCCAAGTTCCATAGACAACCCGGTGATCGCTTTTCCGCAGGGCGACAAGGAGAGGATTGCCGGGTAGGATTATGCTATGCGATGCCACTGGAGATGCTACTGGAGATGCTACTTGGAGATGCTACTTAGAGATGCTACTTGGAGGACTTCAATCTACTCTCTTCTACATGCTGCAAGACGGAGGCTGCCAGAAGCGTAGTCTTCGACAGGATTAGCTATCCCCCTCTTATTCTGGCATTCTGCAGTTTAGTCCACCGATATGGCCCTTTACACATATACCCATGCATATGTAGTGTAGCTCCTTGCTTGCGAGTACTTTGGATGAGTACTCACGGTTGCTTTTCTCCCTCTTTTTCCCCCTTCCCTTCTACCTGGTTGTCGCAACCAGATGCTGGAGCCCTGGAGCCAGACGCCACCGTCGACGACGACTACTACACCGGAGGTGCCTACTACTACGTGCAGCCCGCTGACGACGACCAGGAGTAGTTTAGGAGGATCCCAGGCAGGAGGCCTGCGCCTCTTTCGATCTGTATCCCATTTTGTGCTAGCCTTCTTAAGGCAAACTTGTTTAACTTATGTCTGTACTCAGATATTGTTGCTTCCGCTGACTCGTCTATGATCGAGCACTTGTATTCGAGCCCTCGAGGCCCCTGGCTTGTATTATGATGCTTGTATGACTTATTTTATTTGTAGAGTTGTGTTGTGATATCTTCCCGTGAGTCCCTGATCTTGATCGTACACATTTGCGTGCATGATTAGTGTACGATTGAATCGGGGGCGTCACAGAGGTAGAGAATCAACGTGATAGAAAAATAAAGTTCTTACGATCAGATCGTGGGGGAGAATATTTAAGTCACGAGTTTGGTATGCACTTAAGGAAATGTGGAATTGTTTCACAAGTCACGCCGCCTGGAACACCTCAGTGTAACGGTGTGTCCGAACGTCGTAATCGCACTGTATTGGATATGGTGCGGTCTATGATGTCTCTTACCGATTTACCGCTATCATTTTGGGGATACGCTTTAGAGACAACTACATTCACTTTAAATAGGGCACCGGCTAAATCCGCTGAGACGACACCGTATGAATTATGGTTTGGAAAGAAACCTAAGCTGTCGTTTCTAAAAGTTTGGGGATGCGATGCTTATGTCAAGAAACTTCAACCTGAAAAGCTCGAACCCAAGTCGGAAAAATGCGTCTTCATAGGATACCCTAAGGAAACCATTGGGTATACCTTCTACCTCAGATCCGAAGGCAAGATCATTATTGCCAAGAATGGGTCCTTTCTGGAGAAAGAGTTTCTCTCGAAAGAAGTAAGTGGGAGGAAAGTAGAACTTGATGAAGTACTACCTCTTGAATCGGAAAGTAGCGCAGCTCAGGAAAATGTTCTTGTGGTGCCTGCACCGACTAGAGAGGAGGTTAATGATGATGATCAAGGTACTTCGGATCAAGTTGCTACTGAACTTCGTAGGTCCACAAGGACACGTTCCACACCAGAATGGTATGGCAACCCTGTCCTGGAAATCATGTTGTTAGACAACGGTGAACCTTCGAACTATGAAGAAGCGATGGCAGGCCCAAACTCCAACAAATGGCTTGAAGCCATGCAATCCGAGATAGGATCCATGTATGAAAACAAAGTATGGACTTTGACAGACTTGCCCGATGATCGGCGAGCGATAGAAAATAATTGGATCTTTAAGAAGAAGATGGATGCGGATGGTAATGTTACCATCTATAAAGCTCGACTTGTCGCTAAGGGTTATCGACAAGTTCAAGGGGTTGACTACGATGAGACTTTCTCTCCCGTAGCGAAGCTGAAGTCCGTCCGAATCATGTTAGCAATTGCCGCATACTATGATTATGAGATATGGCAAATGGACGTCAAAACGGCATTCCTCAATGGCTATCTTAAGGAAGAATTGTATATGATGCAGCCGGAAGGTTTTGTCGATCCTAAGAATGCTAACAAGGTATGCAAGCTCCAGCGATCCATCTATGGGCTGGTGCAAGCATCTCGGAGTTGGAACATTCGCTTTGATGAGATGGTCAAAGCGTTTGGGTTTATGCAAACTTATGGAGAAGCCTGCGTTTACAAGAAAGTGAGTGGGAGCTCTGTAGCATTTCTCATATTATATGTGGATGACATACTTTTGATGGGAAATGATATAGAACTTTTGGACATCATAAAGGCCTACTTGAATAAGTGTTTTTCAATGAAGGACCTTGGAGAAGCTGCTTATATATTAGGCATCAAGATCTATAGAGATAGATCGAGACGCCTCTTAGGTCTTTCACAAAGCACATACCTTGATAAGATATTGAAGAAGTTCAATATGGATCAGTCCAAGAAGGGGTTCTTGCCTGCGTTGCAAGGTGTGAAATTGAGCTCGGCTCAATGCCCGACCACGGTAGAAGATAGAGAAAAGATGAGTGTCATCCCCTATGCCTCAGCCATAGGGTCTATATGTATGCCATGCTGTGTACCAGACCTGATGTAAACCTTGCCGTAAGTTTGGTAGGAAGGTACCAAAGTAATCCCGGCATGGAACACTGGACAGCGGTCAAGAATATCCTGAAGTACCTGAAAAGGACTAAGGATATGTTTATTGTTTATGGAGGTGACGAAAAGCTCGTTGTAAAGGGTTACGTCGATGCTAGCTTCGACATAAATCTGGATGACTCTAAGTCACAAACCAGATACGTGTATATTTTGAATGGTGGGGCAGTAAGCTGGTGCAGTTGCAAGCAAAGCATCGTGGCGGGATCTACATGTGAAGCGGAATACATGGAAGCCTCGGAGGCAGCACATGAAGCAATCTGGATGAAGGAGTTCATTACCGACCTAGGAGTTATTCCCAATGCGTCAGGGCTGATGACTCTCTTCTCTGACAACACTTGAGCCATTGCCCTTGCCAAGGAGCCCAGGTTTCACAACAAGACCAGGCACATCAAGCGTCGCTTCAACTCCATTCGTGAAAATGTTCAAGATGGAGACATAGATATTTGCAAAGTGCATACAGATCTGAATGTCGCAGATCCGTTGACTAAACCTCTTCCACGAGCAAAACATGATCAACACTTGAACTCTATGGGTGTTCGATTCATCACAATGTAATTAAATTATTGACTCTAGTGCAAGTGGGAGACTGTTGGAAATATGCCCTAGAGGCAATAATAAAATGGTTATTATTATATTTCCTTGTTCATGATAATTGTCTATTGTTCATGCTATAATTGTGTTATCCGATCGTAATACATGTGTGAATACATAGACCACAACATGTCCCTAGTGAGCCTCTAGTTGACTAGCTCGTTGATCAATGGATGGTTACGGTTTCCTGACCATGGACATTGGATGTCATTGATAACGGGATCACATCATTGGGAGAATGATGTGATGGACAAGACCCAATCCTAAGCATATCACAAGATCGTGTAGTTCGTCTGCTAGAGCTTTTCTAATGTCAAGTATCATTTCCTTAGACCATGAGATCGTGCAACTCACGGATACCGTAGGAGTGCTTTGGGTGTACCAAACGTCACAACGTAACTGGGTGGCTATAAAGGTACACTACAGGTATCTCCGAAAGTGTCTGTTGGGTTGGCACGAATCGAGACTGGGATTTGTCACTCCGTATGACGGAGAGGTATCTCTAGGACCACTCGGTAATGCATCATCATAATGAGCTCAATGTGACCAAGTGGTTGGTCACGGGATCATGCATTATGGAACGAGTAAAGTGACTTGCCGGTAATGAGATTGAACGAGGTATTGGGGTACCGACGATCGAATCTCGGGCAAGTAACGTACCGATTGACAAAGGGAATTGTATACAGGATTACTTGAATCCTTGACATCGTGGTTCATCCAATGAGATCATCGTGTAAAATGTGGGAGACAACATGGGTATCCAGATCCCCCTGTTGGTTATTGGCCAGAGAGCTGTCTCGGTCATGTCTGCATGATTCCCGAACCCGTAGGGTCTACACACTTAAGGTTCGATGACGCTAGGGTTATTAGGAAGATTTTTATGTGATTACCGAATGTTGTTCGTAGTCCCGGATGAGATCCCGGATGTCACGAGGAGTTCCGGAATGGTCAGGAGGTGAAGATTTATATATGGGAAGTTGTCATACGGTCACCGGAAATGTTCGGGGGCATACCGGTATTGTACCGGGGCCACCGGAGGGGTTTCGGGGGTCCACCGGGAGGGGCCACCTGTTACGGAGGGCCTTATGGGCTGTAGAGGTAAGGGAACCAGCCCCTTGGAGGGCTGGGCGCCACCCCCCCTAGGGCCCATGCGCCTAGGGTTGGGGGAACCCTAAGGGGGGGCGCCTCCCTTGCTTGGGGGGCAAGCCCCCTCCCCCTTGGCCGCCGCCCCCTCTAGATCCCATCTAGAGGGGCCGGCCCCCCTTCCCCCTTCTCCTATAAATAGAGGGGTGAGGGGAGGGTTGCAGTACCACATCCAAGGCGCAGCCCCTCCCCTCCCCAACACCTCTCCTCCTCCGCAAGAGCTTGGCGAAGCCCTGCCGGAGTACTGCCACTCCATCACCACCACGTCGTCGTGCTGTTGTTGGAACCTTCTTCCTCAACCTCTCCCTCCTCCTTGCTGGATCAAGGCGCGGGAGACGTCACCGGGCTGCACGTGTGTTGAACGCGGAGGTGCCGTTGTTTGGCGCTAAGATCGGAATCCACCGCGATCTGAATCGCTTCGAGTACAGCTCCTTCATCCGCGTTCTTGCAACGCTTCTGTCTCGCGGTCTTCAAGGGTATGAAGATGCACTCCCCTCTCTCTGTTGCTAGTTACTCCATAGATTGATCTTGGTGATGCGTAGAATTTTTTTTAATATCTGCAACGATCCCCAACAATAACGTGTTCGGAATCAGAATCATCGATTACTATTGACGATGGTTACAGAATGCTTATATATCTCCTGGAGAGACCCGACGATCTAGAGGAGGTGTCGGTTCCAGAGAGATGCGTCGGTTGTCGGGACACAGGCGTCCGCGCGGTGCAACTGCTTGGCCGTTGGGAAAGAGGATATTTCCCTTTTACAGAATTAATTTCAACAGTTGTCAACGTTCACTGCGTGTTGATCACAAATTTATTATTATTGTTGTTGTAACATTCCTTCAAAATTGTAAATCAATTAAACATTCCATACAAAATCTAAATCTCTACTACTTAAAAAGAATGTAAGGTTCTCATTTGACCTTCTTCCCATCACCCCTTCGTCCAACCTTTCATGTATATGATAATCAATCCCTTAAAAAGAAATTTGCGAAACTTTTAATCAATCACCTTAATTTACTTACCTGTTAACTAATTCCATTTTAATTTATTTACCAAACTTTTAATCAAAATATAAGGTAATTCACAGACAAAATTTGATGAACATTTATTTACACAATCACAATATTATCGAGAGGTAAATTACAAGTTAACGTACTAGAATATTTATGTCGCGTTACAACGCAAGCATTGTTCTAGTCAAAAAGAAACAAAAAAAATGGACTGCCTAATCTTTGACCAGATTGATTCTTTTGCAGCTTTAGTAGATTTTATCCGCCACGATTGTCGTCGATCCACCCGCCACCACCCGTGGCTGGCGTCGCCTGCACTGCCCAAGTAGCCTCCTCCACTGAGTTGCCTATTTCATGGTTGCAACACCATGGCAGGAGGCTCCAACTCGCGGGTGCCGAGCTCCAACCCTCCGACGAGCCTCGGCCCTCCGTCAGGTGGCCTTCAACGGGAGCGGGACATTTGGGCCGAGTGGCACCCTCGAGCCCTACGACATCGGGTATCACCATGTTGCCTCTTTGGCTGCCTCCACTCTTGTGTCCGCCATTGTTCTTGCCCTTCTCGTCGCGTCGCCCGATCTGATGTAAATTATGTGTGTGTGTGTGTGTGTG
>NC_041387.1:527212464-527280603 GCF_002162155.2 Triticum dicoccoides | reverse complement strand
TATAGAGAACTCCATAGTAACATGTAGTAGCAGCATTGTAAAATACAATACAATCAGAACAATATTGTGATACGATATACAGTGGGCATGCCGATGAAATTGTTCAGACAGTTCGGTGTACATGTACTCAGTAGTAACCAATTAAATTGTTTAGACAATTTGATGTACTCATTAGTAATCGAAAGAGAGGTATGTTAGTAAAAATAAAACCTCAACCCAAGGGGAGAGAAATCCCAAAGGCATTATATTGCATGTTAGTAATAAAGGGTGCAGAGACACTATAGGAGTGAAATAGAAGCATGTGGGCGGCATCATCTCTTCGCCGTGGCGTGTTCACGTCTGAGAACCCCAGTTGCTCTTGTAGTGCTTGGGTGTGCGCTCAGCGCCTACGTGTCCTACCTTGGGTGTGTGTTGTGGTGGTGTGCGTCTGTTTCGGGTTGTTGATAATCGTTGCTTTTTCGGTATAGAAGCATGTGGGAATTGAGTGCGGCGAATCTGCACCCGGGCTCAGCTGCACCCCCGCTCACGGAAAAAATCAAAACAAATATAAAAAAATTCAAAAAATTCCAATTTTTTTTGTGTGATAGATAATTAGATGCGTGAGGTTCGCTGCAAAAATCAACTCATTTGGACATTTGAGCAAGTCTGTGCAAAAAAGACAAAACCGGGGTCTCTAAAAAAGTTTACTGTTCGAGACCTACTCAAATTTTCAAACGAGTTGATTTTTGCAGCGGACCTCACGCATCTAATTATGTACCACACAAAAAAAATTGGAATTTTTTAAATTTTTCTAGTATTTTTTTTGAATTATTTGCTGACCGGGAGCAGCTGAGCCCGGGCTCCAGGATGAATTATCGGTGGGAATTTGTAATGTCACAGGGTGGGTATCATGATCAGCGGGAAAGAGATCAAAGTAGCGGGCTCTCACCTTCTTCGTCGCGAGACGGATGTACCGTTTTCATTTTCTGTTTGTTTCTTTAGGTTTTTTCGGTTTTGATCTATTTTCTATGTTTTCACCGTGTTTCTACGTTTTTTTTTTCATTTTTTCTGTTTTGTTGTGTTTCTTCACTCTAGTTTCTTTGGTTTTCTGTTCTTTTGGCATTTTCTCACAGGTTTTCTTCGGATTTTTTCATTATATCTTTTCCTTTTTCTAACACATGTCTACTTTTCTAAAAACACACTATACATTTCATATACACGTGCAACTTTTTTTATACACATTGAGTATTTTTCAAATACAAGATGTACATTTTATTTCAAATACATGCTTTGAGCTTTTTTTTTCTATACATGTTAAACATTTTTCAAATACATATTGATTTATTAAATTGGCATGAAATTTTTTAAACCACACGACTAATTCTTTATATTATATATATTTTTTAAATGTCATGGCCAGCTTTTTGAAGTGCGAGAATATTTTTTTAGAATGTAACGTACATTTTTTTGAATGGTACAAAACATTCTTTATACTATGCAAACTTTTTTTTACATTGTATAAACATCTTCTAAAAATGTCATTGCATAATTTTCAAATATGTGAGTATTTTTACAAACTGTTAAATAGTTTTTTGAATGGTATGAAATATTTTTTTGCATTACACAAAATTTGCAAGTTCCCTGTAAATTGTTTTTAAACCCGAGACATTTTTTGATTGTCACAGTTTTTTTATGCTATCAACAATATCTTAACATCGCGTTGATACTTTTCGAATGTGTGGTGAACATTTGTAAAATTTAATAAAATTTATTTCCATTTTAGTAATATAAATAAATGTCATCAAGAAAAGAAAAAGGGAAAGAGAAAAAAATCGTGGAGCACAGGTGTTGCTCCTCCCGCGCGCTGGGCCGGCCATTTACGAAGTACTGTAGGCGACACTGTGTTGTGTATCGCAGCAAGCTATACATACCCGCGGCCCTTCCTCGCGTCAGGAGCTCCATTTCCCGAAAGGCACCAAAAAGTGTTTGTATCGTGTATCATTTATTTAAAGGTCTATTATAAAAGTTCATCGGTTTTATACTTATGATGAACTTTTTTAATAGACCTGAATCCTTTCCAAAAAAAATGCACCTCGATCATAATAAAATTTATATCGAGGTCTCTAGACCATCGAACGACCGCTACCGCCGTCAGAATGAGCCACTGACACGTCGTTGTCGCCGCTCCTCTACGGGAGATGGCTTGACCTTGTTGATGAAAACTGGGAAATCTTCGTGCACGTGCCACTAAGGACCAACACCCTGGAGCCGATGTCATCGTCGTTGAACCCTTAAATAGATCTGAAGTATCTGACATCAAATCTCACCTTCGCGTATGCACAACGAGAAACCCTAATCTCGCTGACCCAAGAAAATGACATGATTCTATGCCGAGGCTTTGTCGACTACATCCTGATGGACGAATGCAGGGAGGATTGAAACTCATAAGACAATTTCAAAGAAGAAGCACCGCCATCCGCCTGAGTGCGGCACCTGCAAGGACTTAAAAAAATCCACCAAACCTAAGCTGGAACGAAGGCACCGGAATTTCCTTCCCCACCACCGGCCACTGGAGCAGCAAGCAGAGGGAAGCGAATCCTTGGGCTCAACAGCAAAGCCCGGAAGCACATTTTTAGTAGCCAACAACTACTATCATATTCAGTTGAAATTTACAATGAGTAAACCATTTTTTAGAATGAGCTCCTTGGAGCCTTAATTTCGAAAATTTCAAAATTCAAACTTTCCAGTTTAAAAAAATAGGCATGGAGAATTCCACATGCATACAATTTCAAAATACACATGTATACAAGGATGTAAATGTGTATGTGTGTAAAATTTCAAGGTGAAATACCTTGAATTGTGAGCAACACAAAAAGAATCATGGACTTTGACTTATTTTAAAAGCCCTAGTTATTTTTCTTTTTGTGTAGCTCTCATTTTAACTTATTTCAACCTGAAAATTTGCACACATGTACATTATGTATCCGGAATGTGTATTTTTTTTAGAATTTTGTAGGTCTGAAAAGTTTGAATTTTGAAGTTTTTGAATTAAGACATTTTTGATTTACAACGGGATTCAAAGCTGACTAGCCGAGGATATATTATCTACTTCTATTTTTTTGCGAAGAATCATAGGGTATTTTATTCCAGAGTGATAGAGTTACAATCTTTAGCAACTAGCTTGCTAATGCATGGGGGTGGATGACCCAACCAACAGGCTGTGCTATCCCCACATCTACCAAAATTAGCTAAACAATGTGCAACTCTATTCTGTTCTCGAAGAATTTTAACAGGAATAACTACCCTATCATTCAAAAACCTTTTGATCTCTGACACCAAGTGCCCATAAGCCGACCTGTCCAATGAACCATCCCCAAGCATCTTGAGAGCCATCGCACAATCAGACTGAATTACAATAGTGGCTTGAGAATGCTCTATCGCCAGCTTCAGCCCTTCCGAATAATTTGGGGTAGGATGCAAAGATAACAGCCCCGGTCATGTCTCGAAGAATCATTCCCGAGCCTGCTGACCCGTCCGTAGGGTCGAAAGAGCCATCTACTGACAACGCCACCTGATGCACCTGTGGAGGAGGCCATTGTTTGCGAAGTGCATGTATCACAGATGGGGGCCCTTGTGTAGGTTCATGAACCAACAGTGCTTTCCTTTCTGAAAGCACAAGTGCTCCCTAGGTGGTTTTGGTAATTAATGTCAACATATCTCTTGTTGGACTAACACTTTTATCTAGTATATTTCAAACAAGTTCAACAATGGAGTGGCATGGACTAAAAGATGTGGGAACTCCTTCAAGATGCTAATGACAAAGGATTGGCTCAAGCTTCAAGCTCAAGACTCTTCATTTTATATTTTAGTGATCCAAGATCACATTGAGTCTATAGGAAAAGCCAATACTATCAAGAAGGGATGAGGTGTTGCTTAATGAGTTTCTTGCTCCACAGTGCTTAGTGATATGCTCCAAAACCCTCAACTACTTTCCCACTTCCACACATATGACCTAAACCTAAAGTCAAACTCGGCCCCACCGATTCTTTCTATCCGGCGCCACCGAGTTCAGATGTCATAGCCACTGCCACAAACCCTAGGCAAATCGGTCTCACCGATAGGGATCTCGGTCTCACCGAGATGGGATTGTAATCTCTCTGTGTATGTCCATTACCAAAATCGGTCTCACCGAGTTTGAGCAATCGGTCCTACCGAGATTACAATGCAAACTCTCTGGTTAACTTATTAGCAAACCGGTCCCACCGAGTTTGAGTAATCGGTCCCACCGAGTTTGCCTGACCAACTCTCTAGTTAGCTAATTACCAAAATCAGTCCCACCGAGTTTGTGTAATCAGTCTCACCGAGATTACGTTATGCCCTAACCCTAACCATATCGGTCCTACCGAGTTGCATATCGGTCCCACCGAAAATCCTAACGGTCACTAGATTTACTGAATCGGTCCGACCGAGTTTGTTGATTCGGTCCCACCGAGTTTGGTAAATTGTGTGTAACGGTTAGATTTTGTGTGGAGGCTATATATAACCCTCCACCTCCTCTTCATTCGTGGAGAGAGCCATCAGAACAAGCCTACACTTCCAGCATCCTATTTCTGAGAAAGAACTACCTACTCATGTGTTGAGGCCAAGATATTCCATTCCTACCATATGAACCTTGATCTCTAGCCTTCCCCAAGTTGCTTTCCACTCAAATCTTTTTTCCACCAGATCCAAATCCTACGAGAGAGAGTTGAGTGTTGGGGAGACTATCATTTGAAGCACAAGAGCAAGGAGTTCATCATCAACGCACCATTTGTTACTTCTTGGAGAGTGGTGTCTCCTAGATTGGCTAGGTGTCACTTGGGAGCCTCCGACATGATTGTGGAGTTGAACCAAGGAGTTTGTAAGGGCAAGGAGATCGCCTACTTCGTGAAGATCTACCGCTAGTGAGGCAAGTCCTTCGTGGGCGACGGCCATGGTGGGATAGACAAGGTTGCTTCTTCATGGACCCTTCTTGGGTGGAGCCCTCCGTGGACTCGCGCAACCGTTACCCTTCGTGGGTTGAAGTCTCCATCAACGTGGATGTACGATAGCACCACCTATCGGAACCACGACAAAAACATCCGTGTCTCCAATTGCGTTTGAATCCTCCAAAACCCTTCCCCTTACATTCTTGCAAGTTGCATGCTTTACTTTCCGCTACTCATATACTCTTTGCATGCTTGCTTGTTATGTATTGTGAATGTTAAACTTGTGCCTAAACTCCACTTAAACTTAAAGAAGCTAAAAACTGCAACTTTGGTACGAAGTGTCTAATCACCCCCCTCTAGACACCTCTTCTCAAGGTCCTACAAGTGGTATCAAAGCATTGGTCTCCATTGCCTTGGTTTAATCACCATTGGAGGAAGATGGATGAGTCTACTTTGGGGAGTCTTAGACATAGAGTGCCTATTCTTGATGGAGAGTATTTTCATGAGTGGAAAAATGAGATGCTTGTAATTTTCAATCAATATCATTTGAACAAGTACATTGCTAGCTCTTGTGCACCTCATGTTGATCCTATGCATCCTACCCCTGATGAGTCAATTGACATGATTCGCAATCTTAGAACTGTTGAACTTATCATTAGAGGCTTGCCCAGAAACTTGATTAGAAACTTGCCTACTCTTAAGTGTGCCTACACCATATGGAAATTTCTTGAGGAACGCTTTCCAAATTATTCCTTGAAAAATCTAGATGAAATTCTCCATAAGTCTATTGCTTTGAGTAAGATGAATACTAGTGATCCTATGTTTGGTGATCGTCTATTTGAACTTACAAACCTTATGCGTGCGAAAGGAGATGTTGGAATTATTGGTGATATTATTTCCGAAGCTATAAGAATTCATAAGCAAGATCATTGTCAAACTCACTCTAACGAATTACCCTCTCTAGGACTTGATCCACCACATGACGATGTTGAACATGGATACTATGATGAGGATGATGATAGTGACTTCGATCTTGATGATGCAGTGAGACATTTTGGTCTTATGGCAAATCTTCAGGGATATATGTCAGGAGGAAAGGAATGGGTTCTTGATAGTGGATGTACCGATCACATGACTGGAGATAAAGACATGTTTCGTGAGCTTGCATAAAACGATGGTCCTCGAAAGTATGTCACTTTCGATGACAACTCAAAGGGTAAGGTGGTTGGCCTCGGTAAGGTGGCCATCTCACATGATAGCTCCATTCAGAATGTCATGCTCGTTGAATCTCTTGGCTACAACTTACTTTCAGTATCTAGACTTGTTGATTTCGGTTTCAATGTCCTATTTACTGAAGTAGATTGCCAAGTGTTTCGTCGAGACAATCATAAAATGGTCTTTACCGGTATACGTAGAGGTGATCTTTACATTTTTGATTTCACTAAAAAGGCTTAACCTAAAACTTGCTTCATTGCTAAATCCTCAAAAGGTTGTTTATGGCATAGACGACTAGGTCACGTTGGCATGAGAAACCTTGACAAGCTTATTAAAGGGAATCATATCCTTGGTGTTAACGATGTCATATTTGATAAAGATAGACTTTGCAGTGCTTGTCAAGCAGGTAAACAGGTTGGAGGAAGGCATCCCGTGAAAAACATCATGACCACAAGGAGGCCACTTGAGCTACTCCACATGGATCTTTTTGGTACCAACGCCTACAAGAGTCTCAGTGGAAATTCTTTTGGTCTAGTTATAGTTGATGATTTTTCAAGATTTTCATGGGTGTTCTTTCTCGATGATAAATCGTAGGTCCAAAAGATCTTCAAAAACTTTGCTAGGAAGGCCCAAAATCAATTTGAAGTGAAGATCAAGAAGGTTTGCAGCGACAACGGAATGGAGTTCAAGAACGCAAACATGGACACCTTTATTGACGAAGAAGGGATTTCACACAAGTTCTCGGCTACGTACACACCTCAACAAATGGAGTTGTGGAGAGGAAGAACCGAACGCTCATCGAAATGGCGAGAACGATGCTTGATGAGTACAAGACGCCGAAGCACTTTTGGGCAGAAGCGGTTGAGACAGCTTGTCATGCAACAAATCGCTTGTAACTTCACAAGCTACTCGGCAAGACGGCATACGAGCTCCTCACCGGTAACAAACCCCAAGTTGGATACTTTCGAGTATTCGGCTCAAAGTGCTACATTCTTGATAAGCATCGTCGTTCTAAATTTGCTTCCAAGTCTCATTAAGGTTTCCTACTAGGTTATGGCTCAAACTCTCACACTTACCGTGTCTACAACAATTTCACCCAAAAGGTTGAAGAGACGGTAGACGTGAAGTTTGATGAATCTAACGGCTCGCAAGTAGAGCAATTGCCAATTGATGTAGGAGACAAAGATCCTTCAGAAGCAATCCAAGACTTGTCTATTGGCAAGGTCCTTCCAACGGAAGTGAAGGAGAGTACCTTGTCCGTCCAAGTGGAAGCTTCTACTTCACGACAAGGTGAACCAAGAGTTGATACGGAAGCATCCACAAGTGGAACACACCAAGATGAAGAAGACGAGGAAGTGCATTAAGATGAACGTCAACAACCTCCTTCTCCACCACGACAAGAGAACGATAACGCCAACAATGAAGAAGGCCAAGAAGAAGAACAAGATGAAGAAGAAGTTCAACCAAGAACCAAGCAAAAGCTTTCATGAGTTCGAGCAAGAATTGCTAAAGACCATCCCGTTGAGCAAATCTACAATGATATTCAAACCGGGAGAATCACTCGCTCTAAAACTCGTTTAGCTAACTTTTGTGAAAACTATTCTTTCATCTCTAACATTGAACCTATGAAGGTCGAAGAAGCATTGGAAGATCCGGATTGGATAAATGCTATGCATGAAGAGCTACACAACTTTGAGAGAAACCAAGTTTGGACATTGGTTGAGAAGCCCGACAAAAACCACAACATCATCGGTACCAAATGGGTGTTTCGTAACAAGCAAGATGAAGATGGACAAGTAGTTCGCAACAAAGCATGTCTCATCGCCCAAGGCTACACACAAGTCGAAGGTATGGACTATGGTGAGACTTACGCTCCCATTTCTAGACTTGAATCCATTCACATCTTACTTGCCTATGCTAGTCACCATGATATCACCTTATACCAAATGGACATTAAAAGTGCCTTTCTAAATGGTGAAATAGAGGAGGAAGTTTATGTTAAACAACCTCCCGGCTTTGTCAATCCTAAGAAACCCATTCATGTTTATAAACTTCACAAAGCACTTCATGGTCTTAAACAAGCTCCTAGAGCTTGGTATAAATGCTTGACCAAGTTTCTTCTTGAAAAGGGATTTGAAATTGGGAAAATTGATTCCACACTTTTTACTAAAAGGGTTAATGGAGAATTATTTGTATGCCAAATTTATGTTGATGATATCATATTTGGATCAACTAACCCTCATTTTAGTGAGAAGTTTGGGAAGCTAATGTCCGAGAAGTTTGAGATGTCTATGATGAGTGAACTCAAATTCTTTCTTAGTTTGCAAATCAAGCAAACTAAGGAAGGTACCTTTGTTTCTCAAACGAAGTACACTAAGGACTTATTCAAGAAGTTCAATATGCAAGAATGCAAAGGTATGACTACACCCATGCCTACTAGTGGACATCTTGATTTGACCAAAGATGGTGAACCGGTTGATCAAAAGGTTTATCGCTCTATGATTGGTTCATTGTTATACCTATGTGCTTCACGTCCCGATATTATGCTAAGTGTGTGCATGTGTGCAAGATATCAAGCTGCTCCTAAAGAATGTCATCTTAAGGCCGTAAAAAGGATAGTGAGATACTTAATTCATACACCAAATTTTGGCATTTGGTATCCTAAGGGGGCCTCTTTCGATCTTGTTGGCTACTCCGACTCGGACTATGCCGGAGACAAGGTTGATAGAAAGTCCACTTCGGGTACTTGTCAATTTCTTGGTAGATCTTTTGTGTCTTGGTCCTCCAAGAAACAAAACTCGGTATCCTTATCTACCGCCGAAGCGGAGTACATTGCCGCTGGTTCATGTTGTGCTCAATTACTTTGGATGACCCAAACTCTTAAAGATTATGGGATATATGTGAAACATGTTCCATTGCTTTGTGACAATGAAAGTTCTACCAAAATTGGTCATAATCCCATACAACATTCTCGAACTAAGCATATTGAAGTTCGTCATCATTTCATTCGAGATCATGTTGCTAAGGGTAACATTAATCTTAAGCATGTTCGCACCAAAAAGCAATTAGCGGATATATTCACTAAACCTCTTGATGAGAAAGTGTTTTGCAGGTTGAGAGGAGAATTGAACATCATAGATGCTTCAAACTTGGAGTAGAAACTCCATTGGATACAAGCGAGACATGAGCTTATGACTAATCCTTGATATTTCTCTTATGATGAAAATCTTATGTCTTAGATATATTTGCATCTTGCATGTTATATAACCCATGTAGGTACTTGGTTGAATCAAATTCCATGAGATTGTAATCTACTCACATCTTTAGCAATCTCTACATCACCAAGTCTCTACACTATGGTGGTTGAAGACAAGGAAGCACGGAACCATTCAAGCATATCCTTTGACAAATTCTATGTTGAGCTTCATGATTGTCATTTTTGGATACACAAGTGCTCTTCCTTGCAAGAACTAACCCATGTAGGTAGATGGACTCACATTCCAAGTGGTGCTCCCAACTCTTGATGAGCTACATCAACCTTGAGCAACCCACACAAGTTCAACTACATGGTCAACACCACCAACCAAGGTATGTTATTCCATCTTAGAGAAGCTTTACTCCGAGACATGAGCTAAAGCAACTCGACAAGATGTGAATACATCAAGATGCTTAAACGAAAAATGGTAGCCCCATTTTGAGCTTAAACAATGAGTATGACCTATGATCAAGTGATCTCACTTGACTCCTAAGTCAATATACTCTAACATAGGTGACTTTGTCGCCGACCATCTCTAGATGAAGTTCTCTCATGTTTTTACTGTGCTTTTGCATTTTTCTCATGCATATTTGTTTCCCCTTTCAAAAAAAAACTTCATCTAGATTTCTTTTTGTTTGCTCTGCATTTTCGGCATCCAATTCATTGCATATCATTCAGTAAATTCCTTGCAAATCTTTGTGAGACCTTACTAGTCTAGTGAGCTGAGGTGACAAGTGTTTTCTCTACGATGAACTCGGTTTCACCGAATTGTTGTTTTCGATCCAACCGAATCCTTTCGGTACGACCGAAGCAAACCACTCGGTGCCACCGACTTCACAACAGGAAAAATAGTTTGCCACTTATTATGTGTTTCTTCTGATCCAGCTCCACTCAATGAATCTTGTCCTCTACAAGCATCACATTTTTATCAGTACTTTGTGTTGTGACTCAAGGATCAAACTCATTCACGACAAATTCTAGAAGCCCTTCTTGGAAATTGATGTCAAAGGGGGAGAGAGAGATCACATCAAAGCTTATCACTTAGAGAGATCACATCAAAACTTATCACTTTCAAAGGGAGAGAGAGTATTAATTCCATAGGTGGAGAGAATACTCAAGTAGAAAGTATTTCTCAAGGATCCCAGATGCTTGGCGTTCAAGAGGAGAGATGCCACATGTCTTCTTGAGGGGAAAGACATGTTCATATGTGCTTACTTGCATTAGCTCTGTTCATTTATATCTTTCAGCTCTGATTTTCTGTTCCCTATCTTCTCCCAGTATCCCATGTTAGATTCAGGGGGAGCAAGACATCTAAGGGAAATAAATCATTTAAATTCATTGCATATCTTTACCCTTGGGGACATGTCTAACCCAATGTGGTACTTAGTACTCACTCTCTACATGTCTTCCTAGTCTTGGTATTCTTGTGGTTTCTTCTGTTTGCTCTGGCTAGTAGATGTACTTGTGTTATCTAACCTTGTTTACGCAGGTTCATTCCATCCTAAGCCAACTCAAGACTACAAGGTAAGTATATGCATCACAATCATGTGTATGAGGAATTCTTGCTGATGTACATACTGTTTGCAAGAAGGACTCATGAACATGAAGGTATTTTCTTTAATATTCTTTGCTCTGATGCATATGGCCAAGATACATGTAACACATTGCCTACTCTATCATGGTTATGCTCTCACATGTTTCTCTATTCCATATTCACATGATTGCATACATGTAGGGGGAGCCTATGCTTGTTACATGTCTTTCCAAAGCTTTACTTGCTATTCCTTATATCTTTATCTAAAGCTTTAATGTATGTTGTCATCAATTATCAAAAAGGGGGAGACTGAAAGAACAAGTGCTCCCTAGGTGGTTTTGGTAATTAATGTCAACATATCTCTTGTTGGACTAACACTTTTATCTAGTATATTTCAGACAAGTTCAACAATGGAGTGGCATGGACTAAAAGATGTGGGAACTCCTTCAAGATGCTAAGGACAAAGGATTGGATCAAGCTTCAAGCTCAAGACTCTTCATTTTATATTTTAGTGATCCAAGATCACATTGAGTCTATAGGAAAAGCTAATACTATCAAGAAGGGATGAGGTGTTGCTTAATGAGTTTCTTGCTCCACAGTGCTTAGTGATATGCTCCAAAACCCTCAACTACTTTCCCACTTCCACACATATGACCTAAACCTAAAGTCAAACTCGGCCCCACCGATTCTTTCTATCCGGCGCCATCGAGTTCAGATGTCATAGCCACTGCCACAAACCCTAGGCAAATCGGTCTCACTGATAGGGATCTCGGTCTCACCGAGATGGGATTGTAATCTCTCTGTATATGTCCATTACCAAAATCGGTCTCACCGAGTTTGAGCAATCGGTCCTACCGAGATTACAATGCAAACTCTCTGGTTAACTTATTACCAAAATTGGTCCCACCGAGTTTGAGTAATCGGTCCCACCGAGTTTGCCCGACCAACTCTCTGGTTAGCTAATTACCAAAATCGGTCCCACCGAGTTTGTGTAATCAATCTCACCGAGATTATATTATGCCCTAACCCTAACCATATCGGTCCTACCGAGTTGCATATCGGTCCCACCGAAAATCCTAACGGTCACTAGATTTACTGAATCGGTCCGACCGAGTTTGTTGATTCGGTCCCATCGAGTTTGGTAAATTGTGTGTAATGGTTAGATTTTGTGTGGAGGCTATATATACCCCTCCACATCCTCTTCATTCGTGGAGAGAGCCATCAGAACAAGCCTACACTTCCAGCATCCTATTTCTGAGAAAGAACTACCTACTCATGTGTTGAGGCCAAGATATTCCATTCCTACCATATGAACCTTGATCTCTAGCCTTCCCCAAGTTGCTTTCCACTCAAATCTTCTTTCCACCAGATCCAAATCCTATGAGAGAGAGTTGAGTGTTGGGGAGACTATCATTTGAAGCACAAGAGCAAGGAGTTCATCATCAACGCACCATTTGTTACTTCTTTGAGAGTGGTGTCTCCTAGATTGGCTAGGTGTCACTTGGGAGCCTCCGACAAGATTGTGGAGTTGAACCAAGGAGTTTGTAAGGGCAAGGAGATCGCCTACTTCGTGAAGATCTACCGCTAGTGAGGCAAGTCCTTCGTGGGCGACGGCCATGGTGGGATAGACAAGGTTGCTTCTTCGTGGAACCTTCTTGGGTGGAGCCCTTCGTGGACTCACGCAACCGTTACCCTTCGTGGGTTGAACCATCAACGTGGATGTACGATAGCACCACGTATCGGAACCACGACAAAAACATCCGTGTCTCCAATTGCATTTGAATCCTCCAAAACCCTTCCCCTTACATTCTTGCAAGTTGCATGCTTTACTTTCCGCTGCTCATATACTCTTTGCATGCTTGCTTGTTATGTATTGTGAATGTTAAACGTTTGCCTAAACTCCACTTAAACTTAAAGAAGCTAAAAACTGCAACTTTGGTACGAAGTGTCTAATCACCCCCCTCTAGACACCTCTTCTCAAGGTCCTACACTTTCATAATTTCCTCAACACTAAGCGAGATTTGTTGGAAGGTGTTATAGTAGCTTGCCAAGAATGAGCAGGAGACCTCGAGGGGAGGGATATTTACCATGAGTGAGTTCATTCCGCAGATACCATATACGCCGTAGCACCATAATGATTTTGCTCCTGATTTGCTCGTTTGACTCTGCTAGGAGGTGGAGCAGCCACTCCGAGCCCGTACATGGAATATCTGTTCTGGGAGGGAGTGGCCAGACTAGCCGCATAGAGTCCCAGAGCATGGCAGCATTAGAGAACACGAGTAACGCATGGAACGAGGACTCCTCCTCCCTCTGACAGAGATTGCAGCAAGCAGATGTACCGATGTGTCGACGAAACTTCTCTACATTTGTTGGAAGTGATCCTAAAATAACCTGCCATGCAAAGTGTCTCATCTTGGTGGGGGGGCATCCACAGACCAGACAAGCTTCCACAACGGTCGATCACCTATTGGGGCAGAGCTCGATGCACCCGGACTGAGATGATCTCTTATTAAAGTCATTGCAAAATGGTAGGCACTCTTGACAGTAAACTGCCCCGATCTGTCCCAAGGCCACGACACAAAGTCCTCCTATTGGCGCGGAGAAGTGCGAATCTTCTGTATTGCTTCTACATCAGCCTGGTAGAAGAAGTGTTGTAGCAAGTTTAACTTCCAGTTGCCGCGATCATCAATGAAATCCTAAACTCTATTGAGGCGACAATTGCCTCTTGGCAAGATAGGAGTAAATGGGGGGGGGGGGGCTAGGGATCCACAGGTCCCTCCACGTTCTGATGCTAGCGCCATTGTCTACTCGCCAGAGTATTCCCTTTTTCACCAATTCTAGTCCATGCTCAATGCCCTTCCACACCGCCGAGGAGTTCGACGGAAAAACTGTATCTACCAAGTTCCCGTTAGGGTAATACTTGGCTCGGAGTAGTCTGGCACATAACGATTCCGGATTGGTGAGAAGCCTCCAGGCTTGTTTAGCCAACAGAGCCTGATTGTAAGCTCGCATATCCCTAAAACCAATACCTCCTTGAGATTTCGGGAGAGTCATACACTCCCAAGCAACCTGTGCCATCTTTTTCTTGCCATTTTCCACCCCCACCAGTATTGTCACATCATCTTTGCCAACTTGTCACATACCAACATGGGAAGCTTGAATATACTCATAACATAAACTGGGATGGCTTGGGTCACCGCTTTTATAAGCACCTCCTTACTTGCAAAAGACGAATATCGTTCACTCCAATCCACCAAGCACTTACTCAATCTAGACTGCAGAGACTCAAAACGTCCCTTATGCATGCGCCCCTCTGGAACCGGGAGGCCCAAATACTTTGGTTCAAACTCATGTTGTGTAACATTCAGAATTTGTTTCACTTCCTCCACAACTTGATTTGGAGAATTGTTCGCAAACAGGATGGAGCACTTTGATGGGTTGATAATTTGACCCGTAGCTGAAGCATAAGTACTCAACACATCCTTGACAATCATCGCCGAATCCGTAGTAGCACGGAAGAACAGAAGGGAATCGTCTGCAAACAATAAGTGTGATATCGCAGGAGCTCTCCTACAGATTTTGATAGCCTCAAGCCCTCTATGTTGGACTGCCTCATGTAATAAAGAAGACAAGGAGTCAGCCACAAAGAGGAACAGGAATGGTGATATGGGGTCACCTTGACGTAAACCACACGAAGGAGAAAACTGCTCCAGTAACCGGCCATTAAACTTGACAGAATACTTGTCCGATCTAACACACTCCATGACTAGATCAACCCAACGTGGGGAAAAGCCCCACTTCAAAAGAGCACGCTCCAAGTAGTCCCAGTCAACACGATCATAAGCCTTCGAAAGGTCCAGCTTATAAGCACAAAAATCATTACTTCCGGAAGAAGTTTGGATATGGTGAATACACTCAAAAGCAATCATCGAATTATCTGAGATTAAGTGCCCTGGGATGAACGCGCTATGATTTTCTGAAATGAGATCCGTAAGGCACGGTCTAAGCCTATTCACCATGCATTTAGAAACTATCTTGTATATCACATTGCACAGAGAAATAGGATGGAAATCCTTCAATGTCACCGGGTGTTGAATTTTGGGAATCAATACAGTACAAGTATCATTGACCCCTTCTGGCATATGGCCTGTGACGAAAAACAGTCGAACAACAGCTATAGTTTCCTCTTTCAAACAACCCCAGTTCCTCTGATAAAACTGAGACGGGAACCCATCCGGACCCGGCGCCTTTAGGGGTCCGATTTGGAACAAGGCATCTGATATTTCAGCATCAGAGAAAGGCGTGAGAAGACGGTCATTCATCTCATTCGAAACCCTCGGCTCAAGAACATCTAGAACTGCATTTGGATTTAGAGTGAGATCTTTCGTATATACCTCCTTGAAGTACGAAGCGGCCATACGCTCCATCTCCGAGGGAGAGTTACACCAGGAGCCATCAGGTTTCAGTAACCTCCGTATGTTATTCCTCCTAGCACGCCAAACTACCTGCCGGTGAAAATAATTTGTATTGCGATCACCCTCCTTCAACCAAACAATACAACTCCTTTGCAGCCACATCATCTCCTCACGGTAGAGAAGCTCATCCAACTTTTCCATCTTCTACTTGATCAAGAGACGGTCCGAGTTGTTTAGCTGTAAGTTTCCCAGTTCCTTTCGAAGTTCCTCAATTTGTTTCACAACTTGGCCAAAATTTTCTTTACTCCACTTGCGAAGATCAGCCATAACAGACTTCAGGGATGTAGCTACGTTTCCCAAGTCGCCCACAGGCGAGACCGATCCCACGCCTTTGAAATTATCTCTGGCAATTTTTTGTCATGTTCCCACATGATCTTATATTTAGGCGACCCCTTCTGACGGCGATCTTCAGTATCATTCAAGAAAAGTATAATGGGACAATGGTCCGAACGAGAGGAAACAAGGTGTTGCACCCTTGAAAACGGAAACAACTCCCTCCACTCATCACACGCACATGCCCGATCTAACCGAACTCGAATGTTGCCTTGTCCAAGCTGGCCGTTATCATATGTATATGGAGCACCTGAGAACCCCAAGTCAAGCAATTCACACACAAAGAGAGTATCTCTGAACGCCTCCATCTGGCTCTCTCCTCTACTGGTTCTCGAGAAGTGTTCATGTTGCCAAAGAGCTTCATTAAAATCTCCGCATACAACCCAAGGTAGCTCTGAGACCCCTTTTAATCTGACTAGGTGATCCCACATGTGCTGCCGATGTTCCACACGTGGTTCCCCATAGACAAAGGTGGACCTCCAAGTTTTCCCGGAACCTTGATCCAGAACACTTACATCAATGTATCTTTTACATGAATCAAGCACTGTCACCTGGAGGGATTCATCCCAAAACAACGCTAGTCCTCCCCCTCGGCCCTCACAATCCACCCCGCAAAATCCTTTGAGACCTAGTTTCCACTTCATTATTTCAACTTTAGTACTTGTCTGTCTCATTTCAGCGAGAAAGACCAAGCTTGGGCAATGGGCTTTTACAAGAGCCCCAACTTCACGAACTGTCCGGCGGTTCCCCGCCCCCCGGCAGTTCCAAAATAGGTGACTCATTGGGACTGGCGGAGCCCGCCGAAATTTTCTCTGAGTTTGAGGTCTCACCATCTCGTTTTGCACGTTTGCTTCTAGAACTGTTAGTAGGCGATACCGGTTCTCCATCACCTTTCCCGTCTGTAAGCAGCAACACTTCCCTATGCGCAATAGAGGGTACAGTTGTCACAGGTGTTTCTATGCCACCATCCATGTTGAGACGCTTACGAGAAGATCTATCCAATTCCATATCACGAGACAAGGAAGTTTTTATAGGGCTAGTTGTCGTATCCTTCAGCTCTCCCTCCAGCCTGACTTCTCCCTTACCCGCAGCAGACTTGGTAACCGATGGCTCTGCGTAAGTCTTCTTCTCTCCCCTCCTTGCTTCCCAGTACGAGCGAGCTTGTGCCGGAGGGTCAGCGTAGAGGTAATCACCAAACTTGAGATCCTTCTCGGCAAACACACCATTACCACACTCCTTGTGCCCATGGCCAATGATACCACATGCACTACAGAACCTTGCCAGCTTCTCATATCTCACTGCATAAACCTTACGTGTTTCACCCTTGACAATGCTCACAAACTTGGTGAGAGGCTTCCTGATGTCATGTTTCACTCTGACACGGACGTAATCTCCTCTGGAGTTACCATTAAGCCTGGTTTCTAGGACCTCTCCCGCAGAACGGAGCAACTTGACGATCAGATCATGTCTGCAATACCCGTCCGGTAGCTTATGGATCTGGAGCCAGATAGGCATGTACTCTATTGGCACCTCTTCAGCGTTCGTGAACCCATCATATGGCACTAACAGGACCGCCATGTTGCGGAACATCCAAGGTCCTTGTCCCGTGATGCGATCCCAATCACCAAGACAGTAAACTTGAACCATAAACAGATTAGGGCCAATCGGCCGGAATCGAACCACCTGGGAGCAATTCCACGCCGCCCGCATGTCTTTGTAGAAGGCCGATTGGCTGAAAATTTTCATGGTTTGAACCCTAGCTAGGGCTACCCATCGAGTCTCTTCCAGCAGTCTGGAGCTTCCTCTTCAACCACAACATCATCAAACTCCTCCTCATGGAGGTCCAACTTATCGAAGAAGTCACCGAGATCGTCATCTCTCCCTTGGGACCCAAGGTTCGTTGAAGAAAACACATCTGATGCCGCCGCCATGGTAGCGACTCGGAGGTTCGAACGTGCGCACCACGGAGACGGAGCAGGGAAGGGAAGGCTCGGGTAGGGAACCCTACACAAGTTAGATGGAGGCAATCTCACGGTAGGACGGCGCGGGCGCCGGCTATGGTGGACTTACGGCAGGGAATCGCCGTAAGGAGATGAAACCCTAGCCGCCGCTAGGGGAAATAAAACACATATTATTATCTACTTCTAAATTTCATAAAACTTGACTTGGCTGCAAAACAAATAGTAACTTGCACGTTCGACCAGGCACAGTGAAGCAAATTTCACCGTATATCACATTTCACCAGTCATTATATTCCTTAGGAAAAGTATATTTTTCGTCCCTGGACTCTCTCGGTAGTATAAAAATGGTCCCTCAACTCTAAAACCAGCAAAAGTTAGTCCCTCAACTTCTTAAATCGGATAACTTTAGTCCCCATACCACTTCAGGTGGTTTGGTTGATGATGTGGCATGGTTTTGACCCTGGTGTTCCGAGTTGACTGCCACCTCTTCTTCGTTCTGTTGTCCCATGCAATGTGCATTTCGTCGAATAGTTGATGCGCACATTCATGAGCTCCTGCCGCATGCACTTGTTGGGCTCCTGTTGCTGTCACTTCAAGAGAGTAGGAGATTGGAGAGACATGGAGAGGTGGGAGCTAGCGGGTGGTCGGTGGCTGCACGACCCTCATCGTAGCTTCAACAGCAGAAGGTGGCCCGACACCGGCTCTGTCCCTCCTTCACGCCATGCCACAGATGCAAGGGTCTAGGCCGCCGCTGGCCGAGCGCAGATCCCCTCCCCAGTCCTGCTGTCCCTGCATGCCTCGCCGTGCCGCATCTCGTAGACCTCATGTACTCTCCTACGTACTACTGAGGCATGACGTGCACTTCCATGAGATCTGAGAACACCGGAGCACCTCCAGACCCGTATAGTAGGCCAGTACGACAAGGTCGGTGCAGGCTCCCGCTCGCATGTAGCGGCCGATTTTCGTGTTTTGACTCTTTTGCTAGAGTTTAGTCGGATCTGACCTTCATCCGAAAGTATTTTAAAATCTGACCTTTTTCTTATCGCCATAATTTGTGATGGTAGGGTTTAACTACCTACCGCCAGGATGAATGGACCCCCGGACTGCATTTTGCAGGTTGTATCAGACGAGATCCCTGGGTGAGACATTTAAATAAAGTTTTATAGTGAGCTTCAAAAAAAAGAAAAAAGGCCTCCAGCACCGCGTACTTGATTTCCCTGTCGGCCTCGTTCCGGAACGCCAATGCTGACGCTTGTAGCTGCAACATCAATGCCGGGCCAAGCTGCACCTGCACGAGTGACGTTGGCGTTGACATGCTACCCCTTGGCGAGCGCGAGCAGCGTGATGGACGGCGTCTCGTGCGCGTGCTTGCTACCCAGTCACCAGCTCGACGTAGTAGTACCCATCAGCTCCCAGCTGCTCGCCGCGAACTTCGCTAGTGCTTGCGTGCTGATGCCTGGTAGTGTGTGCTGCTGCGTACGCGCGTTCACGGCTAGTGTGACGTGAGTCTTACTATTGATGTGTGTGTGCGTGGTAGATTGCTGGCGGTCTTCATTCAATGCCAATTAGACGTGGTGCAAACCGAGGACCTCACCGGCCTCGCCGCAGCCGTCGGCGGTGCGCCCATGCCTCGTCAAAGCTCGATGTGGCGCGTATGGTGACCAAGCTAGAGGTGGCGCGAACGCTGGCCAAGCTTCAGGGCGCCTCCCTCGCCGAAGCTGCCACTGCCACCAGGCTCAAAACCATGCCACGTCATCAATGAAACTACATGAAGCGGTACGAAGGACTAAAATTATCCGGTTTAAAAAGTTGAGGGACTAGCGTTTACTGATTTTAGAGTTTAGGGGCCATTTCTATACTTTCGAAATAATAGAGTTGAGGGGCCATTTCTATACTTTCCAAATAATTAAGGGATGAAAAATATACTTCTCCCTACTCCTTACCTTGAGCTATTAGAGCAACTCCAACGGGGCGACCCATTTCGTCTGCCGCCGTCCGTTTGGGTCAGCGCGGACACAAAAGGCGGCCCAACGCGCTGACCCAAACGGACGCGCGTCCGCTTTTCGTCCGCGGGCGACACATTTCCGGCCCAATTTTGAGCCGGATTTGCATCGGCGCGGACACGCGACGGACGCGCGCGCCTACTCCTCTCCCCGGGCCCGCCGGTCGGTGGCAGCAAGCACCATTTCCCCACATTTTCCCCAAAACCCTCCCGCTCGCGCGCGCTCCCGCCCCGCACCCGCCATGGACGACGACCTCGACCTCGCCGCCGCCGCTGGCCTCACCTCCGTCGCCTCGTCCGGCATGAAGACCGCCCCCTCCGGCAAAGGCAAGCCTCATGCCCCGCGCAAAACCGCCGCCGCGGCCAAGCCAAAGAAGGCGCTGACGCCCGAACAGCGGGCGGCAGAGTCGGCCAAGAGGAAGAGCCGGAGGCACGCCGTGGACGCGAGGGGTGAAGCCGTCGTGTTTGTCGCCGTCGCCGCCGCCGCGTAGCAGGAGGTCACCAACGTCCGCGTCGCGGCGGCAACGAGGGAGGCGCTCTACATGCTAGGGTTAAACCCTAGCCAGCACGACCTCGTCAACGCCGCCGTGGCCGCCGCGGCCAGCACCGGCTCGTCTGCGTTCCCTCGGATGGTGCTGCCCGACTCGCCACGCGCGTCGGCTTGCACCCCGATACCCGGCTTCCATGTGTACCGCAGGCCTCACACCTCTTCGGGGAGTGCTCGCCCGACGTGAGCGTGGTGGCGCCTTCCATGCCCGCGCTCGCGCCCATCGACCTCAACGCCACACCGGTAGCCGGTGGCTCATCATCCGGAGGCGCGAGAAAACGCGCGCGGCAGATGCCGACCGACGTGCTACCGGACGCCCGCAACCTGTTCGACAAAATGCCGTTCGCCGGCGACGAGGACTACATGCAGAACCTCGTCTTTGAGGGCGGTGCGCTGGCCGCTGGCTATGACATCGACGAGACACAAAGTCAGGACGGCCACAGGGCGTTCACGCCGGGCGCTGGCTATGATCAGTCGGCCTTCATGCGTGATCAGGTCGGCATGGACCTGGACGGCTTCCCACTTGACCACGAGTTTTCGGATGACTACGGGCAAAAGGAAGAAGACGAGTGCGACAGCGAAGTGGAGCCTTTGTTTGAGGACGAGCTCGCCAACCAAGCCGCCGAGCCAAAGCCGAAGTGCAAGAACAAGCGCACGAAGGCGGCCAAGGACAAACTTCTTTGTGAGTGTTGGAGGGACATTGGACAAGACCCCAAGACCGGGGCCGAACAAAAGCATTGAACTTTTTGGATTCGTGTCCACCGGGAGTTTCATGAGCGCAAGAAGTTTTCTTCTTACCAAATTGTGAGCACGCGTGGGTGGGTGTCCGTTTCAAAGCGATGGAGAGTGATCCAACAAGAGTGCAACAAGTTTTGTGCCACTTTTGAGAGCGTCAAGACCCGCCCCTTTAGTGGCATCGGCATGCAAGACATGGTATGGTAGCAAGCCGCCCTCTTTTGTGTCATCAAGTTCATGCTTGCGTGTTCATTTGCATCCCATTTGTGCTAACATGCTTGCATGAAAACATTTGTAGGCATTTCAAACTTTGGAGGCATTCAAGGTCCAACACAATGGCAAGTGCTTCAACCTCTCCCATTGCTATAGGGTCATCAAAGTTGAGGAGAAGTTCAAGGTGCAATATGCCGCCCTCAAGTCGCGCAGGGGAAAGGAAACCGTGGAGGAGGTTGGGGACGGCGAGCCGGCTCGGCCGCGGGGGAAGACCAACTCCAAGAAGGAGGACAAGCGGGATGCGGCATCGTACGCCTTGATAGCAAGCGTGGAGGGCATGATGAACAAGGACTCAAGAGAGGAGGAGCGTCGGCGTTTCAAAGAGGAGCAAATGAACGCCTTCATGGAGATCCAAAGGAGGAGGCTACAGATGGATGCGGAGAAGCAAGCCAAGATGCTCGAGATCGAGGCCGCCAACACCAAGACCAAGGCCAAAGAAGTGGCTCTCGCAAGCATGATGACCGGGATGGAGATCATGAATGTGGATCTCAACACCGTGTCGCCAAGGTAGAGGCCATGGTTCGAGAAAATGCAGGACGACATGCTCAAGTTTATCGACGAGTGATCTCGTGGCCGCGAGCGCCTTCTTTTTTGTATGCCGACTTGTGCGCTGGCATGACCACGGGGCCGTGATGGTGTGGTCGAACTCAACTCCCACTCCTTTTTGTGTGCTGGCATGTGTGCCGGCCGCTGACGAGTGCGCACATGAACTGTGCATTTTTTAAAGTTGGCATGAGACATGGTTGCTGACATAATGTATGGCCACGTGCCTTTTTTAAAATATGAATGCAGACATGAAAATGGGTCGGCGCGTTGGGCGCACTGCCGACCCAAATACGAAATAGGGCGGACGCCGGGTGGGCGGTCGACCCAAACAAACATAAAGCGGACAAATGCGCCGTAAGTTTGGGTCGGTCAGTTGGAGTTGCTCTTATAACCAAATGTGCCAACAAAAACAGGCTGCTACAAAATGAAATGGACGGCGGAAAGAAGTAAAGGCCATCACTCCCTCGGACCCAGCATCGACCGACCAAAACCAACCATCTGTGAGATTCCCCACTCTTCTCTTCCTTCCATTTTCTTGCTTGGCCTCCAAGCACCGCCTATGCTTTAGCAGCGGGCTAATTAAACATTTCACATCTTAATGATTCTGTGATCAAAGCAATGCTAATTAACATGTACCGACATATCCTACATGGGTACGTGTTGATTGCTGTGAGGACTGGCGTTTGCTAGCTTTCGGCACGTCGGCTTTTGTTCGTGCTCTTGCTCTCTTTCTTGGCCTGGCCTTGAGGAGTAGTAGAGTAATAAAGAACTAATAATTCGCGGGACAGCAGAATGTCTAGAGCACTCCTGCACGAGACGAGAGGACGAGAGGTATCGATCACATCTGCTGCTGTGTATCTACACGACGTGCACACGCGATCCGAGATTGATACGGATCGACCCGATATGATCATACGTGTTTGATGGATTGGTAATTTGGTATCGTCGCAACCTCACGTCTCTCATGCTTAGATTCCATTTACGTTTTTTGGTCGGCGATCTGCATCGTCACCCAATTTTGACCAAGACCATCGGCGTGTTGGTGATGTCTAACTTGGCAAGCATTTTAGGGAAATGTATAGAACACACGGCCACGTCGAAGTAGAAGAAGCTACCAATATATTCACCTTTTTACACGAAAAATGAAAGGGTAAGACTAAAATAAATCATAATTTTGGATCGCTAACAGTCGGGCAGATTACACAAACTCTTTCAGAGTCCAAGTGGGTAATGCCAAAAGTAATCCAGAACAGTAGTTTATTTTCCTACAAGGAACATTTTATTTCACTAGCACAAATGCCCGTGCGTTGCAAAGGGAAAAAACAACGGTTCCTATGAATGGGCCAGGTCGAGCAACTATGTCATAAGACAATGGATGGACCGTTGATCACGACATGCATGGGTATGATTCCCAGTAAATTGATTTGACTGAAGAGCGTAACTTTATTGTTAATTCATTCTTTAGATGACTATTGGTTTTTTTTTCGAAAAGGGGTTTTACTTCAGCCTCTGTATCAGAAAGATGCATACGGCTCATATTATTAAAAAGAATCCAGCAACAAAGTCTCCAAGTCTCGAAGTAAGAAAAAAACAAAACGCTCATAAGAGCCTAATCGAAAGCCACAACCGGCTGGCAAATAAAATAGGAGCACTATATGCCTATCCTATTACATGACCGCCATCCAAACCGGTTGAAAATAACCCGAGCTACCATCTCCCATCGGGTAGACGCAGTAGCCAAACGCCCCCTGGCCTCCGTCGGAGTGAGTAGCGACTACATACGGATCAATGTTGTGGCCCTGAAGATAACCTGCAAAAAGTGAACGTTCGTTGATCTGTTAAAAACCAAATCATTTCTGCAGTTCCAGACTGCCCATAATAAGGCACAAACTCCAACACGAATGTGCCTCGCTAAATCTGAGTCAACCCCATCAAGCCACGTTCCAAATAACATGTTGATGGAGGTGGGCGGAGTAATATTAAAAGCAATATGAATCGAACGCCAAAGAATCTTAGCCAGCGGACAATCTAGAAAGAGGTGTTTGATAGTTTCGTTATGGTCACAAAAACTACACCTAGCAGAACCCACCCAATTGCGTTTTGCCAGATTATCCTTTGTCAAAATGACTTGTTTATGCACGAACCACATAAACACTTTGATTCGCAAAGGTACCTTTACTTTCCAAATGTGCTTCGAGGAGGGAATGACACTAGAGTTTATGACATCCAGATACATGGATTTGACCGAGAACACGCCGCCCTTAGTCAGTTTCCAATACAATCGATCTGGCTGCTGAGAGAACTGTACATCCATCAACCGTCTTACAAGATGAAGCCAGGCCTCCCAACGATTGCCAACTAGCGTCCTCCGAAAACTAATATTGAGGGGAGTGGATTGTAAAACGTTTGCAACGTAAGCTTCTCGACGTTGAACAACGTTGTACAGGGTAGGATATTGAAGTGCAAGGGGCGTCTCCCCAAGCCACGTATCCTCCCAGAACCTTGTATTAGCTTCATTTCCGAGTAAGAACCTTGTCCTGTTGAAAAAGAGTGGCTTGACTCTCATCAACCCTTTCCAAAATGGTGAGTCAGTCGGTCTCACTGTCACCTGTGCCAAGGTTTTAGACTGAAGATACCTATTTCGCAAAATCTGAGCCCAAGTAGCCTCCGACTTGGACGAAAGTTTGAATAGCCACTTGGTGAGGAGACATTTGTTCTTGACATCCAGATTTTCAATGCGTAGACCCCCTTGGTCCTTCGTCCTACAGATGATACCCCATTTTGCAAGCCTATACTTTCGTTTAAGCTCATCATTCTGCCAAAAGAATCGAGATCGATAAAAGTCTAACCTCTTCCTGACCCCCACCGGGACCTCAAAAAAGGATAGTAGAAACATAGGCATACTGGTGAGGACCGAATTAATCAAAATTAATCGCCCTCCATATGACACGAGCTTCCCTTTCCAACAGCTCAGTTTCTTTTCAAAACGATCCTCGATGCACTTCCACTCCTTGTTAGTCAGCTTACGATGATGAATGGGTATGCCTAAGTACGTGAACGGTAACGAACCCAATTCACATCCGAACAACTGCTTATACACCTCTTGGTCATCATTAGCTCTTCCAAAACAGAACAATTCGCTCTTGTGGAAGTTAATTTTGAGCCCGGACAATTGTTCAAACAAGCATAACACAAGCTTCATGTTTCTCGCTTTCGCCAAGTCATGCTCCATAAAGATGATAGTATCATCATCATACGGTAATATGGATATACCGCCATCAACTAGGTGCGGAGCCAGGCCACCTACCTGCCCCGCATCCTTAGCCTGTCCTATTAAAATAGTTAGCATATCAACCACTATGTTGAATAGAATCGGTGACATGGGATCTCCTTGCCTTAACCCTTTGTGTGTCTGGAAGTAGTGACCTATATCGTCATTCACTTTTATCCCTACACTCCCTTTTTGCGTAAAGGACTCAATCTGGTTTCTCCAGGCCGTGTCAAATCCTTTCATACGCAAAGCTTGCTGAAGGAAAGGCCATTTAACTTTATCGTATGCTTTTTCGAAATCCACTTTAAAAACCACACCATCTAGTTTTTTTGAGTGAATCTCATGGAGCGTTTCATGCAAGATGACCACCCCTTCAAGGATATTTCTATCTGGCATGAAAGCAGTCTGGGACGGTTGCACAACAGAATGCGTAATCTGCGTAAGTCTGTTCGTCCCAACCTTGGTGAAGATTTTGAAACTGACATTAAGCAGACATATAGGCCTGAACTGTTCAATGCAAATAGCCTCTGTCTTCTTAGGAAGAAGAGTTATCGTTCCAAAATTCAGCTTGAACAAATGAATCTGACCATTGAAAAACTCATGAAACATCGGCGTCAGGTCTCCCTTAATGAAGTGCCAGCATTTTTTGTAAAACTCCGCCAGAAACCCATCCGGTCCTGGTGCCTTATTGTTTTTCCTCTGTGCAATGGCCTCAAACACCTCTTTCTCCGTAAAGGGAGCAGTCAAAATCTCATTCTCGTCCGTCTCAAGTTGAGGGACATCCTCAACCCTTGACTCATCCAGAGACACAAAATTCTCTTCCGGAGGTCCAAACAACCACTTATAATAGTTGGTAATGTAAATTTTCAGGTTTTCCTGACCAACTATCGTCCCTTCGTCTTGTTCTAATTGGAAAATTCTCTTCTTATGATGCTTTCCATTAGCAATCATATGAAAGAAGTGAGTGTTATCCTCGCCTTGGGCGATTTTACGAACCTTAGCTCTCAACGCCCATTTCAATTCCTCCTCGCGGAGAAGCTCTTTCAGCCGCAGCTCGGCCTCCATTTTAGTCTCCAGCTCACTGGTATCTAAGATAGAGGTTTCAGCTTTTAACTCAACGGTGTGAATAAGCAGGAGGAGTCTTTCCTTCTCCGCCTTATAAATCCCATGCGTATGCTTGGCCCATCCACGAAGGAACCTTCGAAGATGACGAATCTTGCACTGCCACCGCTCAATGGGTGACCTTCCACCCGAGTCTTTAGCCCACTCTCTAGCTAACAACTCGAGGAAACCCTCTCTTTCAAACCATGCAAGTTCAAACGAGAAAATATTCTTGTTACCCACATGAGTTTGAGCCCCCGAGTCAACTAGTAGCGGTGTGTGATCCGAGATACCTCGTGTCAACGCCTGCACCGTTACCAGGGGAAACTTCTGTTCCCATTCGACACTAGCTAAAACAAGGTCAAGCTTCTCAAAAGTCAGAACCGGTAACGAGTTAGCCCAAGTGAATTTCCTACCCGAGAGCTCTATCTCTCTGAGATCCAAGCTTTCAATGATAGTATTGAACATAAACGACCATCTGCCGTCAAAATTGTCATTATTATTTTCCTCCTTTCTTCGAATAATGTTGAAATCACCACCCACTAAGACGGGTAGCTGCTCGTTACCGCAAACACGGACCAGATCAGCCAAGAAATCTGGCTTGAGTTCTAGTTGCGCGGCTCCATAGACCGCCACCAAAGCCCAATCAAATCCATCGGCTTTAGTTCTGACCCGAAACTTTATCGCAAACTCTCCCAAAACTACACTCCGAACCTCAAAAGTTTCACACTTAACCCCAAGGAGAACCCCACCGGATCTTCCTCGAGAGGGAGGCAATGCCAGTCAAAATCTACCCCCCAGATAAAGTGCTAAGAAATTGCGGAGTGAAATTTCCTCGTCCAGTCTCCGACAAAGCAATAAAATCTAAATGATGTTCAAGAGAAGCATCCTCTAGAAACCTTCTTTTAGCCAAGTCTTTAAGACCTCTGCTACTCCAAAAAATGTCTCTCATATTTTGTTATGAATCTTTTTAGAGGTACGGATCCTAGCACTTCTACGTACAGCCGACACTGGATAAACCTTCCGTTTCCAGGTCCTTTTAGGCTTAACGCAAACAACAGAAGGGTCACCACACTCGGGCTCTGCCGCCATCACCAAAGACTCATCATCATGGTTAGAGGTTTCAGGATAGGCATACTCCTCCTCCTCCTCCGTCTCCAGTAATGTAGGGTCAAGATCGACACACAAACCATCAAGAGCCCTAACCCCAAGCGCATCAATCTCCGACTCGTTCATAGGCTTAACGGCAGCTATGTTACAAATCATTTCTAACGCTCGCTCAGCTTCCAAATCAAGCATATCATTAACAGACTTAGAAATCTCTAAATCATTACTACCAAGTGATACTCCTAGTTGGTTCGCATTGTGCACAATCTCATCATTGGTAAAATGCATGATAGAATTTGATTTCTTAACAGACATACCAGTGGAGATCTCGACGTCACGCAGCTTTGCCGCCCTCATAGCACACCTGAGCTGCATGTCATCAACGTCCGGCTGCTCCTGCAGTCTCCCGCTGACCCGTCTCCCCGCAGAGACAGGATCCGGGATCCCGCCGAATGCGATGACCTCCTCGCATGAAGCTATGCTAGGGGAAAGGCCTCCTGCCCGTCCCCCAACAGCGGTGACCTGCGCCGGGACCACCGGAACATCTCCCCGCGACGACGAAAGCTCCCTCGGCCTATCCACGGAAGTCCCGCCGAGACCCGAGACCGGCGATACCGGCAGAGGGCGATCCGTGGAGTGTGGCGACAACACGGCCAGACCACCCGGCCCGCCCTCCAAAGCAGCAATAGGGGAGATGGCGGCCTCCTGCACGCCCGCTCCTCAGCAAGTCGCCGACCTTAGGGGCGTGAGCGCCAGGCAGACCCTCGGCGCCGACGACGACAGGGGCTCAGAGGGCCGAACCTCCTGCCCGTCATCTCCAAACGCGACCACTAGCGCAACCACCTCGACCGAAGCCGAGGGAAAGGAAAGAGAAGAGGGCGGGGCCTCCTGCCCCGCGGCACCTCCCTCCTCAACATGCTTCGTCACACACAGACTCACCATAGGGCTCACAGAATCGACCCGGTCGCACCAAAGCCTAGGCGGAGCCGAGAACGCCCCCAACGAACCAAGCTGAAGAGTGGTAGTCGGAACTGTACCAGTGGACCCAACAGGAACAGAGTCACCAGAATCAGACGGACCCGAAGGCCCCTTGGCCTTATCATCATCACTCTTAGCATTATCATCCTGGTTCCCCGAAGCACCTCCTCCCTCAGAAGTGCCCATGGGATTATCATCCTCAAACTCACTGAAAAGATTAGGATCCTCATACTCAACATCCAACTGATACAGAACGCCTACATGTGTCCAAGGCACCACATCTGGCAGAAACTTAATGTTAGCGACACTAACAAGTAGACGTGCCACCCCGTGAGCACGTGTGAACTGCATATCCACCTGCTCAGTCCTGCCAATCAAAGAACCCAGGCTCCACGTCACCAAGAAGCTGTCCAGAGGAGCAGACGGAGCTCCAGAGAAACGAACCCAGATCTGAGTTAACGGCGTGCCCTGTGGCTCCTTCTTTTTCCACTCATCAAACTGCAACACAAAACTAGTACCCGTGACCCTGCTCATACCGAACTTGATGATTCTCAGCTGATCCTCCTTAGACGGGAAATCCACTTCAAAGAATTATCTGTGAGCTTAAGTAAGGACCACTGAAAATTACCCGGAGCAAGCTCTCTCAACTGCCGAATGATCTGCGCTTCGGTCAATGGTCCATGAACCACCTTCACCACACCGGGGAAGGAGGTTTCCACCACGGGCGCCGAGGGTTCCACACTGGGAGACTCAAAAAACATCAACTCCGAACAACACACCCCGTATATCTGAACGGAAGGTTTGGGCCCCAAATCCCCTGCATCGGATCTACCGCAGGTGGCGGTGGAGATGTTCAGGTTTCCGGTGAAGGAAATATGCCCTAGAGGCAATAATAAAGTTATTATTTATTTCCTTATAATCATGATAAATGTTTATTATTCATGCTAGAATTGTATTTACCGGAAACATAATACATGTGTGAATACATAGACAAACAGAGTGTCACTAGTATGCCTCTACTTGACTAGCTCGTTAATCAAAGATGGTTATGTTTCCTAACCATGAACAAATGAGTTGTTATTTGATTAACGAGGTCACATCATTAGTAGAATGATCTGATTGACATGACCCATTCCATTAGCTTAGCACCCGATCGTTTAGTATGTTGCTATTGCTTTCTTCATGACTTATACATGTTCCTATGACTATGAGATTATGCAACTCCCGTTTACCGGAGGAACACTTTGGGTACTACCAAACGTCACAACGTAACTGGGTGATTATAAAGGAGTACTACAGGTGTCTCCAATGGTCGATGTTGGGTTGGCGTATTTCGAGATTAGGATTTGTCACTCCGATTGTCGGAGAGGTATCTCTGGGCCCTCTCGGTAATACACATCACATAAAGCCTTGCAAGCATTACAACTAATATGTTAGTTGTGAGATGATGTATTACGGAACGAGTAAAGAGACTTGCCGGTAACGATATTGAACTAGGTATTGGATACCGACGATCGAATCTCGGGCAAGTAACATACCGATGACAAAGGGAACAACGTATGTTGTTATGCGGTCTGACCGATAAAGATCTTCGTAGAATATGTAGGAGCCAATATGGGCATCCAGGTCCCGCTATTGGTTATTGACCGGAGACGTGTCTCGGTCATGTCTACATTGTTCTCGAACCCGTAGGGTCCGCACGCTTAAGGTTACGATGACAGTTATATTATGAGTTTATGCATTTTGATGTACCGAAGGTTGTTCGGAGTCCCGGATGTGATCACGGACATGACGAGGAGTCTCGAAATGGTCGAGACATAAATATTGATATATTGGAAGTCTATGTTTGGACATCGGAAGTGTTCCGGGTGAAATCGGGATTTTACCGGGTTACCGGGAGGTTACCGGAACCCCCCGGGAGCCATATGGGCCATCATGGGCCTTAGTGTAAAGGAGAAAGGGGCAGCCCAAGGGGGCTGCGCGCCTCCCCCCTTCCCCTAGTCCTATTAGGACTAGGAGAGGTGGCCGGCCACCCCTCTCCCTCTTTCCCCCTTGGGAATCCTAGTTGGAATAGGATTGGGGGGGGGAGTCCTACTCCCGGTAGGAGTAGGACTCCTCCTGCGCCACCTCCTCCTGGCCGGCGCCTCCTCCCCCCCTTGGCTCCTTTATATACGGAGGCAGGGGCACCTCTAAACAGACAAGTTGACACAAGTTGATCCACGTGATCGATTCCTTAGCCGTGTGCGGTGCCCCCTGCCACCATATTCCTCGATAATACTGTAGCGGAGTTTAGGCAAAGCCCTGCTGCTGTAGTTCATCAAGATCGTCACCACGCCGTCGTGCTGACGAAACTCTTCCCCGACACTTTGCTGGATCGGAGTCCGGGGATCGTCATCGAGCTGAACGTGTGCTCGAACTCGGAGGTGCCATAGTTTCGGTGCTTGATCGGTTGGATCGTGAAGACGTACGACTACTTCCTCTACGTCGTGTCATCGCTTCCGCAGTCGGTCTGCGTTGGGTACGTAGACAACACTCTCCTCTCGTTGCTATGCATCACATGATCCTGTGTGCGCGTAGGAAATTTTTGAAATTACTACGAAACCCAACAGTGGTATCAGAGCCAGGTTATTGATGTTGATGTTATATGCACGAGTAGAACACAAGTGAGTTGTGGACGATACAAGTCATACTGCCTACCAGCATGTCATATTTTGGTTCGGCGGTATTGTTGGACGAGACGACCCAGACCAACCTTACGCGTACGCTTACGCGAGACCGGTTCCCTCGACGTGCTTTGCACAGAGATGGCTTGCGGGCGACTGTCTCTCCAACTTTAGTTGAACCAAGTATGGCTACGCCCAGTCCTTGCGAAGGTTAAAACGGAGTCTATTTGACAAACTATCGTTGTGGTTTTGATGCGTAGGTGAGATTGGTTCTTACTTAAGCCCGTAGCAGCCACGTAAAACATGCAACAACAAAGTAGAGGACGTCTAACTTGTTTTTGCAGGGCATGTTGTGATGTGATATGGTCAAGGCATGATGCTGAATTTTATTGTATGAGATGATCATGTTTTGTAACCAAGTTATCGGCAACTGGCAGGAGCCATATGGTTGTCGCTTTATTGTATGCAATGCAATCGCGATGTAATGTTTTACTTTATTACTAAACGGTAGTGATAGTCGTGGAAGCATAAGATTGGCGAGACGACAACGATGCTACGATGGAGATCAAGGTGTCGCGCCGGTGACGATGGTGATCATGACGGTGCTTCGGAGATGGAGATCACAAGCACAAGATAATGATGGCCATATCATATCACTTATATTGATTGCATGTGATGTTTATCTTTTTATGCATCTTATCTTGCTTTGATTGACGGTAGCATTATAAGATGATCTCTCACTAAATTATCAAGAAGTGTTCTCCCTGAGTATGCACCGTTGCAAAAGTTCTTCGTGCTGAGACACCACGTGATGATCGGGTGTGATAGGCTCTACGTTCAAATACAACGGGTGCAAAACAGTTGCGCACGCAGAATACTCAGGTTAAACTTGACGAGCCTAGCATATGCAGATATGGCCTCGGAACACGGAGATCGAAAGGTCGAGCGTGAATCATATAGTAGATATGATCAACATAATGATGTTCACCGATGAAACTACTCCATCTCACGTGATGATCGGACATGGTTTAGTTGATTTGGATCACGTGATGTCTATCTAAGTGGGAGTTCTTTAATAATATGATTAATTGAACTTAAAATTTATCATGAACTTAGTCCCTGATAGTATCTTGCTTGTTTATGTTGATTGTAGATAGATGGCTCGTGCTGTTGTTCCGTTAAATTTTAATGCGTTCCTTGAGAAAGCAAAGTTGAAAGATGATGGTAGCAATTACACGGACTGGGTCCGTAACTTGAGGATTATCCTCATTGCTGCACAGAAGAATTACGTCCTGGAAGCACCGCTGGGTGCCAGGCCTGCTGCTGGAGCAACGCCAGATGTTATGAACGTCTGGCAGAGCAAAGCTGATGACTACTCGATAGTTCAGTGTGCCATGCTTTACGGCTTAGAATCGGGACTTCAACGACGTTTTGAACGTCATGGAGCATATGAGATGTTCCAGGAGTTGAAGTTAATATTTCAAGCAAATGCCCGGATTGAGAGATATGAAGTCTCCAATAAGTTCTATAGTTGCAAGATGGAGGAGAACAGTTCTGTCAGTGAGCATATACTCAAAATGTCTGGGTATAATAATCACTTGATTCAATTGGGAGTTAATCTTCCGGATGATTGCGTCATCGACAGAATTCTCCAATCACTGCCACCAAGCTACAAGAGCTTCGTAATGAACTATAATATGCAAGGGATGAACAAGACTATTCCCGAGCTCTTCGCAATGCTGAAAGCTGCGGAGGTAGAAATCAAGAAGGAGCATCAAGTGTTGATGGTTAACAAGACCACTAGTTTCAAGAAAAAGGGCAAAGGGAAGAAAAAGGGGAACTTCAAGAAGAACGGCAAGCAAGTTGCTGCTCAAGAGAAGAAACCTAAGTCTGGACCTAAGCCTGAAACTGAGTGCTTCTACTGCAAGCAGACTGGTCACTGGAAGTGGAACTGCCCCAAGTATTTGGCGGATAAAAAGGATGGCAAGGTGAACAAAGGTATATGTGATATACATGTTATTGATGTGTACCTTACTAGAGCTCGCAGTAGCACCTGGGTATTTGATACTGGTTCTGTTGCTAATATTTGCAACTCGAAACAGGGACTACAGAATAAGCGGGCACTGGCAAAGGACGAGGTGACGATGCGCGTGGGAAACGGTTCCAAAGTCGATGTGATCGCAGTCGGCACGCTACCTCTACATCTACCTTCGGGATTAATATTAGACCTAAGTAATTGTTATTTGGTGCCAGCGTTGAGCATGAACATTATATCTGGATCTTGTTTAATGCGAGACGGTTATTCATTTAAATCAGAGAATAATGGTTGTTCTATTTATATGACTAATATCTTTTATGGTCATGCACCCTTGAAGAGTGGTCTATTTTTATTGAATCTCGATAGTAGTAATACACATATTCATAATGTTGAAGCCAAAAGATGCAGAGTTGATAATGAAAGTGCAACTTATTTGTGGCACTGTCGTTTAGGTCATATCGGTATAAAGCGCATGAAGAAACTCCATACCGATGGACTTTTGGAACCACTTGATTATGAATCACTTGGTACTTGCGAACCGTGCCTCATGGGCAAGATGACTAAAACACCGTTCTCCGGTACTATGGAGAGAGCAACAGATTTGTTGGAAATCATACATACCGATGTATGTGGCCCGATGAATATTGAGGCTCGTGGCGGATATCGTTATTTTCTCACCTTCACAGATGATTTAAGCAGATATGGGTATATTTACTTAATGAAACTTAAGTCTGAAACATTTGAAAAGTTCAAAGAATTTCAGAGTGAAGTTAAAAATCATCGTAACAAGAAAATAAAGTTTCTACGATCTGATCGTGGAGGAGAATATTTGAGTTACGAGTTTGGTGTACATTTGAAAAACTGTGGAATAGTTTCGCAACTCACGCCACCCGGAACACCACAGCGTAATGGTGTGTCCGAACGTCGTAATCGTACTTTACTAGATATGGTGCGATCTATGATGTCTCTTACTGATTTACCGCTATCATTTTGGGGATATGCTTTAGAGACGGCCGCATTCACGTTAAATAGGGCACCATCAAAATCCGTTGAGACGACGCCTTATGAACTGTGGTTTGGCAAGAAACCAAAGTTGTCGTTTCTTAAAGTTTGGGGCTGCGATGCTTATGTGAAAAAGCTTCAACCTGATAAGCTCGAACCCAAATCGGAGAAATGTGTCTTCATAGGATACCCAAAGGAAACTGTTGGGTACACCTTCTATCACAGATCCGAAGGCAAAACATTCGTTGCTAAGAATGGATCATTTCTAGAGAAGGAGTTTCTCTCGAAAGAAGTGAGTGGGAGGAAAGTAGAACTTGACGAGGTAACTGTACCTGCTCCCTTACTGGAAAATAGTTCATCACAGAAAACTGTTTCAGTGACACCTACACCAGTTAGTGAGGAAGCAGCAAATGAAGGAGTCTGGATGAAGGAGTTCATATCCGATCTAGGTGTCATACCTAGTGCATCGGGTCCAATGAAAATCTTTTGTGACAATACTGGTGCAATTGCCTTGGCAAAGGAATCCAGATTTCACAAAAGGACCAAACACATCAAGAGACGCTTCAACTCCATCCGGGATCTAGTCCAGGTGGGAGACATAGAGATTTGCAAGATACATACGGATCTGAATGTTGCAGACCCGTTGACTAAGCCTCTTCCACGAGCAAAACATGATCAGCACCAAAGCTCCATGGGTGTTAGATTCATTACAGTGTAATCTAGATTATTGACTCTAGTGCAAGTGGGAGACTGAAGGAAATATGCCCTAGAGGCAATAATAAAGTTATTATTTATTTCCTTATAATCATGATAAATGTTTATTATTCATGCTAGAATTGTATTTACCGGAAACATAATACATGTGTGAATACATAGACAAACAGAGTGTCACTAGTATGCCTCTACTTGAATAGCTCGTTAATCAAAGATGGTTATGTTTCCTAACCATGAACAATGAGTTGTTATTTGATTAACGAGGTCACATCATTAGTAGAATGATCTGATTGACATGACCCATTCCATTAGCTTAGCACCCGATCGTTTAGTATGTTGCTATTGCTTTCTTCATGACTTATACATGTTCCTATGACTATGAGATTATGCAACTCCCGTTTACCGGAGGAACACTTTGGGTACTACCAAACGTCACAACGTAACTGGGTGATTATAAAGGAGTACTACAGGTGTCTCCAATGGTCGATGTTGGGTTGGCGTATTTCGAGATTAGGATTTGTCACTCCGATTGTCGGAGAGGTATCTCTGGGCCCTCTCGGTAATACACATCACATAAGCCTTGCAAGCATTACAACTAATATGTTAGTTGTGAGATGATGTATTACGGAACAAGTAAAGAGACTTGCCGGTAACGAGATTGAACTAGGTATTGGATACCGACGATCGAATCTCGGGCAAGTAACATACCGATGACAAAGGGAACAACGTATGTTGTTATGTGGTCTGACCGATAAAGATCTTCGTAGAATATGTAGGAGCCAATATGGGCATCCAGGTCCCGCTATTGGTTATTGACCGGAGACGTGTCTCGGTCATGTCTACATTGTTCTCGAACCCGTAGGGTCCGCACGCTTAAGGTTACGATGACAGTTATATTATGAGTTTATGCATTTTGATGTACCGAAGGTTATTCGGAGTCCCGGATGTGATCACGGACATGACGAGGAGTCTCGAAATGGTCGAGACGTAAAGATTGATATATTGGAAGCCTATATTTGGATATCGGAAGTGTTCCGGGTGAAATCAGGATTTTACCGGAATACCGAGAGGGTTACCGGAACCCCCCGGGAGCTATTTTGGGCCATAGTGGGCCTTAGTGGAAAAGAGAAGGGGCTGCCCTAGATGGGCTGCGCGCCACCCCCTTCCCCTAGTCCTATTAGGACTAGGAGAGGTGGCCGGCCCCCTCCTCCTCTTTTCCCCTCCGAGGAATCCTAGTTGGACTAGGATTGGAGGGGGAATCCTACTCCCAGAGGGAGTAGGACTCTCCTGCGCCTCCCCCCCTTGGCCGGCCAGCCTCCCCTCCTCTCCTCCTTTATATACGGAGGCAGGGGCACCTCTAAACACACAAGTTGACACAAGTTGATCCACGTGATCGATTCCTTAGCCGTGTGCGGTGCCCCCTGCCACCATATTCCTCGATAATACTGTAGCGGAGTTTAGGCAAAGCCCTGCTGCTGTAGTTCATCAAGATCGTCACCACGCCGTCGTGCTGACGAAACTCTTCCCCGACACTTTGCTGGATCGGAGTCCGGGGATCGTCATCGAGCTGAACGTGTGCTCGAACTCGGAGGTGCCGTAGTTTCGGTGCTTGATCGGTTGGATCGTGAAGACGTACGACTACTTCCTCTACGTCGTGTCATCGCTTCCGCAGTCGGTCTGCGTTGGGTACGTAGACAACACTCTCCTCTCGTTGCTATGCATCACATGATCCTGTGTGCGCGTAGGAAATTTTTGAAATTACTACGAAACCCAACATCCGGCACCTGCGGTAGATATACGGGATCTATCGCAGGTGGCGGTGGAGAACAACACTGGGAGCCTGCACCATCTCCACCGCCACCTGCAGTAGATCCGATGCACCGTCAGCCACCTCCGTCGCAGTAGCGGTCTTCATATGCCTTGGCGGGTGGTGCCTCTGGTTCCCGCTCCGACCTCCGCGAAAACGTCCTCGGAAAGCTCGGTTATTAGGGCCAACCGCACCCTCGACAAAGTTGCCTGGCGGTCCTTGGAAACCCCGGTTGTCATTACCGTTGTCCACCCAAGCATAGCCACGGCCCCCTCCGGTGGACGAAGAACCCCCGGTGCAGACCAGCGCGATATGCATCATACCCATCATCGCCCCACTGACCACGCGGGGGGTTACGGTCATCTCCCGCAGATGCACCCGTCCCATTGCCGATCGAACCCTGGTCCGAGCCACCGCGGCCTCCCGCCATCTGCCTCGGCCACCGCTATTGTGGTGGCGGCGGGTCGGCCCTAGGTGGCAGCGTCAGCGCTGCCCTAGGCACGGGACTAGGCGCAGAAGGCGGAGGAATCACCCCCCGAGGCGGAGCCGGCGCCCTAGCCGGAGGCGGAGCCAGCGCCCTCGCTGGAGTCGGAGCTGGCGCCCTAGCCGGAGGCGGAGCCAGCGCCCTAGCCGGAGGCGGAGGTGGCATCATCCGAGGCGGAGCCAGCGCCCGCGGTGGTAGTTGGGTCGGCCGGGGCGGGGGCGCAGCCCGAGCGGGACCTGGCGCGGTCGCCGCCGCAGCCTGAGCGGCCACTCCCGCGGCCTCTACCTGGTTCCGCGCAGCCGGCGCGGCCTGTGGCGGAGGCGGTTTAGGCGGCATCAAGGCCGGACTCGGTCCCTGAGGCACCCGGCGATCAGCACCGCCAGCGAGCACCGGACAACGACGGCGCGATGAGGCGTTCGGGAACCCCGGGTTTCCTCTACGGCGAACCCTAGCCGCGCGATGAGGGGATGGAGAGGAACGTGCATGCGGGGGCGACCGACTCGAGGCCTCCACATGCACGTCGCCTGCTCCCGGCACACCACAGGCCTGGCCAGCCCCCTGGGCCTCGAGCCCAGTACTAGCCAAGCCCACGACGCCCTCGATCACTTGCGGCCCTTCTGTGCCCAAAAGCAAATTCAAACGCGCGAAACATTCTAAAATTTAAAAGTAGAACATGAAATAAATAGCAATATCAACAAATCTGAAGTAATAGCAGCAACAAGCTAACCAATCGAGTGTGATAGTTGCTACGGGCTATAATACATATAAATAAAATAAAACAGATGATTAAGGCCGTCTCCAAGGACAAAACTCATTTCTCTCTCAAACGTTCAAGCGTGTTCGGACATTAAACGAGCGCCAAGCAGGCTCTCCATAATCCAACTGGATAGTTCGGGATCCCCCAAATCCAACCCATATATTGGGGAGAAATGTGATTGCTCGGACTATATGCCATGTCATGTCGAACACGTAGTCCCAACACAAAAATCCCACCCTAGATGCACTCTTCCTTTTTCCTGCCGGACCCTCCCCTTCCCACTCGTTTCCTGCTACAGCGGGACATTTCTCGCTGGAGCGCTCACCTTTAAAACTGGATGAGACCCAACACATCTTCACCATGGTGTCCTCTCTCCTTCAGACCATACTTACCCGCGAAACACCAAGAAGGGATCCTGTCGTGGTAGTGAGTCTGACAGTAGAAGTACGGGGTACGTAGGAGTAGAGGTCAGGCCCTAGCTACGGCGAGGTTGTGGACACACAGGTTTACGAGTTTAGGCCCCTCGTGAAGAAGGTAACAGCCCTACGTCTCGGTGCCTCGGGAGGCTTTGTCGATTGGAATGTGTTGAAGTTACAGGGGGTGTGAACCCGTGTGCCAGAGGGGAGGGGTGGCTTATATAGAGTGCGCCAGCCCCTCGGATCACTCAGTTACACAGGGGTTCAATGAGAGTTAAAAGTAGAACATGAAATAAATAGCAATCAACAAATCTGAAGTAATGGCAGCAGCAAGCTAACCAATCGAGTGTAATAGTTGTAGTAAGCATCTATTCAAAAATAATAATGAAGCAAGCATAATCTGCTCATATTTTTTAGTTAAGAAATATCTTTTTGTGTGGAACTCACATCAAAACGTATATTATCGAAAAAAATTATAGAAACTTACCTTTTCTTGGAGGAAAACATGTTTGATGCTTCCTGGGTTTGAATTGAATCTGTAAATATATTCCATGAAAAAAAAGAATTTGTAAAATATATGCTCGATACCCTGAACTGAAGCTATGACTCTGAATTCTCCCTCATGTTACTTTCTATGTTTATTATCTAACCTACTCCGTGCTTCTTTTAACTCAAAGAAATATAGCCATCTTAGTTCACAAATGACACCAAGATGATCAGATCATATGTTCAAGTCACAGCCCATCCCACGTCTCATACTATGCAACCACACAATTAGAGATGCGTACCAGAGCACTGAAGCGAACAGAAAAAAACCCAGGGATGCTTCCTTCCTGATGCATGTTGTTCTTGATGCCGAAAGACCGTGGTTTGTGTAGAGAGCAAACCATCAGATAATTACGCACATCAAGCCCAGCACGCTGGACACACGCCACGCACATGGCAACGGAGACGCATGCAGTCGGCCAGCATGCTTTGCCGCCCGAGTGGTGCACATGAGCACGCAGCGCACATCACGCTTGTCGGACACAGTTACCGGACGCACGCGGCACACCAGCACAGCCGCTGTCCTCGTTAAACGGGGTGGACGAAAACAACAACGCATCAGGGGATATATAGATAGATTAGTACCACATTGGATATAGAAAATAAATATAGACGTGTTAAAAAAAGCATAAATTCACGGAAAGAAGCATATTGTGACGGTGAACCCACAGAGTCAATCTGTACTTTATTATTATTAGGAAAAGATTAAACTAATATAAACCATGCAAACATTGGTTACACAATGAATTACAAGAGCCGGAAATTATATATCCGAAAGATGAGCAAAGTAATTTTCACGCAAAGGCTCAACAAACACATGAAACACAAAATTAAGAGCAACAAAGGTCGTCACTCTTAGCAATACAAAAACTCTTCGATTTTCGATCCAGTTAAAATAGGACACAATATCAGTTGAAACTTACCAGAAACGAGTTCATCTTATGAGGTGGGAGCCAAAAAACTATATTCACACATGGGCCCGGGCATTGCTCGAGCATGGCGACAAGAGGATCCATTGTTGTTGTTCCCCAAAACTAGGACCCACGTCATCAATGACGGAGCCAACACGTACAAGAAGCCTGGGCAGGGTTTAATAGCTATTTCCTTGGCAAGCAAATGCCATGAAAATTGTCGCACAACACTCGTGCAACACTAAAAGTCAACACTAAATGCATGTGCTTGAATGATTAGAGGGACTGTGATATCCCCAGCCCACCAGGGTTTCCTATATTGACGTGACACAAACTTGACATCTTTGTCGCCGCCTCAGGCAATACCATCATGTCGGAAAGAGAATAAGAATAGTTACGAGTCTTGTAGCCATCGTCAAGCTGGCATGATGAACAAGAGCGCACCCAAATTTCTATTCCTTAAGTTGGTCTGAGAACATACTCCTTCCGGTTCCACAAGCAGCCCGCCCCAAACCGGCCCCTCCCTCGCGTCGCCTCCTTTGAGGCGACCCGAGGGCCAACCCTAGCCCGCCGCCGCGTCCCTCCCCCTCCTCCCCCTCCGCCGCCACTGGAGGTGCTCGCCGGTGCGGGTGCGCGACACCAAGGAAGGTGGCGGCGGGGATCCGGCGGATCCATGCTGGTGAGCCTCGGCGCCCGGAGCGGCGGCTCCGACGGATGGCGCGCGACGTGTTGGGGAACGTTGCAGAAAATTAAAATTTTTCCTACGGTTTCACCAAGATCCATCTATGAGTTCATCTAAGCAACGAGTCAAGGGAGAGAGTTTGCATCTACATACCACTTGTAGATCACGAGCGGAAGCTTGCCAAGGAGATGGTGATGATGGAGTCGTACTCGAACGTGATTCGGATCACCGATGTCCTAGTGCTGAACGGACAGCACCTCCGCGTTCAACACACGTACGGGACGGGAGACGTCTCCTCCGTCTTGATCCAGCAAGGAGGAAGGAGAGGTTGAGGAAGGCAGCTCCAACGGCAGCACGACGGCGTGGTGCAGTTGACGCGGCAGTATTCCGACAGGGCTTCGCCAAGCACGTACGGAGGAGGAGATGTGTTGGGGAGGGGACACCTTGAGTTATGCTGTATTGCAGCCCTCCCCTCACCCCTCTATATATAGGGGAAAGGGCAAGGGGGGCCGGCCCTCTAGGGAAAACCCTAGGGGGGGCGGCGGCCAAGGGGTGGGGGGCTTGCCCCCCAAGCAAGGGGGGTGCGCCCCCTTTAGGGTTTCCCCCCCACCCCTAGGCGCAAGGGCCCAAGGAGGGGGGCGCGCCAAGCCCACTAGGGGCTGGCTGCAATCCCCACGCAGCCCAAGTGGCCCCCCGGGAGGGGTGGCCCCTCCCGGTGGACCCCCGGATTCCTTCCGGTGGTCCCGGTACAATACCGGTATGACCCCGAAACTTTCCGGTGCCCGTTTAACAACTTCCCATATATAAAACTTTACCTCCGGACCATTCCGGAACTCCTCGTGACGTCCGGGATCTCATCCGGGACTCCGAACAACATTCGGTAGTCACATACTAGTCTTCCTAACAACCCTAGCGTCACCGAACCTTAAGTGTGTAGACCCTACGGGCTCGGGAGACATGCAGACATGACCGAGACCACTCTCGGGCAATAACCAACAGCGGGGTCTGGATACCCATGTTGGCTCCCATATGCTCCTCGATGATATCATCGGTTGAACCACGATGTCGAGGATTCGATCAAACCCTGTATACAATTCCCTTTGTCAATCGGTACGTTACTTGCCCGAGACTCGATCGTCGGTATCCCAATACCTTGTTCAGTCTCGTTAACGGCAAGTCACTTTACTCGTACCATAATGCATGATCCCGCGGCCAACACCTTGGTCACCTTGAGCTCATTATGATGATGCATTACCGAGTGGTCCCAGAGATACCTCTCCGTCATACGGAGTGACAAATCCCAGTCTCGATCCGCATAAAACAATAGATACTTTCGGAGATACCTGTAGTGCACCTTTATAGTCACCCAGTTACGTTGTGACGTTTGATACACCCAAAGCACTCCTACGGTATCCAGGAGTTACACGCTCTCATGGTCAAAGGAAGAGATACTTGACATTGGCAAAGCTCTAGCAAACGAACTACACGATCTTTGTGCTATGCTTAGGATTGGGTCTTGTCCATCACATCATTCTCCTAATGATGTGATCCCGTTATCAACGACATCCAATGTCCATAGCCAGGAAACCATGACTATCTGTTGATCACAACGAGCTAGTCAACTAGAGGCTCACTAGGGACATATTGTGGTCTTTGTATTCACACATGTATTATGATTTCGTGATAATACAGTTATAGCATGAATAAAAGACAATTATCATGAACATAGAAATATAATAATACTTTTATTATTGCCTCTAGGGCATATTTCCAATAGTCTCCCACTTGCACTAGAGTCACCAATCTAGTTACATTGTGATGAATCGAACACCCATAGAGTTCTGGTGTTGATCATGTTTTGCTCGTGAGAGAGGTTTAGTCAACGGATCTGCGACATTCAGATCTGTATGTACTTTGCAAATTTCTATGTCTCCATCTTGAACATTTTCACGGATGGAGTTGAAACGACGCTTGATGTGCCTGGTCTTCTTGTGAAACCTGGGCTCCTTGGCAAGGGCAATAGCTCCAGTGTTGTCACAAAAGAGTTTGATTGGCCCCGACGCATTGGGTATGAATCCTAGGTCGGTGATGAACTCCTTCACCCAAATAGCTTCATGCGCTGCCTCCGAGGCTGCCATGTACTCCGCTTCACATGTAGATCCCGCCACGACGCTCTGCTTGCAGCTGCACCAGCTTACTGCTCCACCATTCAACATATACACGTATCCGGTTTGTGACTTAGAGTCATCCATATCTGTGTCGATGCTAGCGTCGACGTAACCCTTTACGACGAGCTCTTCGTCACCTCCATAAACGAGAAACATGTCCTTTGTCCTTTTCAGGTACTTCAGGATATTCTTGACCGCTGTCCAGTGTTCCTTGCCGGGATTACTCTGGTATCTTGCTACCAAACTCACGGCAAGGTTTACGTCAGGTCTGCTACACAACATGGCATACATAATAGATCCTATGGCTGAAGCATAGGGGATGACACTCATCTCTTCTTTATCTTTTGCCGTGGTCGGTGACTGAGCTGAGCTCAATCTCACACCTTGTAACATAGGCAAGAACCCTTTCTTGGACTCATCCATTTTGAACTTTTTCAAAATCTTATCAAGGTATGTGCTTTGTGAAAGACCTATGAGGCGTCTCGATCTATCTCTATAGATCTTGATGCCTAATATATAAGCAGCTTCTCCAAGGTCCTTCATTGAAAAACATTTGTTCAAGTAGGCCTTAATGCTGTCCAGAAATTCTATATTATTTCCCATCAAGAGTATGTCATCCACATATAATATGAGAAATGCTACAGAGCTCCCACTCACTTTCTTGTAAACGCAGGCTTCTCCATAAGTCTGCATAAACCCAAACGCTTTGATCATCTAATCAAAGCGAATATTCCAACTCCGAGATGCTTGCACCAGCCCATAAATGGATCGCTGGAGCTTGCATACTTTGTTAGCGTTCTTAGGATCGACAAAACCTTCCGGCTGCATCATATACAGCTCTTCCTTAAGATACCCGTTAAGGAATGCCGTTTTTGACGTCCATCTGCCATATCTCATAATCATAGTATGCGGCAATTGCTAACATGATTCGGACGGACTTAAGCTTCGCTACGGGAGAGAATGTCTCGTCGTAGTCAATCCCTTGAACTTGTCGATAACCCTTAGCGACAAGTCGAGCTTTATAGATGGTGACATTACCATCCGCGTCCGTCTTCTTCTTAAAGATCCATTTGTTTTCTATCGCTCGCCGATCATCGGGCAAGTCAGTCAAAGTCCATACTTTGTTTTCATACATGGATTCTATCTCGGATTTCATGGCTTCTAGCCATTTGTTGGAATCTGGGCCCGCCATCGCTTCTTCATAGTTCGAAGGTTCACCGTTGTCTAACAACATGATTGCCAGGACAGGGTTGTCGTACCACTCTAGTGCGGAACGTGTCCTTGTGGACCTACGAAGTTCAGTAGCAACTTGATCCGAAGTACCTTGATCATCATCATTGGTTTCCTCTTCAGTTGGTGTGGGCATCACAGGAACATTTTCCTGAGCTGCACCACTTTCCCGTTCGAGAGGTAGTACTTCATCGAGTTCTACTTTCCTCCCACTTACTTCTTTCGAGAGAAACTCTTTTTCCAGAAAGCATCCGTTTTTGGCAACAAAGATCTTGCCTTCGGATCTTAAGTAGAAGGTATACCCTACAGTTTCCTTAGGGTATCCTATGAAGACGCATTTTTCCGACTTGGGTTCGAGCTTTTCAGGTTGAAGTTTCTTGACATAAGCATCGCATCCCCAAACTTTTAGAAACGACAGCTTAGGTTTCTTCCCAAACCATAATTCATACGGTGTCGTCTCAACGGATTTAGACGGTGCCCTATTTAAAGTGAATGTAGCTGTCTCTAGAGCGTATCCCCAAAATGATAGCGGTAAATCGGTAAGAGACATCATAGACCGCACCATATCCAATAGAGTGCGATTACGACGTTCGGACACACCGTTTCGCTAAGGTGTTCCAGGCGGCGTGAGTTGTGTAACGATTCCACATTTCCTTAAGTGTGTGCCAAATTCGTGACTTAAGTATTCTCCTCCACGATCTGATCGTAGGAACTTTATCTTTCGGTCACGTTGATTCTCCAGCTCATTCTGAAATTCCTTGAACTTTTCAAAGGTCTCAGACTTGTGTTTCATTAAGTAGACATACCCATATCTACTTAAGTCATCAGTTAGAGTGAGAACATAACGATATCCTCCGCGAGCCTCGATGCTCATTGGACCGCACACATCGGTATGTATGATTTCCAACAAGTTGGTTGCTCGCTCCATTCTTCCGGAGAACGGAGTCTTGGTCATTTTGCCCATGAGGCATGGTTTGCATGTGTCAAACGATTCATAATCAAGAGACTCCAAAAGTCTATCAGCATGGAGCTTCTTCATGCGCTTGACACCAATGTGACCAAGGCGGCAGTGCCACAAGTATGTGGGACTATCGTTATCAACTTTACATCTTTTGGCACCTACACTATGAACATGTGTAATATTACGCTCGAGATTCATTAAGAATAAACCATTGACCATCGGAGCATGACCATAAAACATATCTCTCATATAAATCGAACAACCATTATTCTCAGATTTAAATGAGTAGCCATCTCGTATTAACCGAGATCCAGATACAATGTTCATGCTCAAACTTGGCACTAAATAACAATTATTGAGGTTCAAAACTAATCCTGTAGGTAAATGTAGAGGCAGCGTGCCGACGGTGATCACAACGACTCTGGAACCATTCCCGACGCGCATCGTCACCTCATCCTTCGCCAGTCTCCGTTTATTCCGCAGCTCCTGTTGTGAGTTACAAATATGAGCAACGGCACCGGTATCAAATACCCAGGAGTTACTACGAGTACAGGTAAGGTACACATCAATTACATGTATATCAAATATACCTTTGGTGTTGCCGGCCTTCTTATCCGCTAAGTATTTGGGGCAGTTCCGCTTCCAGTGACCCTTCCCCTTGCAATAAAAGCACTCAGTCTCAGGCTTGGGTCCATTCTTTGACTTCTTCCCGGCAACTGGCTTACCGGGCGCGGCAACCTCCTTGCCGTCCTTCTTGAAGTTCTTCTTACCCTTGCCCTTCTTGAACTTAGTGGTCTTATTGACCATCAACACTTGATGTTCTTTCTTGATTTCAACCTCTGCTGACTTCAGCATAGAAAATACTTCAGGAATGGTCTTTACCATCCCCTGCATATTGTAGTTCATCACAAAGCTCTTGTAGCTTGGTGGGAGCGACTGGAGGATTCTGTCAATGACCGCCTCATCTGGGAGGTTAATATTCAGCTGGGTCATACGGTTGTGTAACCCAGACATCTTCAGGATGTGTTCACTGACAGAACTGTTTTCCTCCATCTTACAACTGTAGAACTTGTCGGAGACATCATATCTCTCGACCCGGGCGTGAGCTTGGAAAACTAGTTTCAGCTCTTCGAACATCTCATATGCTCCGTGATGCTCAAAACGCTTTTGGAGCCCCGGTTCTAAGCTGTAAAGCATGCCGCACTGAACGAGGGAGTAATCATCAGCACGAGTTTGCCAAGCATTCATAATGTCTTGGTTCTCTGGGACGGGAGCGTCACCTAGCGGTCCTTCTAGGACATATTGTTTCCTGGCAGCTATGAGGATGATCCTCAAGTTCCGGACCCAGTCCGTATAGTTGCTGCCATCATCTTTCAGCTTGGTTTTCTCTAGGAACGCGTTGAAGTTCATGTTGACATGAGCGTTGGCCATTTGATCTACAAGACATATTTCCAAAGGTTTTAGACTAAGTTCATGATAATTAAGTTCTAATCAAATTATGAACTCCCACTTAGATTAGACATCCCTCTAGTCATCTAAGTGTTACACGATCCGAGTCGACTAGCCCGTGTCCGATCATCACGTGAGACGGACTAGTCATCATCGGTGAACATTCTCATGTTGATCGTATCTTTCATACGACTCGTGTTCGACCTTTCGGTCTCCGTGTTCCGAGGCCATGTCTGCACATGCTAGGCTCGTCAAGTTAACCCTAAGTGTTTTCGCTGTGTAAAACTGTCTTACACCCGTTGTATGTGAACGTAAGAATCCATCACACCCGATCATCACGTGGTGCTTAGAAGCGACGAACTATAGCAACGGTGCACAGTTAGGGGAGAACACTTCTTGAAATTTTTGTAAGGGATCATCTTATTTACTACCGTCGTCCTAAGTAAACAAGATGCATAAACATAATAAACATCACATGCAATTATATAGTTGTGACATGATATGGCCAATATCATATAGCTCCATTGATCTCCATCTTCGGGGCTCCATGATCATCTTGTCACCGGCTTGACACCATGATCTCCATCATCATGATCTCCATCATCGTGTCTTCATGAAGTTGTCACGCCAACGACTACTTCTACTTCTATGACTAACGCATTTAGCAATGAAGTAAAGTAAGTTACATGGCGTTCTTCAATGATACGCAGGTCATACAAAAATAAAGACAACTCCTATGGCTCCTGCCGGTTGTCATACTCATCGACATGCAAGTCGTGAATCCTATTACAAAGAACATGATCTCATACATCACAATTCATCATTCATCACAACTTCTGGCCATATCACATCACTTGATCAATCGCTGCAAAAACAAGTTAGACGTCCTCTAATTGTTGTTGCATCTTTTACGTGGCTGCAATTGGGTTCTAGCAAGAACGTTTTCTTACCTACGAATAACCACAACATGATTTTGTCAACTTCTATTTACCCTTCATAAGGGCCCTTTTCATCGAATCCGCTCCAACTAAAGTGGGAGAGACAGACACCCGCCAGCCACCTTATGCAACTAGTGCATGTTAATCGGTGGAACCGGTCTCACATAAGCGTACGTGTAAGGTTGGTCCGGGCCGCTTCATCCCACAATACCGCTGAAGCAAGAAAAGACTAGTAGAGGCAAGCAAGATGACAAGATCCACGCCCACAACAAAATTGTGTTCTACTCGTGCAAAGAGAACTACGCATAGACCTAGCTCATGATGCCACTGTTGGGGAACGTTGCAGAAAATTAAAATTTTTCCTACGGTTTCACCAAGATCCATCTATGAGCTCATCTAAGCAACGAGTCAAGGGAGAGAGTTTGCATCTACATACCACTTGTAGATCACGAGCGGAAGCTTGCCAAGGAGATGGTGATGATGGAGTCGTACTCGAACGTGATTCGGATCACCGATGTCCTAGTGCTGAACGGACAGCACCTCCGCGTTCAACACACGTACGGGACGGGAGACGTCTCCTCCGTCTTGATCCAGCAAGGAGGAAGGAGAGGTTGAGGAAGGCAGCTCCAACGGCAGCACGACGGCGTGGTGCAGTTGACGCGACAGTATTCCGACAGGGCTTCGCCAAGCACGTACGGAGGAGGAGATGTGTTGGGGAGGGGAGGGGCTGTGCCTTGAGTTATGGTGTATTGCAGCCCTCCCCTCACCCCTCTATATATAGGGGAAAGGGCAAGGGGGCCGGTCCTCTAGGGAAAACTCTAGGGGGGGGCGGCGGCCAAGGGGTGGGGGGCTTGCCCCCCAAGCAAGGGGGGTGCGCCCCCTTTAGGGTTTCCCCCCCACCCCTAGGCGCAAGGGCCCAAGGAGGGGGGCGCGCCAAGCTCACTAGGGGCTGGCTGCAATCCCCACGCAGCCCAAGTGGCCCCCCGGGAGGGGTGGCCCCTCCCGGTGGACCCCCGGATTCCTTCCGGTGGTCCCGGTACAATACCGGTATGACCCCGAAACTTTCCGGTGCCCGTTTAACAACTTCCCATATATAAAACTTTACCTCCGGACCATTCCGGAACTCCTCGTGACGTCCGGGATCTCATCCGGGACTCCGAACAACATTTGGTAGTCACATACTAGTCTTCCTAACAACCCTAGCGTCACCGAACCTTAAGTGTGTAGACCCTACGGGCTTGGGAGACATGCAGACATGACCGAGACCACTCTCGGGCAATAACCAACAGCGGGGTCTGGATACCCATGTTGGCTCCCACATGCTCCTCGATGATATCATCGGTTGAACCACGATGTCGAGGATTCGATCAAACCCTGTATACAATTCCCTTTGTCAATCGGTACGTTACTTGCCCGAGACTCGATCGTCGGTATCCCAATACCTTGTTCAGTCTCGTTACCGGCAAGTCACTTTACTCGTACCGTAATGCATGATCCCGCGGCCAACACCTTGGTCACCTTGAGCTCATTATGATGATGCATTACCGAGTGGGCCCAGAGATACCTCTCCGTCATATGGAGTGACAAATCCCAGTCTCGATCCGCATAAAACAATAGATACTTTCGGAGATACCTGTAGTGCACCTTTATAGTCACCCAGTTACGTTGTGACGTTTGATACACCCAAAGCACTCCTACGGTATCCAGGAGTTACACGCTCTCATGGTCAAAGGAAGAGATACTTGACATTGGCAAAGCTCTAGCAAACGAACTACACGATCTTTGTGCTATGCTTAGGATTGGGTCTTGTCCATCACATCATTCTCCTAATGATGTGATCCCGTTATCAACGACATCCAATGTCCATAGCCAGGAAACCATGACTATCTGTTGATCACAACGAGCTAGTCAACTAGAGGCTCACTAGGGACATATTGTGGTCTTTGTATTCACACGTGTATTATGATTTCCTGATAATACAGTTATAGCATGAATAAAAGACAATTATCATGAACATAGAAATATAATAATACTTTCATTATTGCCTCTAGGGCATATTTCCAACACGACGTCGCCTTTGCGGCGGGCCTTGCCGACGAGTGGTGCGTTGGCTGCCTCCCTGGCCGCGCGGGTGTCAGGAGGGGGGGTGGGGGTGGAGGTCGTCGACGGTCCGGCGTCCTCGCGGCAGTCTGCTGGAAATCCTAGAGAAGTCCCTTCCTCGACCCCGATCTGCTCGGATCCATGCCGGCCCTGCCCTTTGGTGGCTGCGGTCATCGTCCCCGGGGCTCTACCGGGCGGATCTGGTGAATGGGCGTGTTTTCGGGGGAAACCCCTGGCCGATGCGGCGGCCACTCAAAAGGCGACGTCTTCCGACTCCGTTCTCTTTCCTTCAGGCTTTGGAGTGAATCCCTTCCTCCCACCCCCTCGAGCACAGGTGAAAGCCTGCCCTCCCCTGCTTGGAAGACTTCCTGAAGGCGTCTTCCGGGGCTTGCTCCTGCGTTGGTGGAGCTGTTGGTGGTGCGGTGAACGGTGTGGCGACCTGATCCTCTATGCGGTAGCCTGCGCGGTCCCTGGTGCGGATGGTCTCTGCCACTGAAGCCATATGAGGGGATTGGTGTCTCCTTTTCCGGCGCCGGTGGTACCCTGGTTGGTGGGAGTCCTAGTCTCCGATGATTCCAATCCACGACCGGTGCAAGGCTTGGCCCCTCTTCGGCCTTCTCTGTGGCATTCCGTCTTCGATCGACGAGTCTCGACCGGCACCCTGCCTTGCCGCTGCTGACGATGGTCTTCTAGTGGTCGGCCTCCGTTGCGCGTGGGTCTACCGCTGCTGTGTCTCATGGCAGCTTGGGCTCCTTGGTCTGGGTTCTATGGAACATCTCCGTCATTCGCCGGTGCGACACCTGTCGAGCCTAGGTGAAAGGGTAGTGGCCCTTTGCGGCGACGGAACCAGACCTTGTGGTTGCTCACGTTTGGCCCTCTGGTTGTAGTCTGCGGCATGATGCATTGCCCAGTGTTGCCCTCCTTCTGAGGCCTTAGTTTGGTTAGTTGGTTTTGGCTTTGCGGCGGTCGATGGCTTCGGCACTTGCTGTAGCCTTTGAGTCGTTCCTCGCAGCACTATGTATCTTTTTCCACATTGCTTTGTTTCTCCGTTGTGTAATTCCTATGTATTCCTGGCCGGTTGATGGCTTTGTTAATTCAAAGCCGGGCTAGGTTCGAGCCTTTTCTCGGGCTCGGCCAATGCCTTTTCTCTTTTATTCCTTAAGTTGGTCTTAAGACGAGTCTACCATATACTCCCTTCGGTCTCCTTTACTCCACATATAAGATTTGTTTGAAGTCAAACTTAGTAAAGTCTAACCAACTTTATAGAAAAAATATTAGTTAATATGGAGCCTGCATACATCAGTGATACAATGCCTATATGTGTTATAGCCAACTAACTAAAAATTAAGCAATGCATTAGTGATATACTGCTTATATTATTTTTCTATTATGTTCATATAGAGCATCTACAGTCGGAATGGGCATATCTACCCCCTATATGTCCATGGATGTGTCTGGCCGTGTCCAGGGATAGAGGTTGGTTGCCCCTCATTTGTCCGTCGAGCAACCACACCCTCCATTTGTAAATCCTCATTTTCATACCACTCCATGCAACGTTGATTTCACCATACATGCTACTCGAATAAAACAAGCTACACTCTAAAAGTAAACTAATCCCCATCATCATAGAAGAGATAAATGACCTTCCCTTGCCAGAGCCGATGGCCTCGTGGTCATTGGCGATGGGGCCAATCTTCGGCTTAGCCTCCTTGATAACCCACAAGTGTAAGGGATCGCAATAGCTTTCAAGGGTAGACTATTCAACCCAAATTTATCGATTCGACACAAGGGGAGTCAAAGAATATTCTTAAGTATTAGCAGTTGAGTTGTCAATTCAACCACACCTGGATAACTTAGTATCTGCAGCAAAGTATTTAGTAGCAAAGTAATATGATAGTAATGATAACCGTGGCAAAAGTAAAGATAGCAGTTTTGTAGTAATTGTAACAGTAGCGACGGAAAAGTAAATAAGCAAAGCACAATATGTGAAAAGCTCGTAGGCATTGGATCAGCGATGGATAATTATGTTGGATGTGATTCCTCATGTAATAGCTATAACATAGGGTGACACAAAACTAGCTCCAATTCATCAATGTAATGTAGGCATGTATTTCGAATATAGTCATACGTGCTTATGGGAAAGAACTTGCATGACATCTTTTGTCCTACCCTCCCGTGGCAGCGGGGTCCTAGTGGAAACTAAGGGATATTAAGGACTCCTTTTAATAGAGAACCGGACCAAAGCATTAACACATAGTGAATACATGAACTCCTCAGACTATGGTCATCATCGAGAAGTATCCCGATTATTGTCACTTCGGGGTTGTCGGATCATAACGCATAATAGGTGACTATAGACTTGCAAGATAGGATCAAGAATTCACATATATTCATGAATACATAATAGGTTCAGATCTGAAATCATGGCACTCGAGCCCTAGTGACAAGCATTAAGCATAGCAAAGTCATAGCAACATCAATCTCAGAACATAGTGGATACTAGGGATCAAACCCTAACAAAACTAATTTGATTACATGGTAAATCTCATCCAACCCATCACCGTCCAGCAAGCCTACGATGGAATTACTCATGCAAGGCGGTGAGCATCATGAAATTGGTGAGGGAGGATGGTTGATGATGACGACGGCGACGAATCCCCCTCTCCGGAGCTCCGAACGGACTCCAGATCAGCCTTCCCGGGCTTGGCGGCGGCTCCGTATCGTAAAATTCGATGAAACTTTCTCTCTGATTTTTTTCTCCGTGAAATGGAATATATGGAGTTGGAGTTGAGGTCGGTGGAGCATCAGGGGGCCCACAAGACAGGGGGCACGCCCAGGGGGGAGGGCGCCCCCCACCCTCGTGGACAGGGTGTGGGCCCCCTGGCCTTGATTCTTTTGCCAGTATTTTCTATATTTTCCAAAAGTTATCTCCGTGGATTTTCAGGTCATTCCGAGAACTTTTGTTTTCTGCACAATAAACAACACCATGGCAGTTCTGCTGAAAACATCATCAGTCCGGGTTAGTTTCATTCAAATCATGCAAGTTAGAGTCCAAACCAAGGGCAAAAGTGTTTGGAAAAGTAGATACGTTGGAGACGTATCAACTCCCCCAAGCTTAAACCTCTGCTTGTCCTCAAGCAATTCAGTTGATAAACTGAAAGTGATAAAGAAAAACTTTTACAAACTCTATTTGCTCTTGTTGTTGTAAATATGTAAAGCCAGCATTCAAGTTTTCAGCAAAGATTATGAACTAACCATACTCACAATAACACTTAGGTCTCACATTTACTCATATCAATGGCATAATCAGCTAGCGAGCAATAATAATAAAACTCGGATGACAACACTTTCTCAAAACAATCATAATATGATATAACAAGATGGTATCTCGCTAGCCTTTTCTGAGACCGCAAAACATAAATGCAGAGCACCTTTAAAGATCAAGGACTGACTAAACATTGTAATTCATGGTAAAAGAGATCCAGTCAAGTCATACCCAATATAAACCAATCATAATGAATGCAAATGACAGTGTGCTCTCCAGCGGGTGCTTTTTAATAAGAAGGTGATGACTCAACATAAAAGTAAATAGATAGGTGATACATCTCCAACGTATCTATAACTTTTTATTGTTCCATGCTATTATATTACCCCTTTTGGATGTTTATGGGCTTTATTTTACACATTTATATCATTTTTGGGACTAACCTACTAACCGGAGGCCCAGCCCGTATTGCTGTTTTTTTTGCCTATTTCAGTATCGAAGAAAAGGAATATCAAACAGAGTCCAATCGGAATGAAACCTTCGGGAGCGTGATTTTTGGAACAAACGTGATACAGAGGACTTGGAGTGCAAGTTAAGAAGCAGCCGAGGCGGCCACGAGAGGGGAGGGCGTGCCCACCCCTACAGGGCGCGCCCCCTGTCTTGTGGGCCCCTCGGGCGGCCACCGACGTACTTCTTCCTCCTATATAAGCCTACGTACCCCGAAAACATCGAGGGAGCCAACGAAACACAATTTCCACCGCCGTAACCTTCTGTATCCGCGAGATCCCATCTTGGAGCCTTTGTCGGTGCTCCGTCGGAGGGGGAATCGACCACGGAGGGCTTCTACATCAACACCATAGCCCCTCCGATGAGTTGTGAGTAGTTTACCACAGACCTTCGGGTCCATAGTTATTAGCTAGATGGCTTCTTCTCTCTTTCTGGATCTCAATACAATGTTCTCCCCCTCTCTTGTGGAGATCTATTTGATGTAAACTCTTTTTGCGCTGTGTTTGTCGAGATCCAATGAATTGTGGGTTTATGATCAAGTTTATCTATGAGAAATATTTGAATCTCCTCTGAATTCTTTTATGTATGATTGAGTTATCTTTGCAAGTCTCTTCAAATTATCAGTTTGGTTTGGCCTACTAGATTGATCTTTCTTGCCATGGGAGAAGTGCTTAGCTTTGGGTTCAATCTTGCGGTGTCCTTTCCCATTGACAGCAGGGGCAGCAAGGCACGTATTGTATTGTTGCCATCGAGGATAAAAAGATGGGGTTTATATCATATTGCTTGAATTTATCCCTCTACATTATGTCATCTTGCTTAATGTGTTACTCTGTTCTTTATGAACTTAATACTCTAGATGCATGCAGGAGTCGGTCGATGTGTGGAGTAATAGTATTAGATGCAGGCAGGAGTCGGTCTACTTGTTGCAGACGTGATGCCTATATACATGATCATGCCTAGATAATCTCATAATTATTTGCTTTTCTATCAATTGCTCGACAGTAATTTGTTCACCCACCGTAATACTTATGCTATCTTGAGAGAAGCCTCTAGTGAAACCTATGGCCCCCGGGTCTATATTTTATCATATTTGCTTCCAATCTACTTTTATTTGCATCTTTACTTTTTGCATCTATATTATAAAATACCAAAAATATATTTATCTTATCATACTATCTCTATTAGATCTAACTTTCGCAAGTAGTCGTGAAGGGATTGACAACCCCTTTATTGCGTTGGTTGCGAGTTCTTTGTTTGTTTGTGTAGGTGCGTGGGACTTTTGAGGAGCCTCCTACTGGATTGATACCTTGGTTCTCAAAAACTGAGGAAAATACTTACGCTACTATTGCTGCATCTCCCTTTCCTCTTCAAGGAAAACCAACGCAAGCTCAAGACGTAGCAAGAAGGATTTCTGGCACCGTTGTCGGGGAGGTCTTCGCTCGAGTCAAGACATACCAAGTACCCATCACAAACTCATCTCCCTCGCATTTAAATTATTTGCCATTTGCCTCTCGTTTTCCTCTCCCCCACTTCACCCTTGCCGTTTTATTTGCCCTCTCTTTCCCAATCTTCTCCTCTCTCTTTCGCTTGCCTTTTTCTGTTTGCTTGTGTGCCTGTTTGTCCTTATGGCTTTGCCTAAGAGTACCGACCACCTTCTTAGAAGGTTGGAAGAGATTGAATCAAATATTAGAAGCTTTATGAATTTGCAATTTGAGCATAATAATTTCTTCAGAAAAGAGCTTAAGGAACAAAAAGGTTTTTTGGCTTTTATGAACAAAGAGCTTGATGATATGAATAAAGAATTTTATGGTGTGAACTCTCAAATTGCCCAGCTTGAAAATGCTATAGCCAAAATTTCTGATAAGCAAGCCACCTTAGTCAATAAGATGGCCGCTAAACCAGAAAAGTTAGATGGAAATAATGATGAAGATCTTAAAGTTATTGATGCGTCTCCTTTTAGATCTTTGTTTTGCAATATGAATCTTGATAATAATGGGACTGGAGATAAGTCAACTTTACCTAGAAGGCGTCCCAAGAATTCAGAGTTTTTAGATCTTGATGCTAAATTTGGTAAAAGTGTGATTGGAGAGGTCATGACTTTAAATAGTATTGAACCCACTATCTCGGATTTCAAGGAATTTAATTATGATAATTGTTATTTAGAAGGTTGTATTTCCTTGTTGCAATCCGTTGTTAATTCTCCTCATGCTTATAGTCAAAATAAAGCTTTTACCAAACACATTGTTGATGCCTTGATGCAATCTTATGATGAAAAACTTAATTTGGAAGTTTCTATACCTAGAAAACTTAATGATGAGTGAGAACCTACTATAAAGATTAGAATTAAAGATCATGAGTGTTTTGCTTTGTGTGATTTGGGTGCTAGTGTTTAAACGATTCCGAAAACTTTATGTGATATTCTAGGTTTCCATGATCTTGATGATTGCTCTTTAAATTTGCACCTTGCGGATTCCACCATTAAAAAGCCAATGGGAAGGATCAATGATGTTCTCATTGTTTCAAATAAAAATTTGGTGCCCGTCGATTTCATCGTTCTTGATATAGATTACAATCTTTCTTGCCCTATTATTCTTGTTAGACCTTTCCTTAGAACGATTGGTGCGATTATTGATATGAAGGAAGGGAATATTAGATTTTAATTTCCATTAAAGAAAGGCATGGAGCACTTTCCAAGAAAGAAAATCAAATTACCTTATGAATCTATCATGCGAGCTACTTATGAATTTAGTGCCAAAGATGGCACTACTTAGATCTATCTTCGATTTTATGCCTAGCTAGGGGCGTTAAACGATAGCGCTAGTTGGGAGGCAACCCAATTTTATTTGTGTTTTTTGTTTTAGTTCCTGTTTAGTAATACATTTTGCATCTACCTTATGTTTAGATGTGTTTTTATCTTTTAATTAGTGTTTGTGCCAAGTAGGACCTATAGGATAACCTATGATGATTGTTGATTTGATTCTGCTGAAAAACAGAAACTTTGCACGCACGAAATTACTTTTGTTAAATCACAGAAACGTGCTTTTGCGTTTATTCTTTTTGCTGCGGATCAATAGATAAATTGTACAGGACTTCCTATTTTTGTAGGATTTTTAAAGTTCCAGAAGTTTGAGTTAGTTACAAATTGCTACAGACTATTCTGTTTTTGACAGATTCTGTTTTTCGTGTGTTGTTTGCTTATTTTGATGCATCTATGGCTAGTAAAATAGTTTATAAACCATAGAGAAGTTAGAATACAGTAGGTTTAACACCAAAATAAATAAAGAATGAGTTCATTACAGTACCTTATGTGGCGGTTTTGTTTTCTTTCACTAACGGAGCTTATAAGATTTCCTGTTGAGTTTTGTGTTGTGAAGTTTTCAAGTTTTGGGTAAAGCTTTTATGGACTATGGAATAAGGAGTGGCAAGAGCCTAAGCTTGGGGATGCCCATGGCACCCCAAGATATTCAAGAATAGCCAAAAGCCTAAGCTTGGGGATGCCCCGGGAAGCCATCCCCTCTTTCGTCTTTGTTCATTGGTAACTTTACTTGGAGCTATATTTTTATTCGCCACATGATATGTGTTTTGCTTGGAGCGTCATATATTATATTAGTATTTGCTTTTTAGTTTACCACAATCATCCTTGCTGTACACACATTTTTGGGAGAAGCCTACTTGATTAGAATTTATTAGAATATGCTATGTGCTTCACTTATATCTTTTGAGCTTGATAGTTTTTGCTCTAGTGCTTCACTTATATCTTTTAGAGCACGGTGGTGGCTTAATTTTGAAGAAATTGCTAGTCTCTCATCCTTCACTTATATCTTTTTGAGAGTCTTTTAGAACAGCATGGTATTTGCTATGGTTAAAATTTGGTCCTAGAATGATGAGCATCCAAGTTGGGTATAATAAAAACTATCATAGAAAGTGAATTGGATGCTATGATCAATTTGATACTTGATAATTGTTTTGAGATATGGAGATAGTGATATTAAAGTCATGCTAGTTGGGTGATTATGAAAAATGCTTGTGTTGAGGTTTGTGATTCCCGTAGCATGCACGTATGGTGAACCGCTTTGTGATGAAGTTGGAGAAGAATTTCATTTATTGATTGTGTTCCTTATGAGTGGCGGTCGGGGACGAGCGATGGTCTTTTCCTACCAATCTATCCCCCTAGGAGCATGCGCGTAATACTTTGTTTTTGATGACTTATAAATTTTTTGCAAAAAGTATATGAGTTCTTTTGACTAATGTTGAGTCCATGGATTATATGCACCCTCACCCTTCCACCATTGCTAGCCTCTCTTGTGCCGCGCAACTTTCGCTGGTACCATACACCCACCATATACCTCCCTCAAAACAGCCACCATACCTACATATTATGACATTTCCATAGCCATTCCGAGATATATTGCCATGCAACTTTCCACCATTTCGTTCATATGACACGCATTACTTTTGTCATATTGCTTTTTGCATGATCATGTAGTTGACATCGTATTTGTGGCAACGCCACTTTCATAATTTTCATACATGTCACTCTTGATTCATTGCATATCCCGGTACACCGCCGGAGGCATTCATATAGAGTCATATCTTATTCTACCTTTGAGTTGTAATTCTTGAGTTGTAAATCCATAAAAGTGTGATTATCTTCATTATTAGAGCATTGTCTCAGTGAGGAAAGGATGATGGAGACTATGATTCCCTCACAAGTCGGGATGAGACTTCGGACTTTACAAAAAAAGAGAGAAAGGCCAAAAAGAAAAAAGGAAAAAAAAGAAAGGCCAAAGAAAAAAATAAAAAGAAAAAAGAAAGAAAAAAAGAAAAAAAATAAAATGAGAGAAAAAGAGAGAAGGGACAATGCTACTATCTCTTTTTCCACACTTGTGCTTCAAAGTAGCACCATGATCTTCATGATAGAGAGTCTCCTATGTTGTCATTTGCATATACTAGTGGGAATTTTTCATTATAGAACTTTGCTTGTATATTCCAATGACGGGCTTCCTCAAAATGCCCTAGGTCTTCGTGAGCAAGCGAGTTGGATGCACACCCACTTAGTCTCTTTTGTTGAGCTTTCATATATTTATAGCTCTAGTGCATCCGTTGCATGGCAATCCCTACTCACTCACATTGATATCTATTAATGGGCATCTCCATAGCCCGTTGATATGCCTAGTTGATGTGAGACTATCTTCTCCTTTTTGTCTTCTCCACAACCACCATTCTATTCCACATATAGTGCTATGTCCATGGCTGACACTCATGTATTGCGTGAAAGTTGAAAAAGTTTGAGATTATTAAAGTATGAAACAATTGCTTGGCTTGTCATCGGGGTTGTGCATGATTAAATACTTTGTGTGATGAAGATAGAGCAACAGCCAGACTATATGATTTTGTAGGGATAACTTTCTTTGGCCATGATATTTTGAGAAGACATGATTACTTTGATTAGTACGCTTGAAGTATCACTATTTCTTATGTCAATATGAACTTTTATTTTGAATCATTTGGATCTGAACATTAATGCCATAATAAAGAAAATTACATTGAGAATTATGCTAGGTAGCATTCCACATCAACAATTCTGTTTTTATCATTTAACTACTCGAGGACGAGCAGGAATTAAGCTTGGGGATGCTTGATACGTCTCCAACGTATCTATAATTTTTGATTGTTCCATGCTATTATATTACCCCTTTTGGATGTTTATGGGCTTTATTTTACACATTTATATCATTTTTGGGACTAACCTACTAACCGGAGGCCCATCCCGTATTGCTGTTTTTTCTGCCTATTTCAGTATTTCGAAGAAAAGGAATATCAAACGGAGTCTAAACGGAATGAAACCTTCGGGAGCGTGATTTTTGGAACGAACGTGATCTAGAGGGCTTGGAGTGCAAGTCAAGAAGTAGTCGAGGCGGCCAAGAGAGGGGAGGGCGCACCCACCCCTACAGGGCGCACCCCTGTCATGTGGGCCCCTCGGGCGGCCACCGACGTACTTCTTCCTCCTATATAAGCCTACGTACCCCGAAAACATCCAGGGAGCCAACGAAACACAATTTCCACTGTCGTAACCTTCTGTATCCGCGAGATCACATCTTGGAGCCTTCGTCGGCGCTCCGCCAGAGGGGGAATCGACCTCGGAGGGCTTCTACATCAACACCATAGCCCCTCCGATGAGTTGTGAGTAGTTTACCACAGACCTTCGGGTCCATAGTTATTAGCTAGATGGCTTCTTCTCTCTTTTTGGATCTCAATACAATGTTCTCCCCCTCTCTTGTGGAGATCTATTTGATGTAAACTCTTTTTGCGATGTGTTTGTCGAGATCCAATGAATTGTGGGTTTATGATCAAGTTTATCTATGAGAAATATTTGAATCTCCTCTGAATTCTTTTATGTATGATTGAGTTCTATTTGCAAGTCTCTTTGAAATATCAGTTTGGTTTGGCCTACTAGATTGATCTTTCTTGCCATGGGAGAAGTGCTTAGCTTTGGGTTCAATCTTGCGGTGTCCTTACCCAGTGACAGAAAGGGTTGCAAGGCACATATTGTATTGTTGCCGTCGAGGATAAAAAGATGGGGTTTATATCATATTGCTTGAGTTTATCCCTCTACATCATGTCATCTTGCTTAATGCGTTACTCTGTTCTTTATGAACTTAATACTCTAGATGCAGGAAGGAGTCGGTCGATGTGTGGAATAATAGTAGTAGATGCAGGCGGGACTTGGTCTACTTGTTGCGGACGTGATGCCTATATACATGATCATGCCTAGATAATCTCATAATTATTCGTTTTTCTATCAATTGCTCGACAGTAATTTGTTCACCCACTGTAATACTTATGCTATCTTGAGAGAAGCCACTAGTGAAACCTATGGCCCCCGGGTCTAACTCTTATCATATTTGCTTCCAATCTACTTTTATTTGCATCTTTACTTTTTGCATCTATATTATAAAATACCAAAAATATATTTATCTTATCATACTATCTCTATTAGATCTCACTTTCGCAAGTGGCCGTGAAGGGATTGACAACCCCTTTATTGCATTGGTTGCTAGTTCTTTGTTTGTTTGTGTAGGTGCGTGGGAATTTTGAGGAGCCTCCTACTAGATTGATACCTTGGTTCTCAAAAACTGAGGGAAATAATACTTACGCTACTATTGCTGCATCACCCTTTCCTCTTCAAGGAAAACCAACGCAAGCTCAAGACATAGAAATAGGCCCTTCGCAAAGGGAAGCAGGGATTTGTAGAGGTGCCAGAGCTCGATTTTAAAATAGAGATGAATAACATTTTGAGCGGCATACTTTCACTGTCAACGCAACAACTATGAGATGGCGATATCTTCCATACTACATGCATTATAGGCAGTTCCCAAACAGAATGTTAAAAGTGTATACTCCCCCACCACCAACAAGCATCAATCCATGGCTTGCTCGAAACAACGAGTGCCTCTAACTAACAACATCCCTGGGGGAGTTTTGTTTAATTATTTTGATTTGCTTTGATCTTTTTGATCATGGGACTGGGAATCCCGGTTACCGCCATTTTCTCGTGAATGAGGAGCGTGAAGGAAATATGCCCTAGAGGCAATAATAAAGTTATTATTTATTTCCTTATTTCATGATAAATGTTTATTATTCATGCTAGAATTGTATTAACCGGAAACATAATACATGTGTGAATACATAGACAAACATAGTGTCACTAGTATGCCTCTACTTGACTAGCTCATTAATCAAAGATGGTTAAGTTTCCTAACCATAGACATGAGGTGTCATTTGATTAACGGGATCACATCATTAGGAGAATGATGTGATTGACTTGACCCATTCCGTTAGCTTAGCACTTGATCGTTTAGTATGTTGCTATTGCTTTCTTCATGACTTATACATGTTCCTATGACTATGAGCTTATGCAACTCCTGTTTACCGGAGGAACACTTTGTGTGCTAACAAACATCACAACGTAACTGGGTGATTATAAAGGAGCTCTACAAGTGTCTCCGAAGGTACATGTTGAGTTGGCGTATTTCGAGATTAGGATTTGTCACTCCGATTGTCGAAGAGGTATCTCTGGGCCCTCTCGGTAATGCACATCACTATAAGCCTTGCAAGCAATGTAACTAATGAGAATAGTTCTAGGTCATGTCTACATAGTTCTTGAACCCGTAGGGTCCGCACGCTTAACGTTACGATGACAGTTATATTATGAGTTTATAAGTTTTGATGTACCGAAGTTTGTTCGGAGTCCCGGATGTGATCACGGACATGATGAGGAGTCTCGAAATGGTCGAGACATAAAGATTGATATATTGGGCGGCTATATTCGGACACCGGAAGTGTTCCGGGCGTTTTCGGAGAAAACCGGAGTGTCGGAGGGTTACCGGAACCCCCCCGGGAGAAGTAATGGGCCTTATGGGCCTTAGTGGAGAGAGAGAGAGAGGGGTGGCCAGCATGGGCCGCGCGCCCCCTCCCCCTCTGGTCCGAATTGGACTAGGAGGGGGGCGGCGCCCCCCTCTTTCCTTCTCCCTCTCCCCCTTCCTTTCCCCCTCCTAGTAGGAGTAGGAAAGAGGGAGTCCTACTCCTACTAGGAGGAGGACTCCTCCTCCTTGGCGTGCCCTCTTGGGCCGGCTGGCCTCCCCCCTTGCTCCTTTATATACGGGGGCAGGGGGCACCCTAGGACACACAAGTTGATCTACGGATCGTTCCTTAGCCATGTGCGGTGCCCCCCTCCACCATATTCCACCTCGGTCATATCGTCGCGGAGTTTAGGCGAAGCCCTGCGCCGGTAGAACATCATCATCGTCACCACGCCGTCGTGCTGACGGAACTCATCCCCGACGCTTTGCTGGATCGAAGTCCGGGGATCGTCATCGAGCTGAACGTGTGCTGAACTCGGAGGTGCCGTACGTTCGGAACTTGGATCGGTCGGATCGTGAAGACGTATGACTACATCAACCGCGTTGTCATAACAATTCCGCTTTCGGTCTACGAGGGTACGTGGACACACTCTCTCCTCTCGTTGCTATGCATCACCATGATCTTGCGTGTGCGTAGGATTTTTTTTGAAATTACTACGTTCCCCAACAGTGGCATCCGAGCCTAGGTTTTATGCGTTGATGTTATATGCACGAGTAGAACACAAGTGAGTTGTGGGCGATACAAGTCATACTGCTTACCAGCATGTCATACTTTGGTTCGGCGGTATTGTTGGATGAAGCGGCCCGGACCGACATTACGCGTACGCTTACGCGAGACTGGTTCTACCGACGTGCTTTGCACACAGGTGGCTGGCAAGTGTCAGTTTCTCCAACTTTAGTTGAACCGAGTGTGGCTACGCCCAGTCCTTGCGAAGGTTAAAACAGCACTAACTTGACGAACTATCGTTGTGGTTTTGATGCGTAGGTAAGAACGGTTCTTGCTAAGCCCGTAGCAGCCACGTAAAACTTGCAACAACAAAGTAGAGGACGTCTAACTTGTTTTTGCAGGGCATGTTGTGATGTGATATGGTCAAGACGTGATGCTATATTTTATTGTATGAGATGATCATGTTTTGTAACCGAAGTTATCGGCAACTAGCAGGAGCTATATGGTTGTCGCTTTATTGTATGGAATGCAAACGCCCTGTAATTGCTTTACTTTATCACTAAGCGGTAGCGATAGTCGTAGAAGCAATAGATGGCGTAAACGACAACGATGCTACGATGGAGATCAAGGTGTCGCGCCGGTGACGATGGTGATCACGACGGTGCTTTGGAGATGGAGATCACAAGCACAAGATGATGATGGCCATATCATATCACTTATATTGATTGCATGTGATGTTTATCCTTTATGCATCTTATCTTGCTTTGATTGACGGTAGCATTTTAAGATGATCTCTCACTAAAAATTATCAAGAAGTGTTCTCCCTGAGTATGCACCGTTGCCAAAGTTCGTCGTGCCCAGACACCACGTGATGATCGGGTGTGATAAGCTCTACGTCCATCTACAACGGGTGCAAGCCAGTTTTGCACACGCAGAATACTCATGTTAAACTTGACGAGCCTAGCATATGCAGATATGGCCTCGGAACACGGAGACCGAAAGGTCGAGCGTGAATCATATAGTAGATATGATCAACATAGTGATGTTCACCATTGAAAACTACTCCATATCACGTGATGATCGGTTATGGTTTAGTTTATTTGGATCGCGTGATCACTTAGATGACTAGAGAAATGCCTGTCTAAGTGGGAGTTCTTAAGTAATATGATTAATTGAACTTAAATTTATCATGAACTTAGTCCTGGTAGTGTTTTGCAAATTATGTTGTGAGATCAATAGCTTGCGTTGTTGCTTTCATATGTTTATTTTGATATGTTCCTAGAGAAAATTGTGTTGAAAAATGTTAGTAGCAATGACGCAGATTGGATCCGCGATCTGAGGTTTATCCTCATTGCTGCATAGAAGAGTTATGTCCTTAATGCACCGCTAGGTGACAGACCTATTGCAGGAGCAGATGCAGACGTTATGAACGTTTGGCTAGCTCAATATGATGACTACTTGATAGTTTTGTGCACCATGCTTTATGGCTTAGAATCGGGACTTCAAAGATGTTTTGAACATCATGGACCATATGAGATGTTCCAGGAATTGAAGTTAATATTTCAAGCAAATATCCGAGTTGAGAGATATGAAGTCTCCAACAAGTTCTATAGCTAAAAGATGGAGGAGAATCGCTCAACTAGTGAGCATGTGCTCAAATTGTCTGGATACTTCAATCGCTTGAATCAAGTGGGAGTTAATCTTCCAGATAAGATAGTGATTGACAGAATTCTCTAGTCACCATCACTAAGTTTACTGGAACTTCGAGATGAACTATAGTATGCAAGGGATGACGAAAACGATTCCCGAGCTCTTCATGATGTTGAAATCAACGAAGGTAGAAATCAAGAAAGAGCATCAAGTGTTGATGATTGACAAGACCACTAGTTTCAAGAAAAGGGCAAAGGGAAAGAAAGGGAAACTTCAAGTAGAATGGCAAACAAGTTGTCACTCCCGTGAAAAAGACCAAAGCTGGACCAAAGCCTGAAACTGAGTGCTTACACTGCAAAGGAAATGGTCACTGGAAGCGGAAATGCCCTGAATATTTGGTGGATAAGAAGGATGGCAAAGTGAACAAGGGTATATTTGATATACAGGTTATTGATGTGTGCTTTACTAGTGTTTATAGTAGCCTCTGAGTATTTGATACTTGTTCGGTTGCTAAGATTAGTAACTCGAAACAGGAGTTACAGAATAAACAAAGACTAGTTGAAGGGGAAGTGACGATGAGTGCTGGAAGTAGTTCCAAGATTGATATGATCATCATCACACACTCCCTATACTTTCGGGATTAGTGTTAAACCTAAATAAATGTTATTTGGCGTTTGCGTTGAGCATGAATATGATTTGATCATGTTTATTGCAATACGGTTATTCATTTAAAATCAGAGAATAATTGTTGTTCTATTTAAATGAATAAAACCTTCAATGTTCATACACCCAACGAAAATAGTTTGTTGGTTCTCGATCGTAGTGATGCACATATTCATAATATTGATGCCAAAAGATGCAAAGTTAATAATGATAGTGCAACTTATTTGTGGCACTGCCATTTTGGTCATATCGGTGTAAAGCGCATGAAGAAACTCCATAAAGATGGATTTTCGGAATCACTTGGTTATGAATCATTTGTTGCTTGCGAACCGTGCCTTTTGTGCAAGATGACTAAAACTCCGTTCTCCGGAACAATGGAACAAGCTACTAACTTATTGGAAATAATACATACCGATGTATGCGATCCAATGAGTGTTGATGCTCGTGGCAAGTATCGTTATTTTCTGACCTTCACAAGATGATTTGAGCAGATATGGGTATATCTACTTGATGAAACATAAGTCTGAAATAGTTGAAAGGTTCAAAGAATTTCAGAGTGAAGTGGAAAAATCATCGTAACAAGAAAATAAAGTTTCTGCGATCTGGTCGCGGAGACGAATATTTAAGTTACGAGTTTGGTCTTCAATTAAAACAATGTGGAATAGTTTCACAGCTCACGCCACCTGGAACACCACAACGTTATGGTGTGTCCAAACATCGTAACCGCACTTTATTGGATATAGTGCGATCTATGATGTCTCTTACTGATTTACCACTATTGTTTTTGGGTTATGCATTAGAGACAGCTGCATTCACGTTAAAAGGGCACCATCTAAATCCGTTGAGACGACACCATATGAACTGTGGTTTAGCAAGAAACCCAAGTTGTCGTTTCTTAAAGTTTGGGGCAGCGATGCTTATGTGAAAAAGTTTCATCCTGATAAGCTCGAAGCCAAATCGGAGAAGTGCGTCTTCATAGAATACCCAAAGGAAATTGTTGGGTACACCTTCTATCATAGATCCGAAGGCAAGATATTCGTTGCTAAAAAGGGATCCTTTCTAAGAGAAGGAGTTTCTCTCGAAAGAAGTGAGTGGGAGAAAAGTAGAACTTGATGAGGTAACTGTACCTTCTCCTGAATTGGAAAATTGATCATCACTGAAATCAGTTCCAGTGATTTCTACACCAATTAGTGAGGAAGCTAATGATGATGATCATGAAACTTCAGATCAAGTTACTACAGAACCTCGTAGGTCTTCCAGAGTACGGTCTGCACCAGAGTGGTACGGTAATCCTGTTCTGGAAGTCATGTTACTAGACCATGATGAACCTACGAACTATGAGGAAGCGATGATGAGCCCAGATTCCGCAAAATGGCTTAAGGCCATGAAATCTGAGATGGGATCCATGTATGAGAACAAAGTGTGGACTTTGGTGGAGTTGCCCGATGACCGGCAAGCCATATTGTATAAATGGATCTTCAAGAGGAAGACGGACGTTGATAGTAGTGTTACTATCTACAAAGCTCGACTTGTCGCAAAAAGGTTTTTGACAAGTTCAAGGTGTTGACTACAATGAGATTTTCTCAACTGTAGCGATGCTTAAGTCTGTCCGAATCATGTTAGCAATTGCCACAATTTATGAAATCTGGCAAATGGATGTCAAAACTGCATTCCTTAATGGTTTTCTCAAAGAAGAGTTGTATATGATGCAACCATAAGGTTTTGTCAATCCTAAAGGTACTAACAAAATGTGCATGCTCCAGCGATCCATCTATGGACTGGTGCAAGCATCTCGGAGTTGGAATATACGCTTTGATGAGTTGATCAAAGCATATAGTTTTGTATAGACTTACGGTGAAGCCTGTATTTACAAGAAAGTGAGTGGGAGCACTACAGCATTTCTGATAAGTATATGTGAATGACATAGTGTTGATCGGAAATAATGTAGAATTATTCTGCAAAGCATAAAGGAGTGTTTGAAAGGAGTAATTTAAAATAAAGACCTCAGTAAAGCTACTTACATATTGAGCATCAAGATCTATTGAGATATATCAAGACGCTTGATAAGATTTTCAATGAGTACATACCTTGACAAGATTTTGAAGTAGTTCAAAATGGAACAGTCAAAGAAGGAGTTCTTGCCTGTGTTGCAAGGTGTGAAGTTGAGTAAGACTCAGACCTGACCATAGCAGAAAATAGAAAGAGAATGAAAAGTCATTCCCTATGCCTCAGTCATAGGTCCTATAAAGTATGCTATGCTGTGAACCAGACCTATTGTATACACTACCCTGGTTTGTCAAGGGAGTACAATAGTGATCTAGGAGTAGATCACTAGACATTGGTCAAAATTATCCTTAGTGGAATAAGGATATGTTTCTCAATTATGGAGGTGACAAAAGGTTCATCGTAAAAGGTTACGTCGATACAAGTTTTGGCACTGATCTAGATGACTCTAAGTCTTAATCTGGATACATATTGAAAGTGGGAGCAATTAGCTAGAGTAGCTCCGTGCAGAGTATTGTAGACATAGAATATTTGCAAAATACATACGGCTCTGAATGTGACAGACCCGTTGACTAAACTTCTCTCACGAGCAAAACATGATCATACATTTGTACTCTTTGGGTGTTAATCACATAGCGATGTGAACTAGATTATTGACTCTAGTAAACCCTTTGGGTGTTGGTCACATGACGATGTGAACTATGGGTGCTAATCATATACAGATATGATTATTGGTGTTAAATCACATGGCGATGTGAACTAGATTATTGACTCTAGTGCAAGTGGGAGACTGAAGGAAATATGCCGTAGAGGCAATAATAAAGTTATTATTTATTTCCTTATTTCATGATAAATGTTTATTATTCATGCTAGAATTGTATTAACCGGAAACATAATACATGTGTGAATACATAGACAAACATAGTGTCACTAGTATGCCTCTACTTGACTAGCTCATTAATCAAAGATGGTTAAGTTTCCTAACCATAGACATGAGGTGTCATTTTATTAACGGGATCACATCATTAGGAGAATGATGTGATTGACTTGACCCATTCCGTTAGCTTAGCACTTGATCGTTTAGTATGTTGCTATTGCTTTCTTCATGACTTATACATGTTCCTATGACTATGAGCTTATGCAACTCCTGTTTACCGGAGGAACACTTTGTGTGCTACCAAACATCACAACGTAACTGGGTGATTATAAAGGAGCTCTACAGGTGTCTCCGAAGGTACATGTTGAGTTGGCATATTTCGAGATTAGGATTTGTCACTTCGATTGTCGGAGAGGTATCTCTGGGCCCTCTCGGTAATACACATAACTTAAGCCTTGCAAGCATTGTAACTAATGAGTTAGTTACGAAATGATGTATTACAGAACGAGTAAAGAGACTTGCCAGTAATGAGATTGAACTAGGTATTGGATACCGACGATCGAATCTCGGGCAAGTAACATACCGATGACAAAGGGAACAATGTATGTTGTTATGTTGTTTGACCGATAAAGACCTTCGTGGAATATGTAGGAGCCAATATGAGCATCCAGGTTCTACTACTGGTTATTGACCGGGAACAGTTCTAGGTCATGTCTACATAGTTCTCGAACCCGTAGGGTCCGCACGCTTAACGTTACAATGACAGTTTTATTATGAGTCTATAAGTTTTGATGTACCGAAGTTTGTTCGGAGTCCCGGATGTGATCACGGACATGACGAGGAGTCTCGAAATGGTCGAGACATAAAGATTGATATATTGGACGGCTATATTCGGACACCGGAAGTGTTCCGGGCGTTTTCAGAGAAAACCGGAGTG
>NC_041387.1:527103366-527212260 GCF_002162155.2 Triticum dicoccoides | reverse complement strand
AGAGAGGGGCGGCCAACATGGGCCGCGCGCCCCCTCCCCCTCTGGTCCGAATTGGACTAGGAGGGGGGGCGGCGCCCCCCTCTTTCCTTCTCCCTCTCCCCCTTCCTTTCCCCCTCCTAGTAGGAGTAGGAAAGAGGGAGTCCTACTCCTACTAGGAGGAGGACTCCTCCTCCTTGGCGTGCCCTCTAGGGCCGGCCGGCCTCCCCCCTTGCTCCTTTATATACGGGGGCAGGGGGGCACCCTAGGACACACAAGTTGATCTACGGATCGTTCCTTAGACTACTTGACCAAATAAAAATCTAGCCTCACTACAAAAAAATACACTTCCGTGATGATACGTGTTTGTCACAGTAGGTCGTGTTTTTTGTCATACATGTACATCCATGACGATTTTATGACAGAATCAGGATAGTCATACTTGTGTTGTCGTGGAAGTGTTCCATGACATTACCAAAATTATCATCACGGAAGTGTCCACTTCCATGACGATAAATCGCGCGTCACAGAAGTACTTTCGTCAAGGGTGACCGACACATGGCATCCACCGTAACAGAACATCATTAAGCTATCGGGTCGGATTTTGGATTCGATAACCCGTTAACAGCCCTGACCAATGGGAAATTTCCATGTGTAAAATTTTGATTGGCCGAAGGGAACACCTGTCAGCTCGTTAGTGGGCCAGATGTCGCCTGTCCATTGGAGGAGACATGCCTATGATACATCGACACGTGGCTGGGCCCAACAGAGGCCCATATAGGTTAAAAAGGCCGGCCCAGTCAAAGTCATGTAGTACTTAATCAGGTACTAGTGGGCCAGCCCAATAACGGCTTGCTTAATAAAGGCACATTTACGGCCTGAAGCCAGATCTGGCCCGTTAATTGTTCGCCCAATATTTAAGCCCATTTACGGTCCGAAGCCAGATTTGGCCCGTTAATTGTTCGAACAATATTTGGGCCCATTTGTGGCCCGAAGCCAGATCTCGCCCATTAATTGTTCGCCGAATATTTGGGCCCAAGTACAGCCCAGTGACTTTCGGCCTGTTAGAGGCCTGATGTAGACATGGGCCCATTTCAGCCCGGTGTGACTTTCGGCCTGGGAATGGCCCGTGCTGCCCATGGGCCATATATGGTCCGACAGGACATTGGGCCCACTAACGGCCTGTGCTAAAGGTGGCAAAAGTTAAGCCCAACGTGACTTTGGGCCTGTTAAAGGCCTGTCGCGTAACTCGGCCTGTTGATGCGTGTACTAAGCTTTCGGCCTCTTAAAGGCCCATGATATCAGTGGGCCAACTAAGGCCCGAGATATGTTTTGGCTTGGTAACGGCCCGTGAGCTAACTGGGCCCAAAAAGGTGAAGGAAATATGCCCTGGAGGCAATAATAAAGTTGTTATTTATTTCCTTACATCATCATAAATGTTTATTATTCATGCTAGAATTGTATTAACCGGAAACATAATACATGTGTGAATACATAGACAAACTGAGTGTCACTAGTATGCCTCTACTTGACTAGCTCATTAATCAAAGATGGTTACGTTTCCTAGCCATGGAGAAAGAGTTGTCATTTGATTAACGGGATCACATCATTAGGAGAATGATGTGATTGACTTGACCCATTCCATTAGCATAGCACTTGATCATTTAGTATTCTGCTATTGCTTTCTTCATGACTTATACATGTTCCTATGACTATGAGATTATGCAACTCCCCTTTACCGAAGGAACACTTTGTGTGCTACCAAACGTCACAACGTAACTGGGTGATTATAAAGGTGCTCTACAGGTGTCTCCGAAGGTACTTGTTGGGTTGGCGTATTTCAAGATTAGGATTTGTCACTCCGATTGTCGGAGAGGTATCTCTGGGCCCTCTCGGTAATGCACATCACTACAAGCCTTGCAAGCAATGTAGCTAATGAGTTAGTTACAGAATGATGCATTACGTAATGAGTAAAGAGACTTGCCGGTAACGAGATTGAACTAGGTATTGGATACCGACGATCGAATCTCGGGCAAGTAACATACCGATGACAAAGGGAACAACGTATGTTGTTATGCGGTTTGACCGATAAAGATCTTCGTAGAATATGTAGGAGCCAATATGAACATCCAGGTTCCGCTATTGGTTATTGACCGGAAACAGTTCTAGGTCATGTCTACATAGTTCTCGAACCCGTAGGGTCCGCACGCTTAACGTTACGATGACAGTTTTATTATGAGTTTAAAAATTTTGATGTACCGAAGGTTGTTCGGAGTCCCGAATATGATCACGGACATGACGAGGAGTCTCGAAATGGTCGATACATAAAGATTGATCTGTTGGAAGCCTATATTTGGATATCGAAATCGTTCCGGGTGAAATCGGGATTTTACCGGAGTACCGGGGGGTTACCGGACCCCCCCCCGAGGGGGGGGGGTTAATGGGGCTACATGGGCCCTAAGGGAGAAGAGGAGGGCCGGCCAGGGCAGGCCGCGCGCCCCCTACCCCTAGTCCGAATAGGACAAGTAAGGGGGGCGGTGCCCCCCTTTCCTCTTTCCCCTTCCCCCTTTCCTTCTCCTACAAGGCAAGAGGGGGGAGTCCTACTCCCGGTGGGAGTAGGACTCCTCCAGGCGCACCCCTAGGGGCCGGCCGCACCTCCCCCCTCCCTCCTTTATATACGGGGGCAGGGGGCACCCCATGATACACAAGTTGATCTTCGTGATCGTTCCTTAGCCGTGTGCGGTGCCCCCCTCCACCATATTCCACCTCGGTCATATCATCGCGGAGTTTAGGCGAAGCCCTGCGTCGGTAGAACATCATCATCATCACCACGCCATCGTGCTGACGGAACTCATCCTCGACGCTTTGCTGGATCGAAGTCCGGGGATCGTCATCGAGCTGAACGTGTGCTGAACTCGGAGGTGTCGTACGTTCGGTACTTGGATCGGTCGGATCGTGAAGACGTACGACTACATCAACCGCGTTGTCATAACGCTTCCGCTTTCGGTCTACGAGGGTACGTGGACACACTCTCTCCTCTTGTTGCTATGCATCACCATGATCTTGCGTGTGCGTAGGAATTTTTTTGAAATTACTATGTTCCCCAACAGAGCAGAGTCCACTATCTTGAGAATAACCTACCTAGCATGGAAGATACAGACAACCCTAGTTGAAACATGAGTTGCTCGAGCATACAAAACAGAATTTCATTTGAAGGTTTGGAGTTTGGCACATACAAATTTACTTAGAACGGCAGGTAGATACCGCATATAGGAAGGTATGGTGGACTCATATGGAACAACTTTGGGATTTATGGAATTTGGATGCACAAGCAGTATTCCCGCTTAGTACAGGTGAAGGCTAGCAAAAGACTGGGAAGCGACCAACTGAGAGAGCGACAACAGTCATGAACATGCATTAAAATTAATTTACATCGAGTATAAGCATGAGTAGGATATAATCTACCATGAACATAAATATCATGAAGGCTATGTTGATTTGTTTCAACTACATGCGTGAACATGTGCCAAGTCGAGTCACTCAATTCATTCAAAGGAGGATACCATCCCATCATACCACATCATAATCATTTTAATACCATGTTGGCACGCAAGGTAAACCATTATAACTCATAGCTAATTAAGCATGGCACAAGCAACTATAATCTCTAAATGTCATTGCAAATATGTTTACTTCATAATAAGCTAAATCAGGAACGATGAACTCATCATATTTACAAAAACAAAAGAGGTCGAGTTCATACCAGCTTTTCTCATCTCAATCAGTCCATCATATATCGTCATGATTGCCTTTCACTTGCACGACCGAACGGTGTGTATAATAATAATAGTGCACGTGCATTGGACTAAGCTGGGATCTGCAAGCATTCAACTCAAGAGAGAAGACAAAGTAATATGGGCTCTAAGTCAAATAAACAATCATGCATATGAGAGCCACTAAACATTTTCAATATGGTCTTCTACTCTCGACCCCCAAAGGAAAGAAAAGAAAATAAATTATTTACACGGGAAAGCTCCCAACAAGCAAGAAGAAGAACGAGAAATCTTTTTGGGTTTTCATTTTGATTTCTACTACAAGCATGGAAATTAAACTAACTAATTTTTTTGGTTTTTCTTAAGATTTATCAAACACACAGGAAGAAAGCTAGAAAAAGAAAATTAAACTAGCATGGATAATACAATGAAAGAGTATGAGCACCGATGACTAGTATAGTGTGTGAACATGAATGTAAAGTCGGTGAGAAATATGTACTCCCCCAAGCTTAGGCTTTGGCCTAAGTTGGTCTATTGCCAAGGATAGCCTGGCTGATATCCGAAGTTATAACTGGGGTCGTACTGAGATGCAGCAACAAATGCATCCTGAGCCGCGGCATGTTGGCGTGCCGCCTCCGCTCTCCCCTCGTGTTCAGCTGCCTCCTCCCTAGTAACAACGTATCTCTGTTTTGCCTGGTAATGAAAAAGGAAAGGAGCCGGGAGAGTAACATGGATAGAGCTACGTCTGTCAAAGATTAGTCGATACTGAAGGAATTGTTCGTTCCTCACAAGAAAACGATGTTTGACCATCGCGTCATAATCTAGATAAGCAGGAGGCAACTCCATATCCCCCTCTCGTGGGGCTATACCAAGATAATTAGCAACACAGGTCGCATAAATCCCTCCAAATAAATCTCCAGATAAACCATTGTTATGCAACCTACATGCAACTATTGCCACCAAGTTGTAATCTTTATTACCTAACACAACACTCTTGAGGACACAAAGATCAGGGACACACATATGACATGCTTCATCTTTACTGTTAATGCATCTACCAATGAAGAGAGCAAAATAATGTATAGCAGGAAAATGAATGCTCCCTATGGTAGCTTGTGCTATACCCCTAGATTCTCCCATAGTAATACTAGCAAGAAAGTCTTTATATTCAGATTTGTGGGGGTCATTAACATTGCCCCACCCCGGGAGTTTAAAAGCAGTTGTAAAATCTTCTAAGTCCATGGTATAAGATTTATCATAAATATCAAACAGGACACTCTGAGAATTACGTGAAGATTTATATTTAAACCTTTCACAAATGAATCAGTCAATTGATAGTACTGAGGACACTTATCTTGTAAGAAGTCCTCAAGATCGGCATTACGCACTTATGCGTCAAATTCATCTTTAATGTCTGTATTGACCATAAAATCGTCTGATGGCCACTCACAAGCTCGCACTTCTGCGTCCCTCGGTGGTTCATCGTCTTGCTCACACATAGCACGTCTGGGTCCTTTCTTTATTGAGGAACCACCTTGGTACATTCTCCTAGACATATTTCTCTTTCTGAATTTTTTTTGAAATTTTTAGTAACTTCAAAATAAAAGTGAAAATAACTAAACAAGATTGGTAGCAACTACTCCTACAAGTGCCTAGAGCCTATATCATGCATTAGAATTGCTTGGGACCTCATAAATTTAACATGCAACCTCAAGAACAGGGTCACCTATGCAGCAAAAATTTGCAAAGAATAAAGCACTAGAACAAAAACTAATTGGACCAATGTAGGAGTCACATACCAAGCAACAATCTCCCAAAGTAGTTTTGTGAATGGAGCTTTGAGCAAGGAGATCAAAAATCACAGCAAAATGAGCTAGAACTGGTGCTTGAGCTGGATGGGAAATTTTTTGGGAAGAAGATGGAGTGTGTGGGTGTAGGAATAAGTGGAGGGAGGCCACAGTGGGCCCACGAGACAGGGGGGCTGCTATGTCTTGAGCTTGCGTTGGTTTTCCTTGAAGAGGAAAGGGTGATGCAACAATAGTAGCGTAAGTATTTCCCTCAGTTTTTGAGAACCAAGGTATCAATCCAGTAGGAGGCTCCTCAAAAGTCCCACGCACGTACACAAACAAACAAAGAACTCACAACCAACGCAATAACGGGGTTGTCAATCCCTTCACGGCCACTTGCGAAAGTGAGATCTAATAGAGATAGTATGATAAGATAAATATATTTTTAGCATTTTATAATATAGATGCAAAAATTAAAGATGCAAATAAAAGTAGATTGGAAGAAAATATGATAAGAGATAGGCCCGGGGGCCATAGGTTTCACTAGTGGCTTCTCTCAAGATAGCATAAGTATTACGGTGGGTGAACAAATTACTGTCGAGCAATTGATAGAAAAGCGAATAATTATGAGATTATCTAGGCATGATCATGTATATAGGCGTCACGTCCGCAACAAGTAGACCGACTCCTGCCTGCATATACTACTATTACTCCACACATCGACCGACTCCTGCCTACATCTAGAGTATTAAGTTCATAAAGAACAGAGTAACGCATTAAGCAAGATGACATGATGTTGAGGGATAAACTCAAGCAATATGACATAAACCCCATCTTTTTGTCCTCGATGGGAACAATACAATACGTGCCTTGCTGCCTGATGAAGTCATGTACCTAGGGTAGGGTCATGTACCTGTCTAAGGTACCCTTCCCAAGGACATCTTTAGAAGAAGCTGCCTTCCAATCGACCAAGAGGGATTCCACTCGACGGACTCGAAGACACTCGACCATGAAGACTCACTCGACCACCAGGAGATCAAGAGCCACTCTGTATCCAAACGGTCTGTAATTAAGTAGTCTTTATGGCCATGATGACACTTTATGTAAGGCGTTACCAGTAACGCCAGGCCTTAATGTACTTTAAACCCTCCGCTGCGTGGGCTGGCTGGGGTCCTGGCAGACACCATATAAGCCACCCTCTCCACTGGCAGAAAGGTTTGCACCCCTATAACTCATACGCTTATAATCCAGTCGATCGCCTCCGGGCTCCGAGACGTAGGGCTGTTACTTCCTCCGAGAAGGGCCTGTACTCGTAAATCCCTTGCGTATACAACTACTCAATAGCTAGGATCTTGCCTCTCCATACCTACCCCCTATTCTATTGTCAGCCTTAGTACCACGACAGTTGGCGCCGACCGTGGGGACGGTGTCTTAGCGACTTATTGGAGAAGTTGCAATTGTTCCGATCGCCTTCATCATGGTTTCTGGCGGAGTTCTGGTCGAGGGCCGCGAGATCCGTCTCGGCGTGCTCAAGTTCATCGCCGACGACTCCGCTTGGCTCCAGGAGGCTCCAGGAGGCTCCACTCGACATCGACGCGCTTCCCGTCCGCGGGGCGACGCACTTTCGTGCGTGTGTCCGCGGCGTCCTGCTTCGGCAACCGTTGGCTCTGTATCAGTCGACTACTATGTCGTCTTCCCTCCCTGTCTCCCGCCAACGCAAGCGCTCTGGTCAGTCGAGACTTCAGCGGTGGGTGAGACACGCAGTGGCTCGCCAATCGGCCACCACCCAAGTCGCGGCAATCGAGCCTGACAAATCTCTCTACGGCCTGTTTGACCTGTCGACTGGCTCCGTAGAGACTGCATCCAAGTGCGATAGTAGTGATCCAGCGGCGGAGGTTCTGATGGTCAATGGGCCTCGTAGTCCTCCCGGCTTCCCCCGCACAGACGGGGCGGACGGCGGAGGCGACCCTGCTCAAGTCCACGAGGAATATCAACCCGAACCACTCACTTCTCTGCAATGGGAAGATCTTCGCCGCCGGAATATGGATGTTCTGCATACTCCCATCGTAGGAGAAACTCCCGAGGCTCGCACCTTGGAAGGTGCGCGTTTGGCCAACTTGGCTAAGAGCACTCGACTGGAGAATCTCCAACGAGCACTCGACGAGTGAGGGAGTCCTGGACTAGGGGGTGTCTGGATAGCCGAACTATCATCATCGGCCGGACTCCAAGACTATGAAGATACAAGATTGAAGACTTCCTCCCGTGTCCGGATGGGACTTTCCTTGGCGTGGAAGGCAAGCTTGGCAATACGGATATGTAGATCTCCTACCATTGTAACCGACTCTGTGTAACCCTAGCCCTCTCTGGTGTCTATATAAACCAGAGGGTTTTAGTCCATAGGACGAACAACAATCATACCATAGGCTAGCTTCTAGGGTTTAGCCTCCTTGATCTCGTGGTAGATCTACTCTTGTACTACCCATATCATCAATATCAATCAAGCAGGAGTAGGGTTTTACCTCCATCGAGAGGGCCCGAACCTGGGTGAAAACATCGTGTCCCTTGTCTCCTGTTACCATCCGCCTAGACGCACAGTTCGGGACCCCCTACCCGAGATCCACCGGTTTTGACACCGAAATTCGTGCTTTCACTGAGAGTTCCTCTGTGTCGTCACCGATAGGCTTGATGGCTCCTTCGATCATCAACAACGACACAGTCCAGGGTGAGACTTTCCTCCCCGGACAGATCTTCGTATTCGGCGGCTTTGTAGTGCGGGCCAATTCACTTGGCCATCTGGAGCAGATCGAAAGCTACGCCCCTGGCCATCAGGTCAGATTTGGAAGCCTGAACTTGATGGCCGACATCTGCGGAGACTTGATCTTCGACGGATTCGAGCCACAGCCGAGCGCGCCGCACTGTCACGATGGGCATGATTTAGCTCTGCTGCCGGACAGTGCCCTGGAGGCCGCACATGAGTCCGCTCCGACCCTTAATTCAGAGTCGACCGCGCAGATCGAGGATGGGTGGCTAGACACCGCCTCGAGGGCTGCAACCTCTATGGCGATGGAGCCGAATACTGACTTTGTCCCTCATGAGGCTAGTGACTCTGAGGTGCCGGACTCCTCTCCGGACTCCGAACCTCCCACGCCCCCTCCAATCGAATCCGATTGGGCGCCGATCATGATTTCACCGCTGCAGACATCTTTCAACACTCACCTTTTGGCGACATCCTGAATTCGCTAAAGTATCTCTCGCTATCAGGAGAGCCCTGGCCGAACTGCGGTCAGGACGGTTGGGATGCGGACGACGAAGAAATTCAAAGCCCACCCACCACCCACTTTTTAGCCACTGTCGACGATCTAACCGACATGCTAGACTACGACTCCGAAGACATCAACGGTATGGACGACGATGCCGGAGACGACCAAGAACCAGTGCCTACGAGGCACTGGAAGACCACCTCGTCATACGACATATATATGGTGGACATCCCAAAGGATGGGAATGGCGAGGAAGCAGCGAAGGAAGACTCCTCCAAGAAACAACCCAAGCGCCGGCGTCAGCGGCGCCGCTCTAAATCCCGGCACAGCAAGAATGGAGATTCCGGCACCGGAGATAATAACACCCCAGAGAGTGCCGAAGAGAACCCCCTCCAGCAAGATTCAGCACAGGAGGACGGAGAAGCCAGCCCTCATGAGAGAGCGGCAGACGAAGAGGTAGAGGATGATAATTACATGCCTCCCTCCGGAGACGAGGCAAGCCTCAACGACGACGAATTTGTCGTGCCCGAGGATCCCGTCGAACAAGAGCGTTTCAAACGCAGGCTAATGGCCACGGCGAATAGCTTAAAGAAAAAGCAGCAACAGCTTAGAGATGATCAAGACCTGCTAGCCGACAGATGGACTGAAGTCCTTGCGGCCGAAGAGCATGAACTCGAACGCCCCTCCAAAAGCTACCCCAAGCGCAAGTTGCCCCCCTGATTAGAGGAGGAGGCATATAAACCTGCATCACCAGCGCACAATACGGCGGACCGACCACCTCGTGGCCGCGATAGAGAGGCCTCTAGGCCCTCCACTAGAACCGTACCCCGGCACCGCTTGAAAAGTACGAAGCCAGGGGGAATGCGCCGGACTTGCGAGACATATTGGAGGATAAGTCAAGACAATCAAGATCGATCTATGGATCACGTGGGTGCCCCACGATGCGCGACGACTACCGTCGCACCGGATACAGCAACTCCGGCCGGGCCGAACACAGTAGACAAAGCTCGCTTGAGCTACGTCGTGATATAGCCCAATATAGAGGCGCCGCACACCCACTATGCTTCACAGATGAAGTAATGGATCATCAAATCCCCGAAGGGTTTAAACCCATGAACATTGAATCCTACGATGGCACAATAGACCCCACGGTTTGGATCGAAGACTATCTCCTTCATATCCACATGGCCCGCGGTGACGATCTTCACGCCATCAAATATCTCCCACTCAAGCTTAAAGGACCAGCTCGGCATTGGCTTAACAGCTTGCCAGCAGAATCAATTGGGTGTTGGGAGGACCTGGAAGCCGCATTCCTTGACAACTTCCAGGGCACATATGTGCGACCACCAGACGCCGATGACCTAAGCCACATAATTCAGCAGCTAGACGAATCGGCCAGACAGTTCTGGACACGGTTCTTAACAAAGAAAAATCAAATCGTCGACTGTCCGGATGCAGAGGCTCTCGCAGCCTTCAAACATAACAAGATGGGCATAGACCCCTCAAGGATTAAACCCACAAAGACAACCTTCAAAGGCGTCATACCAGGTGTAGAGGCCAATTGCATAGGCTCAGTCACACTTGAAGTGGTCTTCGGATCCCCGGATAACTTCCGAAGCGAGGAGTTAATCTTCGACATAGTTCCGTTCCGCAGCGGCTATCATACTCTGCTCGGACGGACCGCGTTTGCAAAGTTCAACGCGGTGCCGCACTACGCATACCTCAAGCTCAAGATGCCAGGCCCTCTAGGAGTCATCACGGTCAACGAAAACACTGAATGCTCCCTCCGAACGGAGGAACACATAGCGGCTCTCGCGGCAGAAGTACAAAGCAGCCTCTTAAGGCAATTCTCGAGTCCGGCCGTTAAGCGACCGGACACGGCTAAATGCGCCCGGAGTAACATACAACAAGACCACCTGGCACGTTCCGAGCACGCATAGCAATGCGGCCCCAACCCCTGCCCTTGCAAAATCGCAAGACTAGTCCTTCGCGTACATCACTACGCTCTAGAGATACCATGGGTATAGGGGGAGGGGCACGACCACCACAGGCCCAGAATGCGGCTTAACCGCACCAGGGGCTCCCAAGTGTGTCACTCTTTTTCTTTTTTCTTTTTTTCTTACCCACAGGACTCCGTTCACCAGAGGCCCTGTCCGGCAGTAGACCTGCCGAACTCACGATGCAACAGCCAGGGAAGGAGAAAGGCTACGACGAGTATCCAGGTGGTCTCCATTATGAGCATTAAATCCGTTTTCATACACTATTCTGCAGCCTACCCCTGGAGGGGGACATGTTTAATGGTCCTACCCCTTGCTTACCGCACTATTTGTATCATTCTGCATTCATGGCAGTATTCCTTGAATAAACAATGCATCGCTTTTTGCTTATAATTGCATTTCTTTCTTATATATATGTTCATTTATGACATGATTGCATCCGTACACTTTGGTACGGCTAAACACACCAGGGGCTTAAGTTCCCCACATTATGGTGTGATAAGTCCGAACACTTTCACAAGTGCGGCACCCCGAACTTATAGCATTATATGCATCGGCTCCGAATCATGTCTTGGGTCAATAGTTGGGTTTGCCCGGCTCCCATGTTTTGGTACCTTACATTCTGTTGTATCGGCTAAGGTAGCACTGGGAGAACCACTGCGATTGCGCCCCGGTTGAGCTGGGCGAGCGCCTTAGTGGAGAAAGCTAAAACTGACCGTCATGATAAGGCGAGAGCTGGTCGCTGTTCGAGAGGTTTTTTCGAGTCCCTAAAGACTCATGCCGCTTAGAGCGAGGAACCGGCTTTGTTCGGCCCAGGCGTGGATAGCGCCCCGAACTCGGTCTTCCGAACACTAGGGGCTTCGCCAAAATTTCAAATCATAGAATTCTATGGCTAAGTGAGAGTGTTCAAGCATTATAAGTCCGGTTGCCTAGTTCGTTGTGTTGAACGCCTGGGAACAAGAGCGCTCAAGTTTATCCCGAACACCCCAGCACTTGTGGCATGGGGACTGAAGCCGACGACTTGCCATCTCTCAGATTTGATAAACGGCCGCACAGAAGGTAATATTTTAAATTAACAAGCGTTGCTTAGCGCATATGAACAAAGTTTTCAGCGCACAAGATAACAAAATGCGAGTCTACTCAAATATTACATCTTTGGAGCACTCACCTGCAATCATGCGGGCACTCTTCAGGACACTCTTATAATACATTTCGGGCGTACGACACTCCTTGCCCGCCGGCGGCGCGTCCGTCAGAAGCTTCTCCGCGTCCATCCTGGCCCAGTGCACTTTTGCACGGGCAAGGGCCCGACGGGCACCTTCAATGCAGGCGGAGTGCTTGACCACTTCAACCCAGGGACACGCATCCATCAGCCGCCGCACCAGGCCGAAGTAGCTCCCAGGCATGGCCTCCTTGGGCCACAGCCGAACTATGAGGCCCTTCATGGCCTGTTCGGCCACCTTGTGGAGCTCGACCAGCTGCTTCAGCTGGTCGCTAAGGGGCACCGTATGTCCGGCCTCAGCATACTGAGACCAGAAGACCTTCTCCGTCGAGCTCCCCTCCTCGGCCCGATAGAATGCGGCAGCATCGGACACGCTGCGGGGCAGATCTGCGAACGCTCCTGGAGAGCTCCGAATGCGGGTAAGTAATAGGTAATTCACATTTACATGCTTACTTTGCATGAAAAATGCCTTACCCGCCGCTATCTTCTTTAACGCCTCGATTTCCTGGAGGGCCTTGTGGGCTTCGGCCTTAGCGTCTTTGGCACTCTCAAGAGCCGATGCAAGCTCGGACTCTTGAGTCTTTGAGTCGCGCTCCCACTCTCATGTTTTTCCACGAGAGCCTGGAGCTCTTGCTGCACCTCGGCCACCCGCGCCTCCTGCTTCTCTCGCTCGGCTCGTTCCGCGACCGTATTGTGTTCCACCGCGAACACCGCCTCCTTCAGGGTCGCCACCTCGTTCGTGGCCCCTGGAGTACCCACAGTTATCCTTGTTATTTCTCTTGCAACCAAAATCCTTTTCTGTAAGGTACAAAATTAATATGGTGTTACTCACCTTCCTTTTCCTCGAGCTGCTTCTTGGCACGGCCGAGCTCGCTCTCGGACCGCTCGAGGTTCTGCTTCAAAGCATTAACCTCCGCAGTCAGTGCGGCAGAGGTCAGCAGCGCAGCCTGCAATCCCATATTGACATATTTTTTAGAACTCCCACGTATATCTTTTTAGATCCTCAGTCCGGCTTTTCTTTCCGAACACCGAACCGAGCATCAGGGGCTACTGTTTATGCGGTATTATATTACATGTCTTAAAATTCTTACCTTAAAGCCTGTTAGAAGGCTGCTGCAGGCTTCGGTCAGCCCGCTCTTGGCGAGCTGAACCTTCTGAATCACCGCACTCATGACAGTGCGGTGTTCTTCTTCGATGGAAGCGCCATTGAGCGCCTCCAGCAAGTTATCCGGCGCCTCCGGTTGGACGGAGGCCGCTGGCGTCACAGTCTTGCCCTTCTCACAAAGGGGCCGCTCGCCGGACTCCGGAACCACTACAGGTTCCGGTGCGGAGTCCGGTGCAGAGTCTGGGAGGTTGCCTTGCGGCACCTCTGGGGCCTCCTCCTCCTGGCGGGTCCCTTCCCGGGATCCCATCTCGGCGTCATCAGCGTCACGGGGGGTCGAGGTGGTCGGAAGAGAATCCATATCTGACGTACCCAAGGACCCGCTCGACGAAGCGGGAAGATCGTCCTTGGCCGGACTACAGGTTGTATGCGGCATTAGAAAGACACCATGTGGCGAAAAGAAAAATTATAAATCATCCAGGAGTCCGGATACTTACGATCTTGCCAGGAGCTTGGCCCTTGAGGGCCACTCCTCGTCGCCGTCGCCGACGTTGGCGGAGCAGTCCGGGGGAAGTGTCCTTCCCTTCTTGGACCCTTCGGCCTCCCTCGTTGGGGAGGCCTTCCTCTTCTTCTCTCCCCCCGCTGGGGGAGAGGCCTCTTTCTTCTCCTCTTCGTCTTCGTGGGAGGAGTCCGCCTCGGAGTCATCGGACGATGAGTCCGATATCACCTGACACCGGGAACTCCTTCGGGTTCCCGTGGCCTTCTTCTTGGCCTTCTTCTCCAGCACTACGTAAAGTGCCGGGACCAACAACCCTGTCAAACGAGCGTCCGCTGGGTCTTCTGGAAGGGGAGCCAGACAGTTAACCTGTCCGGACGTCTTCTGCGAGTCCTGTTAAAGGTATTGGGAGTTTAGATCCCACATAGAGTCAAACTATGAAAGGAAAAATGAGTGTCCCATAAAGGATAACGTAGCTTACCTCGCCGGCCGAGCGCTGCATGCTGAATCCGCGATCTTCGGTTGCGGATGCGGGAGCTTCAGCGCCCTTAACAGCACCCTCCAGGCAGCTTCGTACGTCGTGTCGAAGAGCCCATTCAAGGTCCGGTGCTGTGCCGGATCAAACTCCCACAAATTGAAGGCCCGTTGCTGGCAGGGGAGAATCCGGTGGACGAGCATGACCTGGATCACATTGACAAGCTTGAGCTTCTTGTTCACCAGGGTCTGGAGACAGGACTGGAGTCCAGTCAGCTCTTCCGAACTACCCCATAGCAATCCCTTCTCTTTCCAGGAGGTGAGCTGCATGGGGATGCCAGATCTGAATTCGGGGGCTGCTGCCCATTTAGGGTCACGCGGCTCGGTGATGTAGAACCGCCCCGATTGCCACCCTTTGATGGATTCCACGAAGGCACCCTCGAGCCAAGTGACGTTGGGCATTTTGCCCACCATGGCGCCTCCGCACTCCGCTTGGCTGCCCTTCACAACCTTCGGCTTGACGTTGAAGGTCTTTAGCCACAAGCCGAAGTGGGGCTGGATGCAGAGGAAGGCCTCGCACACGACGATAAATGCCGAGATATTGAGGATGAAATTTGGGGCCAGATCGTGGAAATCCAGGCCGTAGTAGTACATGAGCCCCCGGACGAAGGGGTGGAGTGGAAAGCCCAGTCCGCGGAGGAAGTGGGGAAGGAATACGACCCTCTCATGGGGCCTAGGGGTGGGGATGAGCTGCCCCTCGTCGGGCAGCCGGTGCGCGATGTCACTGGACAGGTATCCGGCGCTGCGCAGCTTCTCGATGTGCCCCTCCGTAACGGAAGAGGCCATCCACTTGCCTCCCGCTCCGGACATGGCTGGAGAAGGTTGAGGTGAGATGTGCGGACTTGGGCGCTGGAGCTCGAGTGCGCGGAGATGGATAAGCAAAGGAGGAAGAAGGCATAGGTAAAAGAGGTGGATCCTTATCCCCTTGTATATGGGCGGACGAAAACTGTGCGTCCCCACTGGCCTGGTAAAACTCGCTTATCTCCCAAATGCCACAATCAATGGCGCGGTTGGGTTACCCACGTCCGTATTGATGGGAATCCCGAAATAAGGGGAACACGATCTCTGCTTCGACAAGACGTGCCAAGGAAACCGCTTCGCTAAACGTGCTGAGGTGGTATAATAAAAACGATTCAAGTAAAAGCTTGGTAGTGGTGTGACATCACGCCACAAAATACGTCAGCAGATTGAACTTGTGTACATATTATTCTCTCTACGGTGGTATGTGGAATTTATTTTACAGAGCCGGACACTATCCTGGCGTTCACAATCTTCTACGAATTATTCGGAGGAGGAACACGCCTTGCAATGCCGAAGACAATATGCGCGCCTGACTCGTCGTCATTGAAGCCTGGTTCAGGGGCTACTGAGGGAGTCCTGGACTAGGGGTGTCCGGATAGCCGAACTATCATCATCGGCCGGACTCCAAGACTATGAAGATACAAGATTGAAGACTTCGTCCCATGTCCGGATGGGACTTTCCTTGGCGTGGAAGGCAAGCTTGGCAATACGGATATGTAGATCTCCTACCATTGTAACGGACTCTGTTTAACCCTAGCCCTCTCCGATGTCTATATAAACCGGAGGGTTTTAGTCCATAGGACGAACAACAATCATACCATAGGCTAGCTTCTAGGGTTTAGCCTCCTTGATCTCGTGGTAGATCTACTCTTGTACTACCCATATCATCAATATCAATCAAGCAGGAGTAGGGTTTTACCTCCATCGAGAGGGCCCGAACCTGGGTAAAAACATCATGTCCCTTGTCTCCTATTACCATCCACCTAGACGCACAGTTCGGGACCCCCTACCCGAGATCCGCCGGTTTTGACACCGATAACGAGCGCGCGCGGCAACGAGTACCCGACTCCAGTCGACGTCAACTCTTTCCACCACCGACTCAGGTATATCGAACCCCAACTCAGAATCTAGCAGCTGCAGCCCGTATAGCCGAGTCAATTCAGCCCTCTCAGTCGGAGGCTGGCAGAGGCTTGATGCAGATCCGAGATTTGCTCCGGGCAACGGGAGATCAGAATTCAGCTGTGTCACAGTCACGCAATAGGATTCACAGTCGATCCGTCACTGCGAATACAGCCCAGTCGGCTCATAGCCCAAGATCGCCTCTGCAGCGTGAGGGACGTGGGGGTCGACGTGATCAGTATGATGACCGATTCGATCGTGATGATCGGCGTCGAGTGCCCACTCCTCCCCCAAGGGGTGGGTCTTACGCCCCTCGGCAGCAAGATGACAGACGCCAGCACAGTGTTGGGCGGAGAGCTCCGGTCGACCCCAGGGAACCAGGCTTTGACGCGAGATCCATCATCGTGCAAGGTTTGGTCGACCGGAACAGAGCTCATCAAGAAGGCCACGACAGAGATGCGCCCACCAGCAGCCGAGTCCATGTTTCAAGTCCAGAATGTTTTAGCAGAGCCATCAGAGCCGCGGTGATCCCTCCCAACTTCAGGTTGGCGACTGGGTAAGTAAGTTCACTGGTGAGTCCAAGCCCGAAACTTGGCTCGAAGACTACCGAGTGGCTGTACAGATTGGCGGTGGCAATGATGAGGTGGCCATGAAACACCTACCACTCATGTTGGAGGGTTCGGCCAGGGCTTGGTTGAATCAGTTAGCTCCTAGCAGCATTTACACTTGGGAGGATCTTTCCCGAGTGTTCTTCAGGACATTTGAGGGAACTTGCAAGCGACCAGTAGGACTGACAGAGCTGCACGTCTGCGTGCAAAAGTCAAACGAGACCCTGAGACATTACATCCAGAGATGGATCACCTTGCATCATGCGGTGGAGAACGTATCTGATCACCAAGCAGTCTGTGCCTTCAAGGATGGTGTTAAGAACAGAGAGTTAAGTTTGAAGTTTGGTCGGACCAGAGATATGACCCTGAGTCGAATGATGGAGATTGCCACCAAATATGCCAATGGTGAAGAAGAGGATCGACTCCGGAGTGGCAAGTACAAGCCGAGTCAGTCGGAAAAAGGAAACTCTAGTCGGAAGCAGAAGCGGAAAGCCGAGCCAGCTGCTCCTGGAGAAGCTCTGGCCGTGACTCAGGGCAAATTCAAAGGGAAGCCCAAAGGATCCTGGAACCCCAAGAAGGTAAAGGATAAGGAAGGAAACGACGTGATGGATCTGCCATGTCACATCCACACGAAGAAAGACGAAGACGGTAACTTCATCTACCCAAAACATACCACTCGCCAGTGCCGACTCTTAATCCAGCAGTTTCAAGGAAAACAACCCAAGGATAAGGAAAAGGAGTTGGACAAGGCTGAGGACAAAGAGGATAGTGATGAAGGATACCCCCATGTCAATTCCACCCTGATGATTTTTGCTGATGTGGAGAGCAAAAGTCGATTGAAAGTTATCAACCGTGAGGTGAATATGGTTGCTCCGGCGACACCCAGCTATCTGAAATGGTCTCAGACCGCCATTACATTCGACTAGTCTAATCACCCGACACACATAGCCACCCCTGGGAGGCAAGCTTTGGTGGTCGACCCAGTCGTTGAAGGCACTCGGCTGACTAAGGTTTTGATGGATGGTGGCAGTGGACTGAATATTTTGTATGCGGAGACGCTGAAGGGAATGGGCATTCCGATGTCCAGACTCAGTTCCAGCAACATGAGTTTCCATGGAGTCATTCCTGGAAAGAAGGCTGAGTCACTCGGCCAAATAGCTCTTGATGTGGTTTTTGGCGATTCGAAGCATTTTCGCAAAGAGAAGCTAACATTTGAAGTCGTGGATTTCCAGAGTGCTTATCATGCTATTTTGGGCAGGCCAGCTTATGCACGGTTCATGGCTTGACCATGTTACGTATACCTCAAACTGAAGATGCCTGGCCCCAAGGGTGTGATCACCATCACTGGCAATCGGAAAAAGGCAGAAGAGTGCTTTCAGACGGGCTCAAAGATTGCCGATTCTCAGATAACAGTGCTGGAGCTGGAAGAATATAAGAAAAATGCAGATCCGAGTGATTTATTGCGGGCCAAGAAGCCCGCCACAGAGTCAGCGTTCCAGTCGTCTGGTGAGACGGAACCCGTTCATATTCACCCGACCGACCCCAGCGCGGCTCTGACTCATATTTCCACAACACTCGACTCTAAATAGGAAGAAGCGCTCATCTAGTTCCTCCGTGAGAACTGGGACATCTTTGCATGGAAGCCTGCTGGCATGCCGGGTGTTCCCAGGGGGCTGGCTGAGCATCGTTTACGAGTCGACCCAAAAGCAAAACCTGTCAAAGAACATCTTCGATGGTCCACCGTCCAGAAGAGAAAGGCCATTGGCGAGGAGGTGGCTCGGCTCCTGGCAGCAGAGTTTATCCGAGAGATATACCACTCCGAGTGGCTCGCCAATGTTGTCGTGGTCCCCAAGAAGGACAAGTCACTTCGCATGTGCATTGATTTCAAACATATCAATCGTGCCTGCCCAAAAGATCATTTTCCTCTCCCTCGCATCAACCAAATTGTCGACTCGACTGCGGGATGTGAGATATTGTCTTTTCTAGACGCCTATTCCGGGTACCATCAGATCCGTCTGTATGGACCCGACGAGATCAAAACAGCTTTCATCACTCCATTCGGGTGCTTCTGTTATGTCACCATGCCATTCGGTCTCAAGAATGCCGGAGCCACGTTCATGAGGATGATTCAGAAGTGTTTACTCACTCAAATCAGTCAAAACATGGAAGCGTACATGGATGATATTGTGGTCAAGTCATGAAAGGGTTCCGACCTGTTGACTGACCTCGCTAAAACATTTGCCAATCTCAGGAGGTATGATATCAAGCTTAATCCATCAAAGTGCACATTCGGAGTTCCTGGTGGAAACTTACTCGGTTTTCTCGTTTTAGAATGAGGAATCGGTGCTAACCCAGAAAAAGTTGGCACTATACTCCGAATGAAACGCCCTGTGCGTGTGCACGATGTCCAGAAGCTTACTGGATGCTTGGCCGCGTTAAGTCGATTCATCTCTCGCCTCGGTGAAAAGGCATTGCCTCTTTACCGACTGATGAAGAAGTCAGACAAGTTCGAGTGGACTCCAAAAGCTGATGCAGCGTTTGCCGAGCTAAAAGCTCTGCTCTCCACCCAACCGGTGCTTGCTGCTCCAATCAGCAAAGAGCCTCTGTTGCTTTACATTGCAGCCACAGGACAAGTCGTCAGTACAGTACTTACGGTCGAGCGGGAAGAAGAAGGGAAAGCCTTCAAAGTTCAGCGCCCAGTGTATTATCTTTCCGAAGTTTTGACCCCATCGAAGCAAAGATACCCTCATTATCAAAAGCTCGTGTATGGGATCTACATGACCACGAAGAAGGTTGCTCATTATTTCTCTGATCATTCCATTACAGTCGTCAGTGACGCCCCACTGTCAGAGATTCTGCACAACAGAGATGCGACTGGTCGAGTGGCGAAATGGGCGATTGAACTCCTTACCCTTGATATCAAATTTGAGGCAAAGAAAGCCATTAAGTCCCAAGCAATAGCAGATTTCCTTGCCGAGTGGATTGAACAACAGCAGCCGACTCAAGTTCACTCAGAGCATTGGACCATGTTCTTTGATGGCTCTAAGATGTTAAATGGTTCCGGTGCTGGGGTAGTTTTGGTTTCCCCCCGAGGAGATAAGCTCAGATATGTGCTCCACATCCACTTTGATTCCTCCAATAATGAAGCAGAATACGAGGCACTCTTATATGGGTTGCGCATGGCCATTTCACTCGGCGTCCGTTGCCTTATGGTTTATGGCGACTCAGATTTGGTGGTCAATCAGGTGATGAAGGAGTGGGACGTTAGAAGCCCAGCCATGACTGGATACTGCAATGCAGTGAGAAAGCTTGAAAAGAAATTTGAAGGGTTAGAGCTCCATCATATACCCCGACTGAAGAATCAAGTGGCTGATGATTTGGCGAAGATAGGTTCCAAGAGAGAAGCCATTCCTAGTGACGTGTTCTTGGAACATATCCATACTCCATCAGTTAAAGAAGATCCTTTTACCGAAGAAGCTCCGCAGCCTAAAAGTGTCACAGATCCGACTGAAGTTGAAGTTCCAGCAATGGTCGACCTGATCATGGAAGTGTTGGTGATCACTCCCGATTGGACAGTGCCGTATATCGCGTATATCTTAAGGAAATAACTCCCAGAGGATGAAGAAGAGGCTCGACAGATCGTCCGCCGATCTAAAGCCTTTACCGTGATAAGGGGACAGTTGTATAGAGAAAGCGTGACTGGAGTTGGTCAGAAATGTATAACGCCAGAAGAAGGTCGGATAATCCTTGACGATATCCACTCGGGGACCTGTGGCCATCATGCGTCCTCTCGGACCATTGTGGCCAAAGCATACCGAGCCGGATTTTACTGGGCAAGAGCGAATGAAATGGCGAAGGAGATAGTCAACAAGTGTGAAGGATGTCAATTCTACTCCAATATGTCACACAAGCCCGCCTCGGCCTTAAAGACCATACCACTCGTCTGGCCTTTCGCTGTATGGGGATTGGATATGGTTGGACCTCTGAGGACAGGCAGAAGCGGCTTCACCCATGTGCTGGTGGCAGTCAACAAGTTCACCAAATGGATTGAGGCTAAACCCATCAAGAATCTTGATGCCGGCACTGCTGTCAGCTTCATCAGAGAGCTGATATTCAGATATGGAGTTCCTCACAGCATCATCACTGACAATGGGTCAAACTTCGATTCCGAGGAATTCAGAGCCTTTTGCACATCTCAGGGCACACGAGTCGACTATGCTTCAGTCGCTCACCCTTAGTTGAATGGACAGGCAGAATGAGCAAATGTCTTGATTCTCAAAGGGTTGAAACCCCGATTGATGCGCGACCTCAAGCATGCAGCTGGTGCATGGGTCGACGAACTTCCATCAGTACTTTGGGGATTAAGGACCACACCTAACCGGTCGACTGGGAGAACTCCGTTCTTCTTGGTCTACGGAGCCGAAGCGGTCTTGCTGAGTGACCTGCTTCACAACGCTCCCCGAGTCGAACTCTACACCGAAGCTGAAGCAGAACAAGCCCGGCAAGACGCAGTCGACCTTCTAGAAGAAGAAAGGGAGATGGCCTTGATCCGATCGACCATTTACTAGCAGGACTTGCGTCGCTTCCACGCCAAAAAAGTGAGGAGTCGAGCCTTCCAGGAAGGGGATTTGGTTCTCCGAGTGGATCAGCAGAAGCCACACAAGCTTGCTCCTTCTTGGGAAGGCCCCTTCATCGTCACCAAAGTTCTCCACAATGGAGCATACCGTCTTTACAATGTCGAGCACCAGATCGACGAGCCCTGATCTTGGAACGCGGAGCTGCTCCGCCCCTTTTACACTTAAGTATGCACTCGAAAATGTAATAAAAGTACTTCTGTAGTTCATTTTTCAAAGACAATAGTGTTATAATTTTCCCAGTGATTGTTGTTACTTTTGTTTACACAAAGATCCCCCCAGTGGGTGGCTTAGCTGCGAATCCGTTTCGCCTAAGTTTGTAAAAATCCTACCGAGTGATGAGCCAGCCTCACACTCGGAGGCTTAGCTGCGAATCCGTTTTGCCTAAGTTCAATAAAATCCTACCAAGTGGCGAGCCAGCCTCCCACTTGGAGGCATAGCTGCAGTCCAAGTACTCGCCTAAGTTTAAATAAAATCCTACCGAGTGGTGAGCCAGCCACCCACTCGGAGGCTTAGCTGCAGTCTAGGTACTTGCCTAAGTTTCAACGAAATCCTACCGAGTGGTGAGCCAGCCTCCCACTCGGAGGCTTAGCTGCAGTCCAGTCGCCTAAGTTTCAACGAAATCCTGCCGAGTGGTGAGCCAGCCTCCCACTCGGGGGCTTAGCTGCAGCATAGCGCTCGCCTAAGTACAAGTATAACGTGCGCTCCACAAGGAAGACGAGGTGCAGGTCGACTGCTACCCTCCTCTTCCGAGCTACGCCACAAGTATAATGTGCACTCCGCAAGGAAGACGAGGTACAGGTCGACTGCTACCCTCTCCTTCCGAGCTACGCCACAAGTATAATGAGCGCTCCACAAGGAAGACGAGGCGCAGGTCGATTGATGCCTTCTTCTTCAGAGGTACACCACAAAAATCCTACCGAGTGGAGAGCAGACCTCACACTCGGGGGCTTAGCTGCAGCCCAGCGCTCTCCTATGTTTTTGAAAATCCTACCGAGTGGAGAGCAGACCTCCCACTCGGGGGCTTAGCTGAAGCCCAGCGCTCGCCTAAGTTTTTGAAAATCTTACCGAGTGGAGAGCAACCCCCCACTCGGGGGCTTAGCTACAGCCCAGCGCTCGCCTAAGTTTTTGAAAATCCTGCCGAGTGGAGAGCAAACCTCCCACTCGGGGGCTTAGCTGCAGCCCAGTGCTCGCCTAAGAGTGATGAGGTACAAGTCGATTGCAATATGTGCTTCACCCTAGCCTGCAAAAGGACACCTCAAACCAGATGCAAACATATTCAACGTCGAATCCAAGTTCAGATAACGTCTTACGGAACCAGAAGTGCTCAGGAGCTAAGCTTGTTAAAGTTATCGGTTACAAAAACCACTCGGCATACCGAGGCAAATTTAAAGCATCAAGCATAGAAGTTTTTTACCCCTCCTATGGAGGGCTGGAAGGCGCAACGAATTCGTCCAGGTCGATTCCATCTGCGATCCGAGTGGCAGCGGTGATGAAGGTCTCCATGAAGGATCGGAAATCATGCTTCTTGGTATTGGCCACCTTGAGAGCTGCCATCTTGTCCTCTCGCGCTTCCTTGCAGTGAACACGGGCCAGAGATAGAGCAACGTCCGCACCACACCTGGCAGAAGACTTCTTCCATTCTTGCACTCGACTTGGAACATCGTTCAGTCGAGTCATCAGAGACTCAAGGTCATTCTGAAGTGTTTCTCCTGGCCAGAGTGTTGTGTCGATGCGAGAAGTTGCAACCTTCGGCCTTGCAAGATAGTCGACAACAGCAGCAACGCGAGACTCAAGTCGGAGCACATTCATGGCGGCTTCGTCCTTCACAGGAGAGTTGATGGGATCTAGGCTCTTTTCTAGTCGACCAGTCTCCTCCTCAAAATTCTGGCAGAACTCTGCAGACACAACCCCAAAGTCAAGACAGCAGTTTGATGGCAAGATCATAGTAAAAGGGTCTGTCTGATACAAAGGATTACCTTCGAGCATGAGGAATAGCTTCTTGGCGAGTCCTCCCAGGTAATCCTCCAGATCATTCTTCTTTCCCGCCAACTCGCTGGCCTTGTCACTCAAAGCAATCTTGTCATTCTTCAGTCGACTAACCTCCTTGTTGGCCGCATCAAGAGCATCTTTCAGATTGGTATTTTCCTCTTCAAGCTTGGTAATTGAGGCCAGATTTTCTTCTGCGAGCTTGGTTTTCTCTGAAGCTGCTTTCTGTGCCTCAGCGAGGTCAAGATCCTTCTTCTTCAGAGAACCCCTCAGTTTATCTTCAAAATCACAGTGAGACCAGACTCGGGAATGAACAAGAAACAAAGGCAGTTGTCAAGGTTCTCACCAAACATACCTTTTGCCTCCTCCTTTGCCTTCGTGAAGTTCTCCTGGACAAGTTTCAGATCAAGTTCGAGCTGGATATGCTTGTTCTCCAACTCAGTATAACGAGCTACAAGCTCACAAGATTTCTGCGAAGAACCAATCGACAGACGTCAAAGATAGGTCACTTCCGGGTGACTAAGGAAAAATTGTAGCATTTCTAAGACCACAGCCGAATCTAAACATTCGACCGTAGTCTCGGGGACTACACCCAGTGGGTGCACTCAGCGTGCCCCCACTAGTTCTATCAGCTAGAGTCGATCAGTCGACCAAAAAAAAGACAAAAAGGCTAACCACCAGCAGATAGCCACAAAAAAAGGAGAAGTGATCTTCAGACTGTAACCGACTGCCAGCGGTCGACCACAGTATCGGGGACTACACCTAGTGGGTGCACTCAGCGTGCCCCCACCGGTCTATGATTCCATTCGACCTGATCGAGTAAATAAAAAGCTTAAGACATAAAGACTATGATCGACTGCCAGCAGACCATAGGGGACTACACCCAGTGGGTGCACTCAGCGTGCCCCCACCAATCCAGAATTTCAATCGACGCACTCAGTGGGTGTACGACAGATACTAAGATTTTCAGAAAGAAAAGTGTTCAGGTATCATATCCTAACAGAACAGGCGGTGATCGACTAACCTGAACATTGCTCTGAAGAGCTGAACTGGCGTCATAAGCCGCTTGACTGGCGTCTCAGATTGCCTTCTCCATCATGATCCCCGCCTGACGTATGGCTTCTTTAGCAGCGCTTGCTTGGTCTTCTGGGACGTGGTGGGTCGAGAAAAGTGAAGGCTGATCAACACTCGACGACGAAGGGCGTGCACTCGTCAGCGGCACCGCAAAAGATACGGTAGGCCGAGTGACGTTGTTCCCTTCCACAACCAACGTCTCGGGTGCCGACACGACCTGAGTTGCCTTGCCAGCAGACGCTTTCCTATTCCTCCTCTGCCTCAGTGGTTCCTCGTCATCGTCATCGGGAAGGTCAATGACGATGTTAGTTGGAGCTGCAGAATAGAGTCAAAATTAAGAACAAAGACCCTACCGACTGAAGGCGAAACTACAAAGTTCGTACCAGGTTTGGAAGTGATAGCATCTTCCATTTCGTGGTCTTCAGGTCTGGTCGAGGTATCAGAAGTAGCAGCACTACAGTTTCAGAAATCAGTCGGTCAGCTAACGAATCGACCAAGAGTAAATCCATGAGAAACAAGGAGATGCAAGTTACGTCATTACCCAGAGATAGTGGGAATCACCATCTTCATCTTCGGCAAGGCCTTCGTCGGTTTTGACGGCGCCACTCGAGATTTCTTCGGCGCTTTTTCAGTCGGCACTGGAGAGGTCGTCCGACTACGCTTGGTCGATTGAACAACAGGCGCGACTCCTTTGCCACGCTCGACTGCAGGATCATGGACAAGTTTGGATCTCCTTTCGGAACGGGGAGGCGCGACTTCCTCCTCCTCTTCCTCCTCCTCTTCCTCGTCGGAGCCATCATCTTCATCACCCTCATCGCCATCCGATTCCCACTCCTCTTGACTTTCACCTCCACTTCCTTCCTCCTCCTCAGTCGGTGCCTGCGCCCCGTTGGGTATCAAATACAACTCAATGGTAGCCTGGAAGACAAGAAAAACAAGACAAAGGTCAGTCGACCAATTTGTAGTGAAACAAAATGAATGAAACAGGATCACAGTCGGGGATAAGTGGTCATACCGTGTCTGGTTCATAAGACTGGTCGAGCGGTGGGATCCTCCTAGCCCCATGAGGGTTGTCCTTGTTCCCCATGATGGCAGTCATCCACCTCTCCAGTGTGGCGTTGTCGACCTCCTCTGGGTGGACCCGAGTGGTGTCCTCGGTACCAGAGTACAACCACATCGGGTGGCCTCGATACTGGAGTGGCTGAATGCGCCGTCGAAGAAAAACCTCCAAAAGATCCATGCCAGTGACCCCGTCGTGAATGAGTTGAACTACACGCTCCATCAACATTTTAACCTGAGCCTTTTCCTCCGGAAGTACCTTCAGGGAAGATGGCTTGTTCACTCGGTCCATGGAGAATGGAGGGAGACCAGTCGACTGCCCCGGCGTCGACTCGTCTTGGCAGTAGAACTAGGTCGACTGCCACCCTCTAACCGACTCGGGAAGGGTCATGGCTGGAAAAGCACTCTTACTCCTCATTTGGACCCCAAGACCCCCACACATCTGGATTACTTTGGTCCTCTCGTCATTCGGACTCGCTTTTTTCACCGTCTGAGAACGACAAGTGAATATGTGCTTAAAGAGACCCCAGTGCGGCCGACAACCCAGGAAGTTTTCGCACAGAGACACGAAAGCGGTGAGATAGGCAATGGAATTGGGAGTGAAGTGATGGAGTTGTGCCCCAAAGAAGTTCAGAAACCCTCGGAAGAAAAGATTCGGCGACAGAGAGAATCCACGATCTACATGAGTGGCTAAGAGGACACACTCACCCTCCTGTGGCTGCGGTTGCCACTCCGTCCCCGGAATTCTTGCTGACCCATGAGAGATCAGTTCCTCATTGGCCAGATCGTCGAGATCCCTCTGGGTGATGGTCGAGCGGATCCAATCTCCTTGGACCCAGCCTTGCGGCAGGAGGGACCGCGACGAAGATCCGCCTCGACTGGTCGCTCTCCCCTTCGCTTTCGCCGTCGTCGTCGCCTTCTTCGCTCGCTCCAAGGCCGCCGTCTTCTCCTTCACCATCGTCGCCGGCGAGGCGCGCGAGGAGCAGTTGAGCGGGGATGAAAGCGGGCGCAGCGGGCGAGGTTGAGGAAGGGGGAGAGGGGAATGGAGACGCACTGTTCAAAAAAACCCCGTCTGACGCCTTATATAAGGTCAATTTCGAGTGGCTGACCGGTAGGCCCGAGCGATCCTGTCAAATCCCTAAACAGTCGCGCTCGCGATACGTGGCGAAAAAGGTGGCACGGAAATCAAGGCATCTCTACCTTATCCCATCCGAGTACCGCGGTCTTCTCTGCTTCGCGCGCTTCCCAAAATTCGGATCCCGCTAAATCCATCAACAGCAGAGCAATTTGTCATACAGTAGATTTCCTACGATCCGTCGCTCGGAAATCCACCAAGTTCAGAAAGTTCACTCGACAGAGGAAAAGAATGGATCAAGGCGACTGAAAGAAAAGTTGATGCCATCGCTAAAAAGTCATTGATCCAGAGTGAGACATACTCCGAACACAAAAAACAGGTCGGAAAAATTATCAACTCCTTCCTCACTGAAACCTCGATCCATTCGGGGGCTAATAATGAAGTCATGTACCTAGGGTAGGGTCATGTACCTGTCTAAGGTACCCTTCCCAAGGACATCTTTAGAAGAAGCTGCCTTCCAGTCGACCAAGAGGGATTCCACTCGACGGACTCGAAGACACTCGACCATGAAGACTCACTCGACCACCAGGAGATCAAGAGCCACTCTGTATCCAAACGGTCTGTAATTAAGTAGTCTTTATGGCCATGATGACACTTTATGTAAGGCGTTACCAGTAACGCCAGGCCTTAATGTACTTTAAACCCTCGGCTGCGTGGGCTGGCTGGGGTCCTGGCAGACACTGTATAAGCCACCCCCCTCCACTGGCAGAAAGGTTCGCACCCCTGTAACTCATACGCTTATAATCCAGTCGACCGCCTCCGGGCTCCGAGACGTAGGGCTGTTACTTCCTCCGAGAAGGGCCTGAACTCGTAAATCCCTTGCATATACAACTACTCAATAGCTAGGATCTTGCCTCTCCATACCTACCCCCTATTCTATTGTCAGCCGTAGTACCACGACACTGCCCCTGCTGTCACTGGGAAAGGACACCGCAAGATTGAACCCAAAGCTAAGCACTTCACCCATGGCAAGAAAGATCAATCTAGTAGGCCAAACCAAACTGATAATTCGAAGAGACTTGCAAAGATAACTCAATCATACATAAAATAATTCAGAGGAGAATCAAATATTATTCATAGGTAAACTTAATCATAAATCCACAATTCATTGGATCTCGACAAACACACCGCAAAAAGAGTTTACATCGAATAGATCTCCACAAGAGAGGGGGAGAACATTGTATTGAGATCCAAAAAGAGAAAAGAAGCCATCTAGCTAATAACTATGGACCCGTAGGTCTGTGGTAAACTACTCACAACTCATCGGAGGGGCTATGGTGCTGATGTAGAAGCCCTCCGTGGTCGATTCGCCCTCCGGCGGAGCGCCGGCGAAGGCTCCAAGATGGGATCTCGCGGATACAGAAGTTTACAGTGGTGGAAATTGTGTTTCCTTGGCTCCCTCAATGTTTTCGGGGTACGTAGGCTTATATAGGAGGAAGAAGTACGTCGGTGGCTGCCCGAGGGGCCCACGAGACAGGGGGCGCGCCCTATAGGGAGGCGCGCCCTCCTATCTTGTGGAGGCCTCGTCTGCTTCTTGACTTGCACTCCAAGTCCTCTGGATCACGTTCGTTCCAAAAATCACGCTCTCGAAGGTTTCATTCCGTTTGGACTCTGTTTGATATTCCTTTCTTCGAAATACTGAAATAGGCAAAAAAAACAACAATATGGGCTGGGCCTCCGGTTAGTAGGTTAGTCCCAAAAATGATATAAATGTGTAAAATAAAGCCCATAAACATCCAAAAGGGGTAATATAATAGCATGGAATAGTCAAAAATTATAGATACATTGGAGATGTATCAAGCATCCCAAGCTTAATTCCTGCTCGTCCTCGAGTAGCTAAATGATAAAAAGAGAATTTTTGATGTGGAATGCTACCTAGCATAATTCTTAATGTAATTTTCTTTATTGTGGCATGAATGTTCAGATCCAAATGATTCAAAATAAAAGTTCATATTGATAAAAGAAATAGTAACACTTCAAGCATACTAATCAAAGTAATCATGTCTTCTCAAAATAACATGGCAAAAGAAAGTTCATCCCTACAAAATCATATAGTTAGGCTATGCTTCATTTTCGTCACACAAAGATGTTCCCAACTTCTATACCCCCGATGACAAGCCAAGCAATTGTTTCATACTTAAATAATCTCAAACTTTTTCAACCTTCACGCAATACATGAGCGTGAGCCATGGATATAGCACTATGGGTGGAATAGAATATGATGATGGGGATTGTGTGGAGAATACAAAAAAGGAGAAAGTCTCACATTGATGAGGATAATCAACAGGCTATGGAGATGCCCATCAATTGATGTCAACATGAGGAGTAGGGATTGCCATGCAACGGATGCACTAGAGCTATAAATGAATGCTCAACAAAGGAAAACTAGTGGGTGTGCATCCAACTTGCTTGCTCACGAAGACCTAGGGCATTTGAGGAAGCCCATCGTAGGAATATACAAGACAAGTTGTATAATGAAAAATTCCCACTAGTGAAAAAGACAACTTATGAGACTCACTATATGAAAAACAAGGTGCTACTTTGAAGCACAATATATGAGACTCACTACATGAAGAACAAGGTGCTACTTTGAAGCACAAGTGTGGAAAAAGAGATAGTAACATTGCCCTTTTTATTTTATTTTTATTTTTTTGGGCCTTTTTTGGGCCTTTTTTTTCTTTTTCTTTTTTTTATTTGGGCAATGCTCTAATAATGATGATCATCACACTTTCATTGATTACAACATATGAATTACAACTCGAAACTAGAACAAGATATGACTCTAAATGAATGCCCCCGGCGGTGTACCGGGATGGTGCAATGAATCAAGAGTGACATGTATGAAAAATAATGCATGGTGGCTTTGCCACAAATACGATGTCAACTACATGATCATGCAATGGTAATATGACAAAAGTAATGTATGTCATGATGATGAACGGAACGGTGGAAAGTTGCATGGCAATATATCTCGGAATGGCTATGGAAATGCCATAATAGGTAGGTATGGTGGCTGTTTTGAGGAAGATATAAGGAGGTTTATGTGTGATAGAGCGTATCGTATCACGGGGTTTGGATGCACCGGCGAAGTTTGCACCAACTCTCAAGGTGAGAAAGGGCAATGCACGGTACCGAAGAGGCTAGCAATGGCGGAAAGGTAAAAGTGTGTATAATCCATGGACTCAACATTAGTCAAAAGAACTCATATACTTATTGCAAAAATTTAGAATTCATCAAAAATCAAGTACTACACGCATGCTCCTAGGGGGATAGATTGGTAGGAAAAGACCATCGCTCGTCCCTGACCGCCACTCATAAGGATGTACAAGCCAAGTACACTTCATGTTTCAAATTTGTTACACAACTTTAACCATACGTGCATGCTACGGGACTTGCTAACTTCAACACAAGCATTCTTTAAATTCATAATCACCCAACTAGCATGACTTTAATATCACTACCTCCCTATCTCAAAACAATTATCAAGTATCAAATCGATCATAACATCCAATTCACTTCCTATGATAGTTTTTATTATACCCAACTTGGATGCCTACCATTCTAGGACCAATTTTATAACCATAGCAAATACCATGCTGTTCTAAAAGACTCTCAAAATAATATAAGTGAATCATGAGAGACTAGCAATTTCTACAAAATTAAGTCACCACCGTGCTCTAAAAGATATAAGTGAAGCACTAGAGCAAAAAACTATCAAGCTCAAAAGATATAAGTGAAGCACATAGAGTATTCTAGCAAATTCTAATCAAATAGGCTTCTCCCAAAAGGTGTGTACAGCGAGGATGATTGTGGTAAACTAAAAAGCAAAAACTAATATAATACACGACGCTCCAAGCAAAACACATATCATGTGGCGAATAAAAATATAGCTCCAAGTAAAGTTACCAATGAACGAAGACGAAAGAGGGGATGCCTTCCCGGGGCATCCCCAAGCTTAGGCTTTTGGCTATCCTTGAATATCTTGGGGTGCCTTGGCATCCCCAAGCTTAGGCTCTTTCCACTCCTTATTCCATAGTCCATGAAAGCTTTACCCAAAACTTGAAAATTTCACAACACAAAACTCAACAGGAAATCTTATAAGCTCCGTTAGTGAAAGAAAACAAAACCACCACATAAGGTACTCTAATGAACTCATTCTTTATTTATTTTGGTGTTAAACCTACTGTAATCCAACTTCTCAATGGTTTATAAACTATTTTACTAGCCATAGATGCATCGAAATAAGCAAACAACACACGAAAAACAGAATCTGTGAAAAACAGAACAGTCTGTAGCAATCTGTAGCTAACGCAAACTTATGGAAGTCTAAAAATCCTACCAAAATAGGAAGTCCTGGAAATTTTGTTTATTGATCAGCAGAGAAAAGAATCAACGAAAAAGCACGTTTCTGTGATTTAACAAAACTAAATTCGTGCGCACAAAGTTTTTGTTTTTCAGCAGAATCAAATCAACTATCATCATAGGTTATCCTATAGGTTCTACTTGGCAGAAACACTAATTAAAAGATAAAAACACATCTAAACAGAAAGTAGATGCAAGACTTATTACTAAACAGGAACGAAAACAAAAAACACAAAGAAAATTGGGTTGCCTCCCAACTAGCGCTATCGTTTAACGCCCCTAGCTAGGCCTAAAAGCGAAGATAGATCTAAGTAGTGCCATCTTTGGCACTAAATTCATAAGTAGCCCGCATGATAGATTCATAAGGTAATTTGACTTTCTTTCTTGGAAAGTGCTCCATGCCTTTCTTTAATGGATATTGGAATCTTATATTCCCTTCCTTCATATCAATAATCGCGCCAATCATTCTAAGGAAAGGTCTACCAAGAATAATAGGGCAAGAAAGATTGCAATCTCTATCAAGAACGATAAAAATCTATGGGCACCAAATTTCTATTTGCAACAATGAGAACATCATTGATTCTTCCCATTGGCTTTTTAATGGTGGAATCCGCAAGGTGCAAATTTAAAGAGCAATCATCAAGATCATGGAAACCTAAAATATCACATAAAGTTTTCGGAATCGTGGAAACACTAGCACCCAAATCACACAAAGAAAAACACTCATGATCTTTAATTCTAATCTTTATAGTAGGTTCCCACTCATCATTAAGTTTTCTAGGTATAGAAACTTCCAAATTAAGTTTTTCATCATAAGATTGCATTAAGGCATCAACAATATGTTTGGTAATAGCTTTATTTTGACTATAAGCATGAGAAGAATTAACAACGGATTGCAACAAGGAAATACAACCTTCTAAAGAACAATTATCATAATCAAATTGCTTGAAATCCGAGATAGTGGGTACAATACTATTTAAAGTTGTGATCTCTCCAATCCCACTTTTACCAAATTTAGCATTAAGATCTAAAAAATCCGAATTCTTGGGACGCCTTCTAGGTAAAGTTGACTCATCATCAGTCCCATAATTATCAAGACTAGAAGAACGCCCATGCGTTGCAACGGGGCCACATTAACTTTAAGAGTTCAATATTACGATATTGGCGACCTTTTTACCATCAAATCCTCACACACACACACAGACACACACTCTCCCTCCCTCTTCCTCACTCTCTATCCCCCTCTCCCTCTCTCTCTAACACACACACATATCCATCTTATTGGGTACGGGACCATAATCCATCTATTTCACACATACACGCTAGTGCATAACAATATGGATTATGTGTATTATATTTGCCACCAGAACTGTGGGAATTAATTTCATGTAAATCGACCAGCCACAGCTCCAAGAATACGCGGACAAGGTGGCTCGGGTCGGTGTCGGCACCGTCCTGCACGGGCCACGGGCCCGCTTCCAAGTGCACGTGCAATGCACGCCTTCACAAATATTATAACCAGATGTGAGAAATCACATGCATAGAAAAGACATTCTGATAGCAATCAGAATACCATACTCAATTGAATACCTAACCTGGACAATACTCTTATTTCTATGCGCCAGAAAAAATGGAATAGCAAAGCTAAGTATGCCTACATACACTCAGATTATATATAAGAATCTTGGGTGAACAATTGCAACAAAGCACTAAGCAGCGATAAATTTAAATAAAAAATCCATTAACTATGCAGGCAACAGGCTTGTTACAACATAGAGATATAGGAAAATGTCACCTCCAGTAATGTAGCGCAAAGGAGTGGAACGAAGCATGAATGAGCGGTTGTCTGTTCTTCTCCATGTACATGGATCAGCAGTAGAGGCCAAGTATATAAGTACTTGACCGAACTCCACTCTTCGTGTACGGAGAGCCATGTCACCTTCTCGCCGCTGCAGCGTGGGAGGATGGCTGGTTCACGTGACCCTCCAGCTGGGGGATCCATGGTGGCTGACCGTCGAGCTTGAGGCAGAGAAGTTGAGTGCAGTAGTGGCGAGATCAATGCCGGCCAACCGGGCGAAGAGGAGGTCGTCGGGGAGGGACACATCGGCAAGATCCGGTCACCACGCGACCTGAAGAGCAACAGTGATCTCCACAAGTTGTAGGCCGGCGGCGTGCTCCATCCCCTGCGATGGGGTGACCATGGCGGTGGCCACAGCTCCTCATGCTCGCCTCGATCTTGGCGACACACCCTGAGTGTAGGAGGCAGCAACGACCTCGACGAAATCATGGCCTCCATCCCGGAACGCAATCATGTCGCTCTAAATAAATGGATTCAATCATGTGACTCTAATTACTTCGGATTGTTATGTGCACACTAAGCGGGGTGCAGTTAGGAAAGAAAGTGTTTTCTAATTAAAGTGATTGAGTGATTTAAGGTAAGGTTAATTAATTTAGATTTGATTTTTAGTGATTGTTAGTAAAGTATGATGCGTCTTTAAAATCTTTTATTTGTTTCCTTAAAATCTATTATTTGTTTCCTAAAGAAATTTGCAATAATGGAAGGTATCGATTGATTTGGATAAGTTAGTAAATTTAGATCCGTGATTGCGTGCACGTTTGGAAAGTGCTGATTTGCAAGGAAAGAGCTGAGGGGTAAATAAACCGGTGAATAAGAAACCAGCATCGAAAAAAATCTACGACGGTTAACCTACAAAAAAAACCGGACGAAAGTGGTGGGACGAAAAAACCCTGGAAGCGAGACTACCAACTGCTCCATTAGGAGTAGAGATTCGTATTGCAAAACATAGATCTAATAGGAGACGCAGCAATAACTTTAAGATATTCATCATTATTTTCATGGAAACTAGAAGAACACGCCTTTACAAAGCAATCTTTCTTAGCACGCAATCTAGCAGTTCTTTCGTTGCACTCATCAATGGAAATTCTCATAGCTTTGAGAGACTCATTGATATCATGCTTAGGAGGAGAAGATCTAAGTTTAAGAGAATCAACATCAAGTGAAAGTCTATCCACGTTCCTAGCCAAATCATCAACTTTGAGCAATTTTTTTTCAAGCAAAGCATTAAAATTCTTTTGAGAAATCATAAATTCTTTCACACTATTCTCAAAATCAGAGGGCATCTTATTAAAATTACCATAAGGATTATTGTAGGAATTTCCATAATTATTAGAGGAATTACTAGGGAACGGTCTAGAATTAAAGTTTCCTCTATAAGCATTGTTTCCAAAACTATTCCTACCAAGAAAATTCACATCCATAGATTCATTATTATTATCAATCAAAGTAGACAAAGGCATGTCATTGGGATCAAGAGGAGTATTTTTAGTAGCAAATAATTTCATAAGTTCATCCATCTTTCCACTCAAAACATTGATTTCTTCTATAGCATGCACTTTTTTACTAGAAGATCTTTTGGTGTGCCATTGAGAATAATTAGCCATAATATTATCAAGAAGTTTTGTAGCATCTCCTAACGTGATTTCCATAAACGTACCTCCCGCGGCCGAATCTAAGAGATTTCTAGAAGCAAAGTTCAAACCGGCATAAAAAATTTGTATGGTCATCCATAAATTCAAACCATGAGTAGGGCAATTGCCAATCATCAATTTCATTCTTTCCCAAGATTGGGCAACATGCTCATGATCAAGTTGTTTAAAATTCATAATATCGTTCCTAAGGGTGATAATCTTAGCGGGCGGAAAATACTTAGAGATAAAAGCATCTTTGCACTTGTTCCAAGAATCAATACTATTTTTAGGCAAAGACGAAAACCAAACTTTAGCACGATCTCTAAGTGAAAATGGAAATAACTTCAATTTAACAATATCGTTATCCGTATCTTTCTTCTTTTGCATATCACACAAATCCACAAAGTTGTTTAGATGAGTAGCGGCATCTTCACTAGGAAGGCCGGCGAATTGATCTTTCATAACAAGATTCAACAAAGCAGTATTGATTTCACAAGACTCAACATCATTAAGAGGAGCAATCGGAGTACTAAGGAAATCATTATTATTGGCATTCGAGAAATCACACAATTTGGTATTATCTTGTGCCATGGCAACAAGTAATCCAACACACAAGCAAACAGAAAAAGGCAAGTGAAAGAAAGAAGAGGAGATTGGGAAAGAGAGGGCGAATAAAACGGCAAGGGTGAAGTGGGGAGAGGAAAACGAGAGGCAAATGGCAAATAATGTAAATGCGAGGGAGATGGGTTTGTGATGGGTACTTGGTATGTCTTGACTTGAGCAAAGACCTCCCCGGCAACGGCGCCAGAAATCCTTCTTGCTACGTCTTGAGCTTGCGTTGGTTTTCCTTGAAGAGGAAAGGGTGATGCAGCAATAGTAGCATAAGTATTTCCCTCAGTTTTTGAGAACCAAGGTATCAATCCAGTAGGAGGCTCCTCAAAAGTCCCACGCGCCTACACAAATAAACAAAGAACTCGCAACCAACGCAATAAAGGGGTTGTCAATCCCTTCACGGCCACTTGCGAAAGTGAAATCTAATAGAGATAGTATGATAAGATAAATATATTTTTGGTATTTTATAATATAGATGCAAAAAGTAAAGATGCAAACAAAAGTAGATTGGAAGCAAATATGATAAGAGATAGACCCGGGGGCCATAGGTTTCACTAGCGGCTTCTCTCAAGACAGCATAAGTATTACGGTGGGTGAACAAATTACTGTCGAGCAATTGATAGAAAAGCGAATAATTATGAGATTATCTAGGCATGATCATGTATATAGGCATCACATCCGCAACAAGTAGACCGACTCCTGCCTGCATCTACTACTATTACTCCACACATCGACCGACTCCTGCCTGCATCTAGAGTATTAAGTTCATAAAGAACAGAGTAACACATTAAGCAAGAAGATGACATGATGTAGAGGGATAAACTCAAGCAATATGATATAAACCCCATCTTTTTATCCTCGATGGCAACAATACAATACGTGCCTTGCTGCCCCTGCTGTCACTGGGAAAGGACACCGCAAGATTGAACTCAAAGCTAAGCACTTATCCCATGGCAAGAAAGATCAATCTAGTAGGCCAAACCAAACTAATAATTCGAAGAGACTTGCAAAGATAACTCAATCATACATAAAAGAATTCAGAGGAGATTCAAATATTATTCGTAGGTAAACTTGATCATAAACCCACAATTCATCGGATCTCGACAAACACACCATAAAAAGAGTTTACTTTGAATAGATCTCCACAAGAGAGGGGGAGAACATTGTATTGAGATCCAAAAAGAGAGAAGAAGCCATCTAGCTAATAACTATGGACCCGTAGGTCTGTGGTAAACTACTCACAACTCATCGGAGGGGCTATTGTGTTGATGTAGAAGCCCTCTGTGGTTGATCCCCCTCTGGCGGAGCGCCGGCGAAGGCTCCAAGATGGGATCTCGCGGATACAGAAGGTTACGGCGGTGGATATTGTGTTTCGTTGGCTCCCTCGATGTTTTCGGGGTACGTAGGCTTATATAGGAGGAAGAAGTACGTCGGTGGCTGCCCGAGGGGCCCACGAGACAGGGGGCGCGCCCTATAGGGGGGGGGGGCGCCCTCCTATCTCATGGAGGCCTCGGCTGCTTCTTGACTTGCACTCCAAGTCCTCTAGATCACGTTCGTTCCAAAAATCACGCTCCCGAAGGTTTCATTCCGTTTGGACTCCGTTTGATATTCCTTTTCTTCGAAATACTGAAATAGGCAAAAAAACAGCAATACGGGCTGGGCCTCCGGTTAGTAGGTTAGTCCTAAAAATGATATAAATGTGTAAAATAAAGCCCATAAACATCCAAAAGGGGTAATATAATAGCATGGAACAATGAAAAATTATAGATACGTTGGAGACGTATCAGGGGTGCGCCCAGGGGGTGTGGGTGCACCCTCCACCCTCGTGGCCAGGTGCTTGCCCCCCCCCCTACAGTGTTTTCAGTGCCTAAAATCCTCAAATATTCCATAAAAAATCATACTAAATTTGCAGGGCATTTGGAGCACGTTTATTTTCGGGATATTTTTTTATTGCACGGATAATTCGGAAAATAGACAGATAATATTATTTTTGCTTTATTTATTCTAAATAACAGAAAGTAAAAAGAGGGTACAGAAGGTTGTGCCTTCTAGTTTCATCCATCTCATGATCATCAAAATGAATCCACTAACAAGGTTGATCAAGTCTTGTTAACAAACTCATTCGGAATAACACGGAACCGAAGAAATTTCGAATAACACTAAGTTACCTCAATGGGGATATGAACGTCCCCAACAATAAGAATATCATAATTTTTCTTGACAGTAGGAAGAGGAAATTCAAAACCTCCAATAATGATAGTTGGAATTTTTTCAATAGAATTGATGCTATGAACTTGAGATTGTTTCCTCGGAAAGTGTACCGTATGCTCATTACCATTAACATGAAAAGTGACATTGCCTTTGTTGCAATCAATAACAACCCCTGCAGTATTCAAAAAGGGTCTACCAAGGATAATCGACATACTATCATCCTCGGGAATATCAAGAATAAGAAAGTCCGTTAAGATAGTGACATTTGCAACCACAACAGGCACATCCTCACAAATGCCAACAGGTATAGCAGTTGATTTATCAGCCATTTGCAAAGATATTTCAGTAGGTGTCAACTTATTCAATTCAAGTCTACGATATAAAGAGAGAGGCATAACACTAACACCGGCTCCAAGATCACATAAAAGCAGTTTTAACATGGTTTCTTTTAATGGAGCATGGTATAGTTGGTACCCCTGGATCTCCAAGTTTCTTTGGTATTCCACCCTTAAAAGTGAAATTATCAAGCATGGTGGAAATTTCAGCTTCTGATATCTTTCTTTTATTTGTAATGATATCCTTCATATACTTAGCATAAGGATTTAATTTAAGTATATGAGTTAAGCGCACACGTAAGAAGATAGGTCTAATCATTTCAGCAAAGCGCTCAAAATCCTCATCATCCTTTGTCTTGGATGGTTTAGGAGGAGAGGGCATGGGTTTCTGAACCCATGGTTCTCTTTCTTTACTGTGCTTCCTAGCAACAAAATCTCTCTTATCATAACGTTGATTCTTTGATTGTGGGTTATCAAGATCAACAGCAGGTTCAATCTCTACATCATTATTTTTGCTAGGTTGAGCATCAACATGAACATTATCATTAACATTATTACTAGGTTCATGTTCATCACCTGATTGTGTTTCAGCATTAGAAATAGAAATATCATTAGGATTCTCAAGTGCGTCTACAACAGGTTCACTAGAAGCATGCAAAGTCCTATCATTTTTCTTTTTCTTCTTTGTAGAAGAACTAGGCGCCTCTAAATTATTTCTCTGAGAATCCTACTCGATTCTCTTAGGGTGGCCTTCAGGATACAAAGGTTCCTGAGTCATTCTACCAGTTCTAGTAGCCACTCTAACAACAAAGTCATGTTTATTATTTAATTCATCAAGCAAATCACTTTGTACTTTAAGTACTTGCTCAGCTTGAGTGGTAACCATAGAAGCATATTTGCTAATGAGTTTAAGTTCACCTTTAACTCTAGCCATATAATCACTCAAGCGTCCCATCTCGAAAGCATTATTCTTTAATTCTCTACCAACATAAGCATTAAAACTTTCTTGCCTAGCCATAAAGTCATCAAATTCATCTAAGCATGGGCTATGAAATTTAGTAGACGGAATATCAACTTTATCATATCTATAGAGAGAATTTACCTTTACTACTTGTGTCGGGTTATCAAGACAATGTGGTTCTTCAACATGCGCTAAATTAAGACCATGTATTTTTTCAATAGGAGGTAAATTCTTAACACCTTCAGCTTTAATACCTTTTTCTTTCATTGATTTCTTTGTCTCTTGCATATCTTCAGGACTGAGAAATAGAACGCCCCTCTTCTTCGGAGTAGGTTTAGGAATAGGCTTAGGAGTTGGCTCAATTGACTCAGGAATTGCCTTGGGAATTGGTTCAGGAAGAGTCCAATTATTTTCATTAGTCAACATATTATTCAATAGTAATTCAGCTTGGTCGATTGTTCTTTCCCTGAAAACACAACCAGCACAACTATCCAAGTAGTCCTTGGAAGCATCGGTTAGTCCATTATAAAAGATATCAAGTATTTCATTTTTCTTAAGAGGATGATCAGGCAAAGCATTAAGTAATCGGAGAAGCATCCCCCAAGCTTGTGGGAGACTCTTTTCTTTGATTTGCACAAAATTATATATTTCCCGCAAGACAACTTGTTTCTTATGAGCAGGGAAATATTTAGCACAGAAGTAATAAATCATATCCTGAGGACTATGCACACAACCAGGATCAAGAGAATTAAACCAAGTTTTAGCATCACCCTTTAATGAGAACAGAAATACCTTAAGGATATAATAATAGCGAGATTTCTCATCATTAGTAAACAGGGTGGCTATATCATTGAACTTGGTAAGATGTGCCACAACAGTTTCAGATTCATAGCCATAAAAAGGATCAGATTCAACCAAAGTAATTATTTTAGGATCAACAGAGAATTCATAATCCTTATCAGTAACACAGATAGGTGAAGTAGCAAAAGCGGGGTCAGGTTTCACTTTAGCATTAAGAGATTGCTGCTTCCATTTAGCTAATAACTTCTTAAGATCATATCTATATTTGCAAGCAAAGATAGCTCTAGCAGCTTCCTCATCCATAACATAATCAGGGGGAGAACTTTCATCATCACTATCATCAATAATAGCATCTTCAATAATTTCATTCTCTCTAACCCTAGCAAGTTGGTCATCAAGAAATTCACCTAATGGCAAAGTAGTATCATGCACAGAAATAGTTTCATCATAAGTATCATGTATAGCAGAAGTGGCATCATCAATAACATGCGACATATCAGAATTCATAGCAGTAGCAGGTTTAGGTGTCGCAAGCTTACTCAAAACAGAAGGAGAATCTAGTGCAGAGCTAGATGGCAGTTCCTTACCTCCCCTCGTAGTTGAGGGAAAAATATTAGTTCTTTCGTCTTTCAAGTTCCTCATAGTGATGAACAGATATAAATCCCAAGTGACTCAAAGAATAGAGGTATGCTCCCCGGCAACGGCACCAGAAAATAGTCTTGATAATCCACAAGTGTAGGGGATCGCAACAGCTTTTGAGGGTAGAGTATTCAACCCAAATTTATTGATTCGACACAAGGGGAGCCAAAGAATATTCTTAAGTATTAGCAGTTGAGTTGTCAATTCAACCACACCTGGATAACTTAGTATCTGCAGCAAAGTATTCAGTAGCAAAGTAATATGATAGTAATGGTAACAATGGCAAAAGTAAAGATAGCAGTTTTGTAGTAATTGTAACAGTAGCGACGGAAAAGTAAATAAGCAAAGCACAATACGTGAAAAGCTCGTAGGCATTGGATCAGCGATGGATAATTTTGTCGGATGCGATTCCTCATGTAATAGCTCTAACATAGGGTGACACAGAACTAGCTCCAATTCATCAATGTAATTAGGCATGTATTCCGAATATAGTCATACGTGCTTATGGAAAAGAACTTGCATGATATCTTTTGTCCTACCCTCCCGTGGCAGTGGGTTCCTAGTGGAAACTAAGGGATATTAAGGACTTTTTTTAATAGAGAACCGGACCAAAGCATTAATACATAGTGAATACATGAACTCCTCAAACTACGGTCATCACCGAGAAGTATCCCGATTATTGTCAATTTGGGGTTGTCGGATCATAACACATAATAGGTGATTATAGACTTGTAAGATAGGATCAAGAACTCACATATATTCATGAAAACATAATAGGTTCAGATCTGAAATCATGGCACTCGGGCCCTAGTGACAAACATTAAGCATAGCAAAGTCATAGCAACATCAATCTCAGAACATAGTGGATACTAGGGATCAAACCCTAACAAAACTAACTTGATTACATGGTAAATCTCATCCAACCCATCACTGTCCAGCAAGCCTACGATGGAATTACTCACGCACGGCGGTGAGCATCATGAAATTGGTGATGGAGGATGGTTGATGATGACCACAACGATGAATCCCCCTCTCCGGAGCCCCGAACGGACTCCAGATCAGCCCTCCCGAGAGAGATTAGGGCTTGGTGGCGGCTCCGTATCGTAAAACGCGATGAAACTTTCTCTCCGCGAAACGGAATATATGGAGTTGGAGTTGAGGTCGGTGGAGCATCAGGTGGCCCACGAGACAGGGGCCGCGCCCAGGGGGGAGGGCGCGCCCCCCACCATCGTGGATAGGGTGTGGGGCCCTGGCCTTGATTCTTTCGCCAGTATTTTTTATATTTTTTAAAAGTTATCTCCGTGGATTTTCAGGTCATTCCGAGAACTTTTGTTTTATGCACAATAAACAACAGCATGGCAGTTCTACTGAAAACAGTGTCAGTCCGGGTTAATTTCATTCAAATCATGCAAGTTAGAGTCCAAAACAAGGGCAAAAGTGTTTGGGAAAGTAGATACGTTGGAGACGTATCACTCCTCCTCCACGAACAGTTGCTCCCGCCTCACATTGCGGATGTGAGTGGTTCGACGCCATCTCCCACTCGGACTGGAGCAACTCTAGGATGGCCTGGTTTTCGGCCACAAGGACGAGATCGGCGACAAGTGTCGCGAAGGTGGTAGCAACCGCGTGCTCGGCCTCTGAATGCGCCTCCCGGCTTGGGCGAGGTGGAACTTTTCCTCCACCTCCTCCATGTCCGCCTCCTCCTACATGACGGCTTTCTCCTCCGCCAGTTACATCCTCCTCCTCCGCAATGTGAGTGGCGCGACGTGCACCGGTGATGCGCATCTCGGCTACTATCTCTACCTGGTGCTCCGACTTCAGCAGTTTGTAATACGTAACCTTTTGACGGACAAGGGAGGCCGGTGGGGTCGAAGCGGAAGGGGACGAGGATAGGGAAGCTGTGGCGACGCAGACTGTAGGAAACGAGAGGGGGGGGGGCTAGAGGTTTGCACTTTTGGTGACGAACGGGTACGGGCACGAGCACGTACGGGCGTACCGATATCCGTCCCGTATGTGATGGGCTGGGTTTGAGATGTGCGAGACAGGCTGGACATATGAAGTGATTTTGAAGGGTTTGGTTGTACAACGTTTTTGGCCCCGACGATATCCGGTATCTATATCTACACCAATATAAAAAGACCCAAAGGGGCAGATCGAATTAATTTGGCCATTAAATCATGTCAATCCAACAACCTACACTGCTTCAATGTCGAGCGCTCAACACGTTTAGCGTGCAGTTAATTTCATGCCAATATAGTGCTAATCACATAATAACACACAAATAATATCCTACTTAATATCCGCATGCTAATCACGTAATAACACACAAATAATATCCTATTTAATATCCGCATGCATTTAATATACTTCCAAATTAACGTCCACATTGACTAGTCTTTGCTAAAAACCTTCTGTCACCCTGCTTGTAACCGGGCCCCGCACCAGATCTGCGGGGAAGGCAGGCAGCAAAACAGCACAGGCGTTGCGGAAAACGCCGCGAAGACGATACGCTACGTGCAGCAGTGAAACAGACGGTTTACGCATTTCTCCTCCCTCCCTCTCTCTCTCTTTTGGTTGTTGCGCGCACGACTTCCTTCCTCGAGAAGGAGAAGGGGGAGCCCGCCTGCCCAGCCCCAGCCCAGCTGCCTGCGTCGCCGCCACCACCACCTCCTCCTCCTTCCTCCCCCGCTGCCGCTCCCGCTTCGGTCGCCTTCGCGCTCGCAGCGGAGAGGGAGGCTCCGATCGGGGCCTCTGTCTCCCGAAGCCCAAGGTATGGATGATCTTGCCGCCACGATTTTCTCGGTGCGGATCCTTGCTTTCGTTGGGTGGGGTTTTGATTTGCGCGATTCACCCGCCGGGAGCGTTTCTTTGGATTCAGCGATGCGTCGGGGTTGGTTTAGGTACTCGGTCGAGGTAAAGTGTGTACTACTACTGCCTACTGCGGAAGGCGAGATTTTTGCATGCGAGAGAATACGATGCAGAAAACTATGGAATTTCGACGTGCAATCGCTGCATTGACCGGTCTGTTGATCTTTCTGTCCCCGTTTCAGCTCTTCCCCCAATGATTACATTGGGAACCTGCAAAAGCTGTGTTTTCTTCCAGCACAGAGAATAAAAATAGCCTGTTAAAATTCGCTGGTTACATTTATTCTGCCCAAAGTTCCCAATCAAGTTGCCTGTGTTGACGTGTTCCTAAATTTCGCGTGAAATGTTCTGCTCCAATGGTCTGATTAGTAACTCAATAATCTCACTGTCAACTGCAAGATTAGAGCATTCCGTCGAAAAGGTGTCAGACTGTCAGCCACCTTTGAGCTTGACCAGCGTAGGTTTCTCCTGTCTCCGTAGGGGTTTTGGTTGGCAGCTTGTGCTTTTTTGTCCTCGCAGTTCCTAGCTGGAAAACTGTGGGGTGGAACTGTTGGATCTATGACAGCTTGGCTAGAAAAAAGCTGGTCCTGTTGCTGTTAATGATCAGTAATTGGGTGCTGAACGTTTGATGGGAAGTGGGATCCTGGAGGATTTTATTTCCTTGGAAACATAGGGAGGGGTCTTGGAGGGTAGCTTAAGAATAAGATACAGCAAGATTTATATAACCATTGCGTATGGACTTTTTGGTTTTCACTTCTGCTCTTGTATACTGTACTGTCATTAGTATTTTTGGATTTATTCAATATCAGGTAAGACAGGGGTAGTTGGATCAACTATTTTGTGCTAGTGCTAGACATGGACGGTTGAACTCGTGAAGTCTTGATTTCCCTTCTGTTATATCAAAGAAATAGGTGTTATGTCATCCACTTGTCTGTTCCATTTCCATCATTTCAGTCGTGAAGAGCTTGTCAATATCTTTATGATCGTCCTTTTTTCTTTCAATTTTTATAAAAAAAAAATCAGTAGTGCAGCAGGTACAATAACAGTTGGTGAAGAAATAAATGATAGTGCAAGCTAGTTGCGAGGATGGGCACTTTATTGTTCTTTATCCTCAATTAATATGTGAATAGTGGATATTGACATTATTGATGCCAAAATGACCTTATCCCCTTGCACTTTCAGGCCTATTATTTTTCTCGGGAATCAGATTTGGATACACTCTTCAATAATTGTTGTCAGAGGTGTGAACATCGAACTTCTCGATATCTTCTTTTGGGAGGTATGCTACTCATGTGACGGCGTTTTATCTAGGTTGTGCTTAAGACTTTTTTTCTTTAATCTTTCAGTTTGGCTTCAAGCACTTCAACCTTGTAGGAAGAATTTCCATTTGCCTTGTTATGATACTGTTTGCCCCCAACAACAGCAGCAGCATATCAATTGTCACACTATAAATTCTTTTGAAAGTTAATAACTAGGATGAGGTGCAACATGTTTTTTGCATGCAAAAAAGTTCCCTGCCAGTAAGCAGTTGGGATCAAATCGCACACATGCTATTCAGGTGACCATAACTGTAATTTAAGATGATGCATACTGCCTTACTCTAGAGCGTGCAGTGTTCACAGATAAGATTCAGGTCAGGTATCTCAAATTTGTGTGGTTATTTAAGTGATTGAAACCGGTACAGTTCTGTGATGCTAACTATTTTTGTTTAAAATTACCTTTTTTTCTGTGGTTATGCAAGTTCTGATTAATAACACATGCTCTTTGTTACAGCATTTTAGATATTCTCCAATTCAAAAGGAATAACACTCAGCTGAGACAAGCATTATCTCAGCTACTGGAAGGCCTCAATGTCCAAAGTTTTGGAAAGAAGAAATTCATTTGGTACCACCACTCCTACGAGTTCAGCTTCAGCTTCAGATTCGAAAAAGAATGAGAAGACGGTATCACGCTATCTAAGACCTTCTACAGGCTCATGTCATGATTTATGCAAGCATGGACACAGGAATCCTTCTGAAGAAAAGCTTCTGCTTTCAGGGGGGAGAAGAAAGAAACTTCCAACTCATTCAAATAATTTGACACTGCATGGGTCAGTTATCTTAGATGCACCCAAGGATGTCAGGAACAGAAGAAATATTTCACTAGTCAAGTCGAGTATATCACTGGGTGAAGCTGATCGTGTTGTTAACAAGATAAAATCAGAAAATTTAAGAGGCGCTGCATCATCAGAACACTTGGTTCCACGCATCGCTTCATCAGCAGATCATAAAAACGTGAACTCTGATGGCAGAAAGAAACATCCAATGGTTACCCAGAGGACTTTGGCTAATCCAAGGTATTCCAGTGGAGTACCCAATTTTGATAAAAAAGCAGCAATGCCAGTCAAGGGTTCAAAGTTGCCAGAGAAGACACTGCAGGAAAAAGCTAGAACTGTGGAGAAGGCCACTACTCTCAAGCAACCGTTAGTTAAGAAACCAGCTTCACTTCCTACTAAACTGAACTTGATTAAGAAAGTTCCTGTGTCATCTCAGGCTTCTAATAATCTTGTATCTTCAAGAGATAAAAGTACTCTGAAAGGAAAGGTTCCTTCTTCACCAGCAATTATTACTGGCAAGCGTACAAGCAATACTGGTAAAACTATGAGGTCCAGCAATGCAAGTATCAATTGCAAGGAACGCTCAGATGTGCCCAGAACACCATTCTCCATTGAAGATGAGTTTATTGCATCTGTTGAATTACAAGAAGGTGATGTGGAGTCAACAGTAGTGGAGCTGTTTCCAGATGCCACAGAATATGGAGACATATCTGAAACAGCACCAAAAGAAGAAAGCAGAATCGGTTCAGAGGATGGCTTGGATATGTCTGAAATATCGTCTTCTGTCCAGTCTGAGTTGACTGCTTCTGTTGAAACAGATGAAGATGATGTGCAAGGTTCATCTATTACAGGCCATCTTGTGGAGTCAGCGCTAGCAGAAATGTCTTCACATGCCACAGAATATGTAGAAGAATCTCAACCAGCACCAAAAGAAACAAGTAGATTCAGTTTAGAGGATGGTGTGGTGGAAAGTAATGAAGTGAGTGAACCATTGGTCTCTGAACTCCCCGTTGCTGCTGAATTGCAGCTATCATTTGATAATCAAGAACTCAAGACTATGCTCAGTAAACCGGATCTAGAGCATATGCAACCAGAGAAAAATTCCACTAATGGTCGAGCTTCAACGGATGAAGACATCCGAACAGATGATGCAGCTCTCTGCCAGCTACCCAAACAATTAACAGCTGTGCAAAATGCAGATGTATATGATTCTGCATTAACTGAAAGTAGCTCGGGAATGGAAGCTGATCGAGTGAAAGTCAGTGCTAGTGTGGAGTCTGTAATCACTGAAAATAAGGAGGACATGGGTGCTCATGAAGACCTTCAAGGACCTCCAGAACTGTGGGCAGTTGATGAAAAACATGCTGAGGATCCTGAGTATTGCCTCGATTGCACTACAGGAAATGTAGCTGAAAATGTCGAGGCTGCTGAAATTGACGATGTTGGGAATATTAATAGTACATCTCATTGCCAATCAATTTTAGAAACTTCATCCGATGGTGAACTTCTGGAGCAATCAGAGCCTGTGCCAATTGATTCTAATCTACAAACCGATGAGTTAGCAAGTGTCCATAACAATGACACCTCTGAACAGGATGAACTGAAATCAATGATTGTTGCTCAACAGTTAGTGGAAGAACTATCAGATGATGAGAATTATGAAGAATATGATTATGAGTTAATTGAATTAGATGACTTTGATGCAGAAGATGAAGGAGAAGCAATCAACCCAAATGATGAATCTTCAAAGGCTAAAGGCCAAAGGCTGCAAAGGATCTCATCACTTCACCCAGATGATGCTAGTACCACACCTTACAAATTGAAGTTTAAAAGGGGTAAAATTGTAGAACTCACACCAGACAGTAATGGCCCGAGAAGACTCGTATTTAGAAGAAGAGCTGCCAATGAAGTTGCAAATGGTGAAGGTCAGCTAGTGAGAAGGATTTATAAGAGGAATACCAGAAATAATGGTGTTCCTACTGAGCCTGACTTGGAATCTCCTTCAGTGAAACTGAGGCATCAAGATACACAAGACAAGAAGGATGCGCAGGGACTGTTCAACAATGTAATAGAAGAAACTGCAAGCAAGCTTGTGGAGTCTAGGAAAAGCAAGGTAAAAGCTTTGGTTGGTGCTTTTGAAACGGTGATACTTCTCCAGGATAGCAATCCCACTACACCACAGGCAGGTAACTCACCACGACTTCTTGGCGATTGCGGAAGCAAGCGCATATGTTCCTCTGCATCGCCGGGCTGCCGTTCGAACGGCGATTGAAGGTTTGCTGCATGAAGCGCATCTTTTTACCACTGAATGTAGTGATTATCCTCTGGGTATTGGAATCTTTGGTTTTGCAAGTTCTTTCTTGAGAGATACGGCTGTCAATACCCCGCTAGAGCTTGAGGAGGAGGATTTGCTTATCACCTTTGTGCCGCATAATGAAGCTCTTAACAGACGCACTACCTCATTTGGCCCAGAGATTTGGTTGATGTTTTTTGGATTTCCTTACGATTACCAAACAGACTACTACATCACCAAGGCTTTAGGGGGTTATGGATCTCTTGTCAATTGGTACAATCCTCGCCAGGATAGACGGTACATGCTCATCAAAGCTCGCGTTATCCGTCTGAATCTCGTGCCCAAGAGTTTTATTGTTTGGCAGTTGGGAGGTGCACGAGACTGCTGGACGGTCCAGGTTACTATTTTGAGAAGCAGTGACTGGAATGGGTTGCTGCCTGATGTGCTGCCTCCAAATGAAGAACCTCCTCCCGCAGATGGCAATCCACATCCTCAGTTCGGGCCTGAACTCACTGCTGAACAACTTTACCAGCAGCAAGTTCACAACTGGCTGGTACAGAATGCTGCCCCCAATCACCCTGTGCATCACAACAATGCAGAAGCTCCCAACCAAGGGTGGGCTCCCTGGCCTGAACCTCCAGCTCCTCCTATGCCACCCCACCTAATGAACTTCCAAGCCTGGCTGGCCTCTCAGGGTTTGACTGTTATGCATGGAGTGGTTCCTGACAATAATGTCACTGACAATCCTATGCAAGCATGGCATGAGGCGATTACTGAATCTTCTGAATATACATCCTCGGAAGACTCTGATGCCACTGTCTCCGACTTGCTTGTTATGCCAGTGACTTCTCCAGGAGCCTTTTCTGCTGCTCTGGCGGCTCCATCTGCTGCTGCTGACGTGGTTACCATCTCTGTCGACATTCATGACCAAGGTATGCGCTTTGGTCTATCTGCTCAGGGCGATTCCCTCATGGAAATCCTTTTGGCCAACCCTGTTCCCCGACAGCAACTCAATACTGCACTTTTCAATGCCATCCGGCCTATACTTGCTACAAGGGGACCATGGGCTGCTGGTTTTGGATTCAGACACGAGGTTATGCACTTTGAAGTTCAGGTCACTGCTGGCCCTACTGGCATTCAATTCTCACAAAATACTCTGCTTGCTTCGGCAACTACTGCATCAGTGCTCATTGATGAACTTTCTGACAGCCAGGCACCACTTGTTGATCAGTCCAGGCTGGAGCCACAGGGCTCCATGGAAGCTTCTCATGTGCTGCTGACTGAAACTGAGGATTCTGCCACTGTGGTGGTACAAACCAACAATTTCAGTTCTGATTCGGAGACTGATTCACACCTCATGGACTTGGCTGCACATCACTCTGAAACTCAGACTGGCCTGCTTCAGATTGCGACAGGTGCCATTTCTGAAACTACAATCAGTGCGGTGGGTTCTTCAGCTCATAAACGCAAAGGAAAGGCGCCAGTCCCCATTGACACTTCCACTCTCCGTCGCAGCACTCGTACTAACAAATATGATGGATTTCGCACCACCTCTCTGTCTGAAGCCAAGGTCTCTAAATCCAAGGTAAAACCGCGCACTGTTCCTACAGCCGTCTCTGCTGGTCCTGCAACTGCTGCTTCAAATCAAATGGCTCCTGAAGATCTCCCTCCTCCAACTGACATTGCCACAATGCAAGCCATTGGCACAAATCTATGTGCTATCCCGGAGGAGGAGCTCACGGTTGCTGCTTTCACTGAAGACCCGGCGGGGACCTCTTCATCAACCTCAGCTTGATTCCTCGCTTTATTTCTTCGCTTAATGGCTCTTTTGCAGTCGTGGAACGTACTTTGTTGGAACATTCGTGGTCTTAATGCGGACAAAAAGCGCTTAGCCTTATCTAATGCGATCCAGTCTAGTGGATGTGCGATTATCTGTCTTCAAGAGACTAAAATGCAGACGTTTGATGCTAGCACTCTCAAGTTGATTTGTTCGAAACGCTTTGATAAATTTGCGTATATCCCGTCTGTCGGAGCGTCGGGGGGAATTGTTACGATCTGGAATAGTGCTCTCTTCTCTGGTACGATCGCCTTTGAGGAACAATTTGCGTTAGGCGTCACCTTCACTTCCACTCAAAATGCGCATACTTGGACGTTGGTTAACATCTACGGCCCGTGTCAAGGGGAGCAGCGTAATACTTACACTAAATGGTTGTTTGACTTGACAATCCCGCCGACTGAAGATTGGCTACTGCTTGGAGATTTCAATTTCATTCGATCGCCTGACAATCGAAACCTACCAGGGGGAAACGCCCAGGATATGTTTACTTTCAACAACTTCATCCGTGAGCAAGACTTAACTGAACTTCCTATTAAAGGTAGGGCTTACACCTGGTCGAACATGCAGATCAACCCCCTGCTGGAACAACTAGACTGGTTCTTTACCTCGCTCAACTGGACGACATCCTTCCCCAATACCATGGTAAACCCTTTGGGCCGCCCTGTATCTGATCACATTCCCTGCTCCGTGGTCATTCAATCCACAATCCCCCGGAGCAAGATCTTCCGGTTTGAAACCTACTGGATTGCGCACCCTGGCTTCATGCAGACTGTGGAGGATGCTTGGAATAAACCCATAAAATTTGGCAAAGACAAAAATGCAGCTTCGATCCTTTGTCAAAAGCTGAAAGCTGTCAGATACGCCCTATCCCACTGGAACAAAAAGATTTCCCGCCTAAAAATTGCCATTGAGAACTCAAATAAGGCCCTTCTTGAGCTGGATAGTCTTGAAGAACGACGTACACTTTCGATCCCTGAGCGTAACTTCAGAAAAATCCTCAAAAAACACCTCCTACGACTCCTTAGTTACCAAAAGGAGTACTGGAAGAAGAGATGCACAATCCGTTGGATTAAGTTTGGCGACGATCTCGAAATTTTTTCAAGCTGTTGCCACGGAACGATTCAGACGAAACTGCATTGCTACCCTAAAATCTGAAAATGGGTTTGTTGTCAAGGATCATGCAAGTAAAGAAGCTATCTTATTTCAAGCCTTCAAACAAAGGCTGGGTTCTTGCTCGAAACCTAACATGAAACTCAACCTATCGTCTCTGCTCCGTCACCAAGTGGACTTTGATAGCCTCACTGCCCCGTTTGCAACGCATGAAATTGATGCTGCGATTAAGGAAATGCCCCCGGACAAAGCCCCGGGCCCGGATGGTTTCAATGGAGCCTTTCTGAAAGCTTGTTGGCCTATCATTAAAAATGATTTCTACAACTTATGCAATGAATTTCACAGAGGAGACTTGAATCTTGAAAGCTTAAATTATGGTTATATCACTCTGATACCAAAGAATGCCTCCCAGGAGACGGTCAATGACTTCCGCCTAATCACTTTGCTCAATTGTTGCCTTATGCTGATCACCAAACTACTGGTCAATCGTCTCCAAAAAATCATCTTGCAGATAGTCCACCGTAATCAGTACGGGTTCTTGCGTGGTCGATCCATACATGACTGCTTAGCGTGGGCCTTCGAGTATATTCACCAGTGTCAAGCCTCGCAAAATGAGATTATCCTACTGAAACTTGATTTTGCCAAAGCCTTTGACACTATTCAACACTCGGCTATGCTCCACATTATGAAAAAAGTGGGTTTCAATGACAAATGGCTCCACTGGATGCAAAGTATCTTCAATTCTGGCAAATCCTCAGTCATTCTAAATGGTACTCCAGGAAGTTCTTTCCTATGCAAGTGCGGTGTGCGACAAGGTGACCCCCTCTCGCCTCTGATATTTGTTATAGCTGCGGATCTCCTTCAATCTGCAATCAACGAGGCTCTTCGGAATAATATCCTGGACTTACCAATCCAACGTGACACTAACGGGGATTACCCAGTTATCCAATACGCGGATGACACACTCATCATCCTGCCAGCTTGCACCCGACAACTCACCAAGATTAAGGAAATTCTGGAGGATTACGCCACGTCAGTAGGGCTCAAAATCAACTTCCATAAGTCCACACTTGTGCCAATTAACACGCCTCCTGACAAATGCAAAGAACTGGCTGAGCTGTTAGGTTGCACAGTGGGTTCCATGCCGTTCACATATCTGGGGCTGCCCCTAGGCACCACTCGTCCGACCGTGCTGGATCTGGCTCCGCTTGTTTGCAAAGCAGAAAGAAACATTACGGCTGCTATGTCTCTAATGTCGTACGCGGGGAAACTTGCTCTAATGAATTCGCTGGTAACCTCTCTTATCATGTTCACTATGGGTACCATTCGCATCCCACCAAAAATTGTGGCCCAACTAGACAAGATCAGAAGGCATTGCCTATGGCAAAAACGGACCGAGGATGGGACCAAGAGCAATTCTCTTGCGGCTTGGGACATGGTCTGCAGGCCTAAGAAAAATGGTGGACTGGGAGTTGTCAACCTCAAAATACAGAATGACGCTTTGCTGCTTAAGTTTCTCCACAAGTTTTACAACAGGCATGATATCCCTTGGGTACATCTCATTTGGGATTCCTACTATGGTGACTCCATCCCTCATGCACATGATGCATGTGGCTCCTTCTGGTGGAAAGACTTAACTCAGCTAATGCCCATATATCGCGGCGTCACGCACGTAAAAATTGGGAATGGATCTTCTACGCTCTTTTGGAAAGATAATTGGAGCCAGTCCATATATGCTGATAGTTGCCCGAGAGCCTACTCATATGCTATCTCTGAAGATGTCTCGGTCCAACACATTTTCACGTCCCCCCATCTGCAGGAAAACTTTCAACTCCCGCTCTCTATTCAGGCCCGTGATGAGCTGCGATCCATCCAACTTGAAGTGGCCGAAAACACTCTTACGGAGGAACATGACACCTGGCAGTGTATTTGGGGCGGCAATACTTTCCAGACATCATCATACTACAGATTCTACTTCAGAGATGTAACTGCCCATGAAGCCTTCGGTTGGTTATGGAAAGCAAAGTGTACTCCCAAGCTCAAAACATTCGGGTGGTTCCTGCTGGTTGATCGCCTCAACACCAGAAACATGCTCAAGAGGAGGCACTACAACATTGGGACAAACTTTGACTGCCTCCTTTGTGGCCAACATGTTGAAGAAACGGTGGAACACCTCTTCTTTCACTGCACATTTAGTCAGGAATGTTGGCTACATCTTGGCTTCAACTGGTCTTTGCAGCATGACAGACTTGACATGATCAAACATCAAAAGACCGTGCACCCTAGAAAGATGTGGATGGATATTTTTTTGACGTCGGCCTGGAGTCTCTGGAAGGAGAGAAACAACCACCACTTTAGGAAAATTAAGCCATCAGTTGCTTCCTGGAAACAGAGGTTTAAGTTGGACTTTGACAATCTTAGATATAGAGTGAAACCTTCCAAACAACATATTGTATCTGCCATACTTGGGTCCATACAGTAGGTGTCTTGTAAACTAGGGTGCCCCATGGTGGTGCCACAACCACCCATGTATGTAAATCACACATGTAATTGTACCCCCTGAGGTTTTAGTAATATATATGCAGTAGGAGCCTTTCCTACTGTCTTCACAGTCAAAAAAAAAATGAAGATGAAAAGCCACGGGATGAGCCATTGTAGATTATGCACATCTTACGGAATCACCAAATTTTCTCATTAATGTTCTGGAATCTTCTTTTTCCTCCGAAACTGGATTGAGTGAAGAGTATTTTTGTATAGCTTGTGTGTTGCATCTCTTTTAGCGAGAAGTAACATTTGCCCAAAGGTTTGGATTATTACAGTGCATAGCCAAGGGGCTTCATGCAGATAGTGTTTTCAATTATATTTCAATGTACATCGATTGAGACACCAAGAAAACAAAACAAAGTGTGCTTTTGTTGGCTTGGATTTGTGAAGTTCTATAATACAAGTGTTGGTTTGAAATTTGTTACAAGCATGCTGCTCTTAATCTTGGGTTTGAATTTGCTATCCTGGTGGGTGTATTTGTATGTTATAGGCCTAGAGCTGATGCAGGGGAGCTCCTAAACGTGCTCTGTTGCAATGCCTATTTTCATACAGTCCCTGCTTCATCTTGAAGATGTATGCACAGATAATTCCTTGGTACTTTTCATCATCCACACCCTTCAAACTTTTTTATATTGATCCTGATGCAATGCAATTGCATGTTGGATGTAACTCTACACTCTTATCACTCATCAAACCAAATACGTTTTATAATACAATACATGGCTGTCGTGAGACTTTTATCGCATTCAAGCCGCGCCGTTCATCTCGTTTCAAATTTTGTTGAATGGCAATGTCTCAAAAGCAGCATCCACGGGGAGACTTCCCTGTTGAACGTATCTTCTTGGCCTTCTCTCTGATCTTTTTCTCATCCTCGTATTTCCTTTCCCCAGCCATTGACCTTGCTCCTCCAGCAATTTTGTTGATCCTTGTCATTTCCTGATTGTACTCTGCCAGTTGTTTCGCTCTCTTTCTGTCCAACGCAACCTGCAATTTAGCAAATTCTCAGTTCCTTCAGCCCCATCATTTAGTAACTAATTGCATCATGAATCATGATAATGATTTGGTTTTGCACATAAGGTTTTGTACCCCATCTCCCCTCGCAAATAAAATAATTAATCATAACAATGAAAAACACAGTGCCCTATTCTTCTAAAAAGAAAGAGAAACATGCTGCTCTTCTCTATCAAATTATGCTTTCGAATCAACAAAAACCTCTTTCTGTTCTTTTTGGCGCTTGGCCTTCACCTTCTTCTCAGTCTCCCACTCGGCTATGGTCTCCATCATCTTTTCATACCTAAATTCGGCGGTTATGTTAGCTGTAGCCGCATCAAATAATCAGCAAAAACTAAAATATTTATACTCACTCCTCCCTGACTCTAGCAAGCCTTTCCTTCTCCCATGCATCAGCCTTGGTCTGTGTGCCGGCAATAGCGGTTACTCCAGCTGCGCCATCGTCGTTCCGCCTAGACTGATACGATGTTGCTGGCCTGACAGCGGATGGCACCCTCTGAACTGCCTGCTCCTGCTCAAACCTCTTGCTTCCTTTCTTGTCTGGTGATTTTCTGGAGGAACCCGGAGCCTTTTTTGCACCCACAGAAGAATCATGCATCTTTGGTGGAGGTGGCAATGGCACCTTCTGGTCTGAACCCGCGCCTCCGGGCTTCCTTTGTTCTGGTTTCAGCGGCCTCCTTACCGATACATTGGCTGAAACGATGATGCGACGCAACATTGTTATAAGAGGTTTTATTAGTAGAGTAGAAGTGACAAGGGATTGTGTTAATGGGCAATAGGTAAGAGTACCAGGTCCCTCGTCAGCATCTTCTGCACGCTCTTTGGCACTGAACCATCTTGAGATCTTGCTGCCTCCTGTAGGCTTTCTCATGCTTTCACCTCTCTTGGTTGGCGGCTGAATGGGGCTGGCCTTCTGCTTCTCTTCTTCTGCTGCGATTGCGTATGCCGCCGCGGCAATTGTGGCTGCGAATATAGCGTTGTATTCGTCGCCGCTATCCATTTGTGCTGGAAGGTGGCAATGCCAGTCAGGTTCTTTGTACCTTTTTTTGGTTTGTTTGGTTCATCATATGATGGATTTGTTTCTTCTAACAAAAATTCAGTTCGGCATGAAGACAATTAGGAAAAACCTATAGCTGGTTTCTGACATGATCTGTTTGAAGAGTAGTTTCCTTGCTCATAGCATCTGAATATCTGACGGTTCCATAGTATATGTTTTACAGTGTGGATTAACTGATTTGATCATAGTGTGACGGGACAGGAATCTAACTGAAATCTACTTTTACTGAACAAAATAACAATAATGATTTTTGCAGTTGTACTATGTTTGTAAACTGAAAGAGCAATTCTTGATCACATACCTCTTCCAAGAGCTGAGTTTTCTTGTGGCAGTATTATTGAATCTTCCCTACCACCTTTGTCCCTCTTGTTTACTCCAGAAAACTGAACCCTGCAAAAGGATGATCTAAGAACAAGTAAACTAAACTAAAAGGGAAGGATCAACTTTTATTTATTTTTGGCTTGGAAAACTTTGAAGCCCTCATAAAGACGAAGACAAGAAGAAGAACATAAAGGATTTTTTTGGAAGCAGAAAAACATAAAACTCATCGCTCCGAGATGAAATCAAACTTAAGCATGGAGAAGAAGCTCACAGTTAATCAACCAAGCTTTTAGCAAGCCCGGCTCTAGATGCCGCAGTTCTTTACCTCAGCGCTTTCAAGTTGCCGTCCATGCCGCGCAATGTATTTGTAGAGAAGAAGCAGCTCCAAGGCCAAGGGGCACCAAGCCTTGCATTTATTTAACTATGGCTTGCTTGTATTTGGAGGTGGTGAGGATGAGAGAGGGGGAGATGGACAGAGGAGGGGCAAGGAAACTGTTGTCTTGGAGGCAGGCAAAGAGCACTTTGTATTGGAGCCTTCCAGATGGGATTGCTTTAGCTTCATGGAAGCCTTCAAGAATCTATCCCCTTTTGGGTTTGCGCTGCCCTCCAAGAAGAATCCCACCTTCTGCCTTCTGCTCAAGTCAAATATGACAGCTAGCCTAGGAATGAGAGCTTTCCTTAATGCAAATTACTAGCATCTTCTCGTGCATTACCCCTGCCTAATTATGCAGGATTCTCGTGCTCTGTACATGGCTAATTGGCCACTTTCTTTGGATAATGGAATCTAATTTTGCTTTTTTTTATCGTTTTATATTGTGAGTGCTGGATCCGTTCTAGTACAATGGTTGCTTGATGCTAGATTTGCCACTCTGCGCTTTCCTGGTGCGGTAGGTGGGATCCTACTAGCTAGAAAGGGAAAAGTTGATGATGTGCTACGTTCTGTCCCAAGAAGGGGCTCCGATTTCCAACTTCCAAGATTTTGTTCTAGGCCTCTAGCGAAAGACCTACCAGGTTACAAAATGCAGAGCAAACTCTCGTCACCTTTGCACCAGACGATGCACGCATTACGACCAATAGACCAAAAGGAAAAGCGACAAGACATGACAATTAATGTACCCTTGCAAGTCCCTGTGATATTTTTACTTTTTTACTTTGCAAGTACTCCCTTTGTTCCAAAATAAATGACCCAACTTTATACTAACTTTTAGTATAAAGTTAGTACAAAGTTGGGTCATCTATTTCGGAATGGAAGGAGTAGGAGATGATATTAGCTCATTATACACTAGCCGCGAGGTTTTTGGCACTAGTTCATGTGGTCGAGTCTCTCTGTTTGTTGTATGACAAATTCAATTGCTCGAGGGTGGAAGTAGTCGACTAGGAGAAGGCGGCAGTAAATGGTACGACCGGCAGTACAAGCAAGTGCGGTCGTAATGTCGGTCGTCTTCTTTTCTGAAACCTCCAAATGAGGTGATGTTTTCTTCCCGAGGTCCATCTCTTTGTATGGAAGTGCGTTATATCGACTAGAAGGGGGGGGGGGGTGAATAGGCGATTTTTTTGAGTTCTTCACTGAGGAATTTGCTGCTGGTGAGAAAATTCCTAAATGAAGAACTACTTGGAGCGGAATAAGAGCAACTCCAACGGGCCGACCCAAACGGACGGCGATTTTGTCCGCTTTTTGTCCGTTTGGGTCGGCCACCCGCCCGGTGTCCGCCCTATTTTTCATATGGGTCGGCAGCGCGCCCAACGCGCCGACCCATATGTGCAGGCGTGGCCGCCTGACAGCCCAATTTTGCATTGCATTCAACATATTGTGAAATGAAAATTTAAAACAAACAAAATAGTCCGTCCAAATAAATAGTATAGTTTACAGGCCAAATAAAAATAAAAATGTTTCACATAGTTTTACGAACGAATAAAAGTAGATACATCTATTGGTTGCCAACATGAGTCCACATATGCTCAACCAAATCATTTTGCAGTTGCACGTGAGTTTCCCAATCACGCATGTCTTCATGAAACTGAGTGAACTGCTCAAATGTTGCCGCTACTCCATGCTCAGGCACAACATTCTCACCCTGAAACTGAAAGCCTTGATCGTACAGACGTTCCGGGCGCTCGTCTTCTACGATCATATTGTGCATGATCACACAAGCAGTCATCACCTCCCATAGTTTCTGCGTGCTCCAAGTATTAGCAGGATACCGAACGATGCCCCATCGAGATTGCAAAACACCAAAGGCACGCTCGACATCCTTTCTAGCACTCTTTGTTCTTGGGCAAATCTTTTCCTTTTCTCTCAAACAGGGTCGGGTATTGTCTTAACAATAGTGGTCCACTGAGGATAGATACTGAGGGAGTCCTGGACTAGGGGGTGTACGGACAGCCGGACTATCATCGTCAGCCGGACTCCAAGACTATGAAGATACAAGATTGAAGACTTCGTCCCGTGTCCGGATGGGACTTTCCTTGGCGTGGAAGGCAAGCTTGGCGATACGGATATGTAGATCTCCTATCGTTGTAACCGACTCTGTGTAACCCTAGCCCTCTCCGTTGTCTATATAAACCGGAGGGTTTTAGTCCGTAGGACAACAACCATTACAACAATCATACCATAGGCTAGCTTCTAGGGTTTAGCCTCCTTGATCTTGTGGTAGATTCACTCTTGTACTACCCATATCATCAATATCAATCAAGCAGGAGTAGGGTTTTACCTCCATCGAGAGGGCCCGAACCTGGGTAAAAACATCGTGTCCCTTGTCTCCTGTTACCATCCGCCTAGACGCACAGTTCGGGACCCCCTACCCGAGATCCGCCGGTTTTGACACCGACATTGGTGCTTTCATTGAGAGTTCCTCTGTGCCGTCGCCGATAGGAAGGATGCCTCTTCCCGTCTTCAAGGACGGTATCTTCGCCAAAGGAGCCTTGGCCGCCGGCCAAACTATCCGGCCAGGTGGTTTTCTCATGACCGCCTGTTCGGCCACCGCTTCGACGACGACCTCTCGAGTCATCAAAAGCAATCTTCACATCAACTCGGAATTCGCCGAGCAGCTGGATCCAACAGAGCTCTCGTCCGTAAACGAACTTTTGGATCGCATCGCCACCCTGGGAGTCGCTACAGACTACAATCAGATTGGGCTTAAAACCGATCTGAGAGAGATTAACTCTCCCCAGGTTACCCACCACGTCGCGGTGGTAGAGGAACATCGCGGAGACTCTTCTCCTATATTGAAAACTAGTCATGTCCGGGCTTCCGAACCCTCCATGCCGGATTCCCGCGGAGGGACGGACTTCGATCAAGCGCTGAACCTAAAGTCAGACATCGGATCGGACTCGTTGGACAACGTTCCACTTTCCAAGCTTCCAATGAAACTTCTCGGCCCTTGAGCCTTGAGATGGGTAGGGTTTCGGACTCAATTCCACCCACCCACCCAGATATATGCGATCTATCTCTAATCCGGCAAGAGCCTGCTGAAACAGTACATCATTACTGGGCCAGATTCCTCCTGGTTATGGACAGGATAAAGGACTGCCGAGAGGATAATGCAATCTCAATTTTTTGCAATAATTGCACGGACAAGGGAATCTTGAACGCCGTCAGCCGTCGTGGAATCACACGCTTTGCCGACCTGGCGTCCATAGTACGAAAGTACTGTGCGATGGAGAGTTTCCGGAAAACCGAAAATAACTTCTGGGACAATCTGGCCCCGAATACAACCCTAGGCCGCAACAAAAGGGTGCATTACACTCAGGCACCAGGTACAAAAACCAAAAAGCAAAAACCCCATAAAGGGCACGGAACCGTACTGGAGGGATGGCTTAGCGGACCCTGTAAAATTCACAGTACAGAGGGCGCCACCCCAACACATAGCCTTCGAGCATGTTGGATATTACGGCAGGTGGCCAAAAGTGGCGAGGAGCTTCTAGCCCCGGAAAACCACCCCAACAATACCGGTACGGTATCAACAGTCTTCGAAACTTTCGCATCAAACAATATGCGGAAACGAACAATCCGTAGCCTCGCCGAAGTCTACCAAGTAGCAACAACAAATCCTTGGAGCGACACGGCCATCACCTTCAACGCTAGCGACGAACCTAAATTCCGAACAGCCCGAGCACCAGCCGCATTGGTCCTTAGTCCAATAGTGGACGGCTTTCGACTTACCAAGGTACTCATGGATGGCGGCAGCGGATTAAACCTCATCTACGAGGAAACTCTGCAAAAAATGGAAATAGACTGGAGCCGCATTGAGCGAAGCAGCACAACCTTCAGAGGAATAATCCCTAGCCAGGAAGCGCGCTGCACCGGAAAAATCACACTTGATGTGGTGTTCGGCTCGCCGGACAATTACAGGTCTGAAGAAGTCACGTTCCAAGTGGCCCCGTTCAGCAGCGGATATCACGCTATATTAGGACGAGAGGCATTCACAATTTTTCAAGCTATACCCCATTACGGGTACATGAAGCTCAAAATGCCCGGACCCAACGGGATCATCACTCTTGCTAGTGACCCGGACATAGCACTCCGCGCCGAAAACAAGACAGCCGCATTAGCCCTGGAGGCACTATCCGAAGCCCTAGCGGCAGAAGAACTCACCGCGCTGCGCTCTACGGTGAATAGGGACGGTGTGATACTCGATAAGAGATCCAAATCCACCTCCTTTAAACCAGCAGACGAAATAGTAAAATTCCAGGTCCATCCAACGGACCCGACAAAGACGGCCTCCATCGGGGCACATTTGAACCCTGATGTAGACGCCGCACTGCGAGAATTCCTTCGGGAAAATTGGGACATTTTCGCCTGGCACCCTTCAGATATGCCGGGAATCCCACGCAGATTGGCAGAGCATAGCCTAAATATCCTAAAAGGGTTCAAGCCAGTCAAACAGGCTCTTCGACGATTTTCCGAACCCAAAAGACAGGCAATGGGAGAAGAACTAGCCAAACTACTGGAAGCCGGATTCATCAGAGACATCAAACATCCAGATTGGCTAGCAAACCTGGTAATGGTACCAAAGAAGGACAAATCCTGGCGCCTATGTGTCGATTTTAAAGACCTCAACAAAGCCTGCCCAAAGGACCCCTTCCCCCTCCCCCGCATCGACCAAATAATCGATGCTACCGCAGGGCACGATTCATTGTGCTTCCTGGACGCATACTCCGGCTACCATCAAATCAAGATGGCGGAAGCGGACCAAGCCGCAACGGCATTCATTACTCCATATGGACCATTTTGCTTCAACACGATGCCCTTCGGACTTAAAAACGCCGGCTCAACATATCAGCGCATGATTCAGACATGTCTGGCTACCCAGATCGGCAAAACAGTAGGGGCATACGTAGACGACGTAGTCGTCAAAACCAAACACGTCAAAACTCTAGTAGACGATTTGAGGCTCACATTCGACAACCTCCGAGCATATGACATCAAGATGAATCCGAAAAAATGCGTTTTCGGCGTACCAGCCGGAAAGCTCCTGGGCTTCATTGTATCCGGTAGAGGAATTGAAGCAAACCCGGACAAAATCCGAGCTCTGTCACAGCTGGATATTCCAAAAGACCTCAAACAGATCCAAAAATTGACTGGATGCATGGCGGCTCTAAGCCGCTTTATCTCCCGTTTGGGAGAAAAGGCATTGCCCCTCTATCGCCTCCTTAGACGCACCGAACACTTCGAGTGGACGGATGCTGTCACTGCCGGACTCGAAGAAATAAAAGCCATATTGGCAACAAATCCGGTCCTGGCTGCGCCTAACCTGGGCGAACCAATGTTGTTATATATCGCGGCAACACATCAAGTTGTAAGCGTGGTACTCGTCGTAGAACGAGAGACAGAAGGGCATAAATTCCCTCTTCAAAAACCAGTGTACTACGTATCCACTACTTTAACTCCCTGCAAGTCCCGTTACCCGCACTATCAAAAGATAGCGTATGCGGTGTTCATGGCATCCCGGAAGCTCCGACACTACTTTCAAGAGTGTTCGATAACAGTGGCCTCCGAAGTACCCCTAAATGACATTATAAACAACCGCGATGCGACGGGAAGGATTGCAAAATGGGCCATTGAGCTCTTACCATTCAATATAACTTACAAACCTCAGCGAGCTATAAAGTCGCAAGTTTTGGCTGACTTTGTCGCTGAGTGGACTGAAGCCGAACTCCCTAAAGAGTACGGCGCATACTCCAATTGGATTATGCACTTCGACGGCTCCAAAATGTTGGCCGGATTGGGGGCTGGCGTCGTATTGACGTCCCCAACCGGGGACACAGTCCAATACGTACTTCAGATAATGTACACGGACTCCAACAATGCAGCCGAGTACGAGGCCCTCTTACATGGCCTCCGGATGGCAATCTCCATGGGCATTCAACGCCTAGAGGTGCGCGGGGACTCAAACCTCGCAATATCCCAAGTAAATGGAGACTTTGACGCCAAGGATCCGAAAATGGCAGCCTATCGTAACACTGTCCTTAAAATGTCAGCTCGGTTCGAAGGACTTGAATTCCACCACGTAGCCAGGGATAATAACCAAGCGGCCGACGTATTGGCACGCATCGGCAAAACGTGACGCTGTCCCTCCAAACATCTTCCTGGAACAGCTGTTTAAGCCATCCGTACTATGGGAAGAGGAGTCTGGGAATAACAAACCGGAAGCAGCCGCACCAACCAACACAGAGCAATCTGACATAATCGGCGATCCGGCCGATGAAATAACACCTTCAGCCCACAACATAATGGCAGTAATCGCCCCGTGGACAGAGCCATTCCTAGCCTACTTGCTTAGGCAGGAACTTCCCAAAGACCAAAATGAGGCCCGCTGCATAGTTCGGCGATCCAAAGCCTACAAGGTCCATGAGGGAGAACTCTATAAGAAAAGCACAACCGGAGTCCTTCAAAGGTGTATCTCCGAAGAGGAAGGGCGAAACCTTCTGGCTGAAATTCATGCTGGACTAGGCGGACACCACGCCGCAGCCCGGGCCCTTGTAGGAAAGGCATTCCGTACAGGATTTTATTGGCCGACGGCCCGGGCAGATGCTCAGGACTTAGTCCTAAGATGCGTCGGTTGTCAGCTCTTTGCTAATCAGAGCCATATGCCACCCACCGCCCTCAAAACTATACCCATTACCTGGCCGTTCGCGGTCTGGGGGCTTGACATGGTTGGACCCCTTAAAGGGGGAATCCACAAGCAAAGGTACCTATTGGTCATGGTGGATAAATGCACCAAATGGATAGAGGCCAAGCCAGTTAAAACGGCAGAGTCCGGACTAGTGATAGACTTCATATCCGGGGTAGTACACCGTTATGGTGTCCCCCACAGCATCATCACCGATAACGACACGAACTTCACGGCCGATGAGGTTAAATCATGGTGCAAAAATATGGGCATTAAGCTCGATTATGCTTCAGTCTATCATCCTCAAACCAACGGTCAAGTGGAACGAGCAAATGGTCTAATAATGAGCGGCATCAAACCCAGACCAGTGCGGTCCCTTACGAAATCTGACACGCACTGGGTAGAGGAGCTCGATTCCGTACTCTGGGGGCTGCGGACAACGCCCAACCGTACTACCGGATTCACACCATTTTTTATGGTATACGGCGCAGAGGCAGTTCTGCCCTACGACATCATTCATGACTCACCTCGAGTGCGCATGTACCAAGAAAGAGAAGCCGAACTGGATCGGCAGGACAGCTTGGATGCATTGGAGGAAGAACGCGACGTCGCCAAGGCTCGTTCCGCATTCTATTAGCACCAGGCTCGAAGATATCAAAGCAGAGAAGTACGGACCAAGACTTATAACGTTGGCGAACTAGTTCTACGCCTGCCGGACAAGAAAAAGGACAAGCTCAAGCCCAAATGGGAAGGCCCCTTCATTATCGATCAAGTCTTGACCGGCGGAGCATACCGTCTACGAAATGCGTCGGACAACCGACTCGAGCCGAACCCATGGAACGCAGCCCGCCTACGAAGATTCTACGCCTAGCGCCGGACTAAGAGTTTGTCCCCTTCCCCCGTCCAAATTTTTACACTTCAGCTGTCTTTTGTTTCTCTTTTTTCTCTCACCCCTATTCATCAAAGCCTTAAAAAGGCTTACTTGCGCATCGTTCGCACGCAATTGATGTGCTATCCGCACTCATTATACCTGGGGGCTTCCTTACCAGAAGCTTAATTATAAGGGCTTCATGCCCAGCACGCGTGTCAAACTTCCACGTGTACCTTTTATTCACCAGTATATGCATCGATATGACTTAAGTTTTGGCCAAGCTGGGTTGCCTGGCTCCTGTGCTTACCCCTACGTTCCCGATTGTTCGGCTAGGAGGTAAAGGGAGCACCTCTGCGATTGTTACTGCCGGGTCAGCCGGATGTGTACCTCAGACTGGGTGAAGCCGAAAGCTAGTGTTCTTAAGGGAATATTCGGTCGGTGACTTGAAAGATGATTTTTTACCAATTTATTTATCTGCCCCCAGATGTTATCCTGCTCTTTTCGCAGTCCGGACATGCACTTTAGGGCATGCCTCCCAGCGAAAGAAACCCTTAACGGAACTATTCTCCCTGGAAGATGTTTCTTACTAACCATGTAATATAACATAACTAGTTGGGCACTTGTCTGATAAAGCACTAATGACCCCTACGCCTGGTCTCCATGCATGCCCCGGTTATTTCTTAACCGAGAAGGTATTCGGACACACTCCGGACTCTAGGGTCCCGAGGTTGAAGCGAAAAGGTCGGCAAAGACAAACGATCTACAATCCGGCTAGAAGGCATTTCACATGTCATTTTAAAATACATTGTCAAATCGATTGACTGTATTCCTCCTCAATCCCGTCTAACAGGCTGTCTAATTTACAGTCCCATTGGGAAAATTTTGCGGCCAACTCTACTTGGCCGTATACTAAACTCACAGGGATCTCCTTCCCATCGGGTCCCACAGGTCCGACCTCGGCCATGTGGTTGGGATCCGCCTTCTTGTACCGCGTCTTCACCATGGCCCAGGCCTCCCTGGCACCTTGGCGACAGGCCGAAATCTTCCATAAACGGAAGCGCTGCCACACTCCCTGAAGCTTCTCCGCAAGCTCCCCAAGGCCCTCGGGTAGGGAGAGGGCTGGCCATAAAGCCTGGACGACGCTGCTCATTGCCTGCCGAACTCGTTCGAGCAGTTGCAACAGCTCGGGAAGTTGATCACCCGTTGATACGGGCATCTCCTCCGCAGGGCGACCTGTGAGTACACCTACAGACATATTTTGTCAATTGACTTCCTCGCCGAACTCTTCTTTTCAAAGGAGCTCGCTCAAGCACTTACTATAGATGCCGCGACGAAGCCGCTGATTCTCCTTAACGGAGCCAGACAGCTCGGCCCGAACACCTTTCAGCTCTTCTCCAAGCTAGGCGTGGGCATCCTGGAGCTTATTCCTTTCCTGCTGCACCCTCGTCAGCACCCTCTCGCCGGCCTTCAGCTGGCGCAGTAGTTCTTGCCTGTCCGGATCTTGTCCGGCAGCACCTGCAATGTCATTATTAGACTTGCACGCATGCCACACACCACTTATCTTTTTAAAAAAAATAATGTGTTACCAGGAGGGATCCCTGTGTTTCCTCCTACGGCAGCCAGTGCGGCCTCAAGTTGATCCCTGCGCTTTTTCTCCTACACATTATTGCAGGATCTTGTCCGGCAGCACCTGCAATGTCATTATTAGACTTGCGCGCATGCCACACACCACTTATCTTTTAAAAAAAATAATGTGTTACCAGGAGGGATCCCTGTGTTTCCTCCTGCGGCAGCCAGTGCGGCCTCAAGTTGGGCCTTACACTCTTGCAGCTCCTGAGACAGTTGGGTATTCTTCTTTGTAAGATCCTGCATTTCAAATGATCCTTAAATCAGTTAATACAACTACTTTAAGTCTCGGGGGCTACTGGCATATACAACTATTAAAATCTCTTACTCGTATGTCTTTTACATACTGCTCCGTGGCTCTGGTCAAACCATCTTGAGCAGCACGAAGGTGCGCGTCCCCCGCGTTAAAGGCATTCAACGCCTCAGGGGAGAAGCACGCATCACGAAAAATTGTCCGGCGGCGCCTATGGTTCATGGCGCTCTCCACCTCAGACTTGGTGGCGGACAGTCTGTCGGCATCCTCCGTTGGAGGAGTATCCGGCTCGCACCTTACGCTCGCCTCCCCCTCCAGACCAGGTGCTGGAGCTTGGCTGGGTCGGCAACCTCTACGCCCGCAGTCTGGCGGGTGCTTTTTCTCCTACATAAGTCATGAGCACTCAAACGCTTCCTAGGAACGTTGCTCTAAATAACGAACCGTGAGCTATACCTTTGCGGCGACGTTTCAATCCGCGCCGCGCTCCTCTTCCGCCTACTGGGCCGGACTGACCCTTGTTGGTCAGCCGCCGCGGGCTCGGCTTCCCGCCTTGAAGGCGCCTCCTGCAAAACACCATTACGGTGGTCAGAAATGAGCAAGGAAGAAATAATGGTGTCAGGACTTCGGTCACAATCACCTGGGAAGCCGGATATAGGCCGGGGTAGTCAGCCGTAATGGCGACCAAAGCATTGTCCATGCTGAGTTGGTGGAACACCCCGTCAATTAGCTCCACCTTTATGTCCGGGTCCTCTTCGGAGGCCGGATCCTGGGATCTCTCTGGATCCTCGGGTTGCGGAGCTGGACTAAGCATGCCCTCCACAACCCGACGCAGCTCCTGCGTCGAAAGCATAATATAAGAAACTTAAAACTTTGAAAGCATGGGTCGGGCACTCAAGGTGTTCGCTTACCCAACTCCGAGGGTTATTCATGGAGAACCCATTCAACGGGCTCGTCTGGAGGAAATCCTCCTTCTCCCCCTTATACAGGCCGAACAGGATCTTCGCCAGGTCTTCGGCTGATCCCGGCCCTTTGCGGCCATGACGGGTGGCATCGTCCTCCCCGTTGAAATCCCACATAGGGTGGCCCCTGTATTGCAGCGGCTGCACCCCTCGCATAATGCACGTTGCCATGACTCCAATCATGGTCAACCCGGAATGGGCCAGTAACCTTATCCGGCCCATCAAATAATGGACGCTCTTGTCTTCCTCCAGCTGGGGGCTCCGTGGGCGCCAGCTAAAGCGTTTCTTCAGAGGAGCATTACTGAACTCCGGGAGGCCGATCCGAACAGGGTCCGGCAGCGGAGCGTCTTCTACGTAAAACCATTCTGAAGGCCAGTCTTCGGACGCCTTCTTAGGGGTTCCGGACGGATATCCGGTCCCGGCGATGCGCCATATTTCGGCACCGCCCACTTGATATATGGACCCCTCGTGAGAGCGGGGTACAAGGCAGAACAACCTCTTCCACAGCGTGAAATGGGGCTCGACGCCCAGAAATAGCTCGCAAAGAGCTACGTAACCCGCGATATGCAGGATAGAGGCGGGCATGAGGTGGTGGAGCTGGAGTCCGTAGAACTCCAGGAGCCCGCGGAGGAACAGATGTATAGGAAGTCCGAGCCCCCTTATCAGATAGGGGACGAAGCATACCCGCTCCCCTTTGTTGGGACTTGGGGTAGCCTCCGCTTGCTTCCCACCTTTGTAGGTGGCCAGCCCGGCTCGAACCGGAACCATGAAGGCCGGAGGGAGATATCCCTCCGCTTGGAGCGTCACCAGCTCGTTGTGCGGGACAGAACATCTCCTCCAATCTCCTGGCAGAGGGCTGGGAGCGCGAGAAGAGGAGCCGCGTCGACGTTCCATGATGGAATGGATCTTTGGTCAGAAGCTCTCCTATGGGTACTCGCGGAAGGAAGATGGTGTGATTTGGATCTGGATTCTTCCCTCTCTTATAAGCAGGTTATTTGCGCAGCTAGGGGGTAAAACATAAAAGATACCCTGGCTTTTCGCATTCGTGCGACGCGTGGAAGAAGGCCATTATTGGGCGTGGAAGCCAAGAAGCGCGACATTGATAAGAAAGCCGGACACTGTTCGGTAGGTACATGGAACTTAAAGGAGAACCCGCCTTGCAACGCCGAAGACTATATACGCGCGGGACTTATTGCCATTGAAGCCTGGTTCGGGGGCTACTGAGGGAGTCCTGGACTAGGGGGTGTCCGGACAGCCGGACTATCATCGTCAGCCGGACTCCAAGACTATGAAGATACAATATTGAAGACTTCGTCCCGTGTCCGGATGGGACTTTCCTTGGCGTGGAAGGCAAGCTTGGCGATACGGATATGTAGATCTCCTATCGTTGTAACCGACTCTGTGTAACCCTAGCCCTCTCCGGTGTCTATATAAACCAGAGGGTTTTAGTCCGTAGGACAACAACCATTACAACAATCATACCATAGGCTAGCTTCTAGGGTTTAGCCTCCTTGATCTCGTGGTAGATCCACTCTTGTACTACCCATATCATCAATATCAATCAAGCAGGAGTAGGGTTTTACCTCCATCGAGAGGGCCCGAACCTGGGTAAAAACATCGTGTCCCTTGTCTCCTGTTACCATCCGCCTAGACGCACAGTTCGGGATCCCCTACCCGAGATCCGCCGGTTTTGACACCGACAGATACCGTCACCCAAATAGTACACTTTGTCATAGTTGTGGCCGTTGACAGTAAAGTTCCCCGGTGGGCTGTTGCCTTCGGCAAGCCTAGCAAACACCGGCGAGCGCTGAAGCACGTTGATATCATTGTGTGATCCAGCCATGCCAAAGAAAGAGTGCCAGATCCAGAGATCTTGAGACGCCACGGCCTCTAATATGACAGTGCGATCCCTGACATGTCCCTTATACTGCCCTTGCCAAGCAGAAGGGCAGTTCTTCCACTCCCAATGCATGCAGTCTATGCTGCCAAGCATCCCCGGGAAGCCCCTGCTAGCATTGATCGCCAACAAACGGGCTGTATCTGCAGCTGTCGGCTCTCTCAAGTACTCAGGGCCAAACACAACAATCACAGCCTTGCAGAACTTATACAGGGACTCTAGGCATGTAAACTTGCTCATACAGACGTACTCGTCAATGAGATCACTGGGCACTCCATATGCAAGCATTCGGATGGCGGCGGTGCATTTTTGATAAGAGGAGAAACCAATCTTGCCGACAGCATCCTCTTTGCACTCGAAGTAGTCATCATAGCCGACCACTCCCTCTCTAATACGGTTGAAAACATGCCTACTCATACGAAACCGGCGGCGGAATTGGTGATGTTTGAACAACGGGTTTGTTGTATCAAAGTAGTCCTTTCAGAGAAGGAAATGTCCGCTCTCTTGGTTACGATTCAACGCCGGAAGGTGGCCCGGAATTGAGCCATGGAACAACGGTCGCTGGTTGTTGAGGTGGTGATGGACCAACACGGCAGCCAATATCTCCTCCTCGTCATCGGATGACGAATCATCGGAGTCGCAAAAGAAATTGTGGAAAAAGAACTCGTCGGCGGAGTCCATTTTCGTACCTTGGCAAACTGTCGAACAGCTTGCGGGCGTCGAAGAAGGAGACTGCCGACGAGGGGAGACACGGCACGCACAGACCAGCTAGCTGCCCGGCCGGTGTCCGACGAGTGTGACGGCGTCCGAAGAGCGTGCCGGTCGTATGTGGCGGGGGCGACGAGGCGTCTTTTAGTCTTGGGCGGCTGTGCGGTGGGGGAAGCGGCGGCGGGAACCAGTTTGCTCCCCGGCGGCGGTGCGTGACTGGGGACAGGGGCGGCGTTGCTGGGTGGATGTGGAGGCGGCGGCAGCTGGAGGAAGAGTCACCGCAAAAATGGGCGGCGGTGTCGGTGACGGAGGAGGCGGGGGGCGAGGGTTGCTTGTTGGCAGGGGGAGGGAGGCCAATGTGCCACAGACTAGCGGGCCCGGGGACAGAAGTAGGCGACCTCACGCGCGTCCGTCGCGTGTGTGCACCGACGCAAATCAGGCTAAAAAATGGGCCGGGAATGGGTCGCCCGCGGACGAATAAAGGACGCGCGTCCCTTTGGGTCGGCGCGTTGGGCCACCTTTTTTGTCCGCGCCGACCCAAACGGACGGCCGCGGACGAAATGGGTCGCCCCATTGGAGTTGCTCTAAGTACTCAAAAGTAAACATAGCAGAACACAAGCATAGTCATCATGATGAAATGAAGACAAGCACAGAGTACAGAAAGCGTAAGCACACGATAACACAGGATGAAGACGGACAGACTGAAGAAATTGAACTGAGGAAATTGAGAGAGTCTTCAGTCAAAGTCTTCAAACAGATATGAACAAGCACACAACAACAGAAATGAGGAAATGAAAGAGTCGAGGAAATAGAACCAGTAAGCTTGGTGAAGACAATGATTTGGTAGACCAGTTCCAACTGTTGTCTCAGTTGTACGTCTGGTTGGAGCGGCTGAGTATTTAAACTCGAGGACACACAGTCCCGGACACACAGTCCTCACTGTATTCTCCTTGAGCTAAGGTCACACAGACCTCGCCCAATCACTCGTGGTAAGTCTTCAGGTGACTTCCAAACCTTCACAGACTAGGTCACTTGGCGATCCACAATTCCTCTTTGATGCTCTAGACCATGATGCCTAACCGTCTGGAAGAAGCACAGTCTTCAAAGGTAACAAGCGTCGGGTCCATGCAGGATCAATCTCTTCAGTGATGCTCAATCACTTTGGGTTGTAGGTGTGTTGGGTTTGGGTTTTCCTCACTTGATGATTTTGGCTCAAAGTCCTCGGAGGATGGGATGCTCTCAAATGACAAGTGTCAGTTTCTCTCGGAGCAGCCAACCAGCTAGTGGTTGTAGGGGGCGGCTATTTATAGCCTAGAGAGCAGCCCGACATGATAAGACATAAATGCCCCTCAATGATAGGACTGTTAGGTGGGTAGATATTTTGGGACAGCTGGCGCATAGCACAGCAACGGTCGGAATTTTGACTCTCAAATTCCTCAGGGCTATCATGTTCCTCACTGTGTAGGCAATCCGCACTGGCGAATTCCTAACTCCTCAGTCAGAACAAATTCCTCAGAGACTAGAAGAACTTCGTCTCTGTCACTGAAGAATATGACTGAACTGTATGAGATTTCTAATGGCTTCACTCGAAGGGATTGGTAGGTGTAGGATTTTGAGTTGAGCATCACATGGAAATTTTTCCTTAGTATTTCCTCGACCCCCTTTAACAGTACGGTGTTTCCTATGACTCAAGAAAGAGAAAATGAAACTACGAAAACAAAAGTCTTCACGCTTCATGTTCCTCGAATGATTGTCAAGTCTTCAAGGTCACACCAATTTCTTCACTTTCAAAGTCTTCAGAAAGCCTTCAGTAATCCAAAGTCTTCAGTTGAAGAACTTCATTTTTAGGGGTCGACTTTCTCTGTAAATATCAAACTCCTCATAGACTTATAGACCTGTGTACACTCACAAATGCATCAGTCCCTTAACCTATAAGTCTTCAATACACCAAAATCACTAAGGGGCACTAGATGCACTTACAATCTCCCCCTTTTTGGTGATTGATGACAATATAGGTTAAGTTTTCAACGGGGATAAACATATGAAGTGTAAATACGGATATTGAGGAATTTGATTGCAAGATATCGAAGAACTCCCCCTGAAGATGTGCATAGCGAGGAATTTGCTTTTGAAGCAATGCACACTTGAAGAGTATAATCATGGAGATCTCCCCCTATATCTTGTAATTCATACACGCATTTAATATATAGTATGAAGAATTTGAAATGCATGATGAAATATGGTGACTAATGTAATTCAGTATGCGTACATAAACATTTATGAGGAATAATCATGTAGAAGAACTCAGCAAAAGTATCAGGCCACCATAGAGTTTAAGATTACAACTCGATCCAGCAAAGTCATCAAAAGAACAAGAGTTGTAACTTAGAAAAAAACGCCCATGTAAGATAGACCCGCTTGAAGACTAACTCAAATTTCTCCCCCTTTGTCATCAAATGACCAAAAGGGTTGAAAATGAGGACTAACGCCCCTGACGAATATCATGAAGATGGAGGAGCGCCAACATTGTTGGGGTCTTGAGTCGTTGTAGGGCCTGCCGCAGTGTCGTCCAAGTCTTCATACACGTCCATGTCGCGTGATGAAGAATATGAACTGGCGACCAAGGAAGGAACCTTGACCTTCTTGAATCGCTTCGGCGGAGGAGCAGACCAGTCAAAATCTTCCTTGAAGCCCATTTGCTTCAGATCTTCTTCACCATAGAGATGTGACAGAATAGCTCAGGTGCGATCAAAGACTTCATGGAGGTAGTAATGGTTTTTCTTCACTGCATTATGTGTAGAAGTCATGTTGTGAAGAATAGAGCCAAACTGACGCTTAACCCATTTATGGTTTGGATCCACCTTCTAGTGAAGACTAAGAAGCCGCTCTCGGTCAGTCATCACACGAGGAGCAGTGGCTTGAGGATTTGGCTTGGATGCATTGGCAGCAGAATCATGTGTGGCAGAGTCATCATTGGTGGAATAAGATGCATCTTTGTGGAACTGGCCATCCAATGGACGAATACCTTCATCAATAATAGCTGGTGCCTTGCCCTTCTCATCAGCTGAGGAATATGTCCGCTTGAGGACCTCAATCGGTGGCAAGTAGCTGAGGTGATTCTGAAAGTCAGCTTTGTAGTTGAGTGAAGACCTTGTTCCGAGGAATCTCATGATCCAAGGAGCATAAGGCTTCAGCTCAAATGGAGAAAGTGCAACATTCGCCAGAGTCCTCATGAAGAAATCATGATAAGATATAGGGATTCTATGCATGATGTTGAATAGCATATTCTTCATGATGCCAACAATTTCCTCATCGGATGAGTCGTGGCCTTTGATTGGACTTATAGTCTTCGTCAGAATGCGATAGACGGTTCTTGGCACATACATCAATTCCTTCATGAGGAATTTGATTGTTGGGGCTTGACCAGGCTTTAGAGGCTACATGAGCACTTGCATACAATGAGCAGTGAGGTCAGGCTCTTGGTACAGACAACGAGCACCTTCAGATGGAGGATTGATTGGCAGGGCATGAAGCAATTCAGAGGCTGGTGCCTTGTAATGAGTGTTTTCGGTCATCCAGTCCAACACCCAAGTGTTGATATCATCAGCATCACCTGTAATGTGAAGTGTTGCATAGAACTGAATAATAAGCTCTTCATTCCAATCAAAAATGTCTGGGAAAAAGTTGAGCAAGCCTGCATCATGAAGCATACTGAGGACTTGAGAGAAGCAAGGCATTGATTCCATGTCCACGTGAGGAATATGCTCGTGGTCGAAGACTTTGTCATTATTGAAAAGCAGTGAAGAATAGAAGTTGGCCTGGCTGGCAGTCCAGAAATGCTTCCTTCTAAGACGAGCATTGTCATAAGGATTGAATTCAGCGAAGAAAACATGCTCGCCGAAGAAATCATCAGCCTTGAATTTCTGCTTCTTTGAGAAGGGATCCTTTGGCTTGGGCTGAGGAGTGTCAGTCAATTGCATCACCACCTCAGGAATCACAATCTCAGGATCCACAGACTGAGGAATTTCAGGTTCTTCTTCAGCTGCAGCTTGGGTCTTCAATTCTTCATTTACATTTTCTTCAGCACTAGTGGCTGGAATTTCTTCATGGACAGATGGGGTTGCATGAGGTTCTTTAGAACCCATTTGTACTTCAGTAGCAGCAGGGGACTGAGGAATTGCTTGAAGTGGAGTGAACATCGGAGAGTTGGGGTGCTGACTTTCCCAAAAGTCATCATTCAACGCAGGTGTGGTACAGCCAATATCCACATCCTTATCTTCCATTTCTTCAACACCGGCCTCTTCAGCAGTGAACTAAGGCATAGGCGAGGAGACAACTAGAGTTGAAGGGATTTCATCCACTTCAATTTCTTCATCCAACTGCTCTGACGAAGCAGCAGAAGGATTCTCTTCATTGGATTCACTTGGAATCACATAATCTTCACCAAAAGGAACAAGGTCCTTTGATGGCATGAATGAGACAGGAACGACATCAATTGGGTTGTTAATTGAGCTTGTCAACGGCTTCATCTTTTTCGAAGCTGAAGAATCTGATGAAGTTGATGCCTTTATTTTCTTCACAGCTGCACGCTCTGCAGCCTTGTTCTTCTTCGCATCTGATGCAGATGGAAGAATTGGAGTTGGTGTAGGCGCAGGAGGAGCAGAGGAATTTGGTTCAGTTTCTTCAGGCGCAACTGATGCAGTTGCCCCGACTTCTTCACTTTCTTCAGGAGCACCACTAGTGGATGCCCTGGCAATATCTTCAGCGGCTGAAATGCAGTCATCAGCCCTGGTACTTTCATTTTCTTCAGCAGCCTGATTTTCATCAGCGGTGCTGGCATGTTCTTCGGTAGGCTGAGCAGATGCTTCAGCCGAAGTGACTTCAATGTGCACAGGAGCAGCAACACTTGAAGTGAATGTCTTCGTTAACTTGACGAACCGGACCTTGGCGCCCTTCCAATCAGCATAGTAGCGATTGAATTCATCACTCAGTTGCTTGATTTCAGCTTGCAAGGCAACGAGTTGATCAGAGGTAAGAGTGAGGACATTGTCCTTTAGGTAGCGCTGCTTCTTGTACTGCGCTTTCTTCAATCTTCTTCCTTCTTCAAATTTCCACTTCTCTTCTTCAATGAACGCAGTCAAAACATGACTTTGACCAGGAGTGAGGTTCATCTCCGGCAAAGGCGTGTTTGGGTCCTTGTGCCATAGATCAATGAAGTCTAGGATCATCTTTGGATCCAATAACAGTGGCACATTGCTGCCTTTGGCTCTAGCGGTCCTGGCCTGCCTGTCTCTGATGATTTCAGCAAGTTCTTCATCATCAGCCTCATCGTCATCAGAGGGCACTTGAAAGGCGATCTACTTCTTGTGAGGACTTGGTCGAAGGCCTCATCTAGCAGTGGCCTTTTTCTTCAGCAGAGAGGGGCCAGCTGAGGAATTTGGTGCAGCTGAGGAACTTGCAGATGCTCCTGAGGCAATTGAGATGCCTGCGGTCCTTTGGCACGTGGCGAGATGCACAGGTGTAGAGGATTTAGTCGGAGCAGCTGAAGACTTTGTCGGAGGAGCTGAAGACTTTGAAGGAGGAGCAGATTGAGGAATTAGCCGTGAGGGCTTTGAAGAATCTAGCCTTGAGGGCATTGCTGAGGAACTTGGCTGTGAGGGCATTGAGGTAGAAGCACTTGGCTTATGCGCAGGCTTCTTACGCATCGCCTTCTTCGACTTACTAGCAGAGGCCTCAGCAGCGATAGCAGCAACAACAGAATCTTCATTAAATTTCCTCACTGCTTCCTTTGCTTGTTTGGTCAGTTTGGTCTGGCGCTTTGCCCATTCATCAGGATAGTCCTCACCGCGCTTGATGCTGGCGGGATCTGCCAATTGGCCTGGTGCCAATGGAGGTCTTGGGCATGGAGGGTTGAGTGCGAATTTCTTCATATACTTGGGAGTGACGTATCTGTAGTCCCTCCATTCCCGTGCCCATCTCCTCTCAATCTTTTGAATGCGCACCTTGCGCTGATTTTTGTCTTCCTCAGGGGGTGTGCAGTATCCATCGTAAATGTCATCAGGTATCTCAAATGCTGTGTTGACCTCAGGCCTCTTTCCACCCTTCCATGGCTTCTTTCGGCAGCCATTTTCTTCAGCTGAGGAATATGAACAACTGAAGTTTTTGAAGAAGTGTGCAACTTTTCTTCGAGGAACGCTGTAAATGAGTTAAGTTGATGAGAACCTAGAGATTCAGCAGCGGACATGTGTACCTGTGAACAGAGTATAGTTGCGAGGAATTTGGAGAGGTCATATGCGTTCTGAGAAGGGATTTCAAAAATAATAGGTTTGAGGAATTTGACCAGATGAGTCTTGAAGAATTTCACTAAGCGTTCTTTGTCTTAGAGAAATCCACACAATTGAGTTGTATAGACCGAAAATCCACACAATTGAGGAATCTTGAAGAAAATCATTGCTTAGAGAAATGAATCAAGAGCAGATGACATGTGAGGTGTTTAGTGTGTGACTTGAAGAATAAACACCTTTGAAGATTTTCAAGAAAACAATTGAATCAAGGAGGGTAGAAAAAGTAACTTTTAATTACCCTTGATGAAGAACACGACGAACTGGGAAGTGTAGATGTGAAGTTCGCCAGTTCAGATCTTCCATGCCCTAACTCGGTAGAGGAAGACAACTACGACGGCGGCGGAGTGAAGAAATCCGCAACCGTCGCGAGTACGACGGCGACGAGGTCGAGGCAGTGAAGCTCTTCCTCACCGGCGACGATGAAGTAGCGACGGAGCTAGGGTTTGGGAAGATCGAGCGGGAGTGAGAACGAGCGGAGTAAAAATGAAGTGTGAAAGAGGCGGGGGTATTTATAGTGGGAGTGAAAAACTGTACGCCCGAGGAAATCGGACGAACGTGCCCCTGGCCCTTCTCATTCGCTTGACATGTGTCAGCCACGTACTGAGAGGTGGCGATCGTGTAGGATCGTGGGTGAATAAATAAGTATTGTCGTGGGATGCAGAACGGTTTGAGCGGCAAAGCCGAAAATTTAGATAAGATAAGTTAAAAGTTCCGTTCGCAATTTCTTCAGCTGTCAAGGATACAGTGAAGATTTTGAACGAGTTTCAAATAGAACGCACATGAAAAATTTGTGAACAGACTGGGTTGAGTTTAGCATAGAGGGGTCCGACCACATTCACTTAGCAGAAGAAATCAACTTGAAGAATTAGCAATAAGTGAATGCTGTAGAGGACATAAACTCATATATATATATATATATATATATATATATATATATATATATATATATATATATATATATATATATATATATATATATATATATATATTGTGTTACTATTCATCACCCAGGGTCCAGAATACATTATTCTTTATCCGAGGTAATCTTACGATCATTTCATAAATAAATTATGTTTCAAATACAAATAGTTACAGTCATATTGATTCACTGCATAAAATTTGGCGTAAAAAAATGTCATAAGACCAGAAAAATTACATTTTATGTACATTTTACACTATATTTTTACGTTTGAAATTTGCGTAATATAAAATATTTTTTACGGCGATTATATATTTTCTTACGTTTTTTTATGTCTGAAATAAGACAAAATTTACGGAACATAAAATTACTGTGTATTCATGTTAAAATAGAGAGGGGTGAAGAAATAACTATTCCTCACCCAGGATGAATTTTCCCTATATATATATATATATATATATATATATATTCAAATGAAGAACAACGCCGGAAAGAGTGAAGACAATGCAAAGTTGAAGAATTTGAAAGACTGAGGAATTTCAAAAATGAAGAAAAACTCAAATTGAAGATTTTCAACTTTGGTTAGTGGCGTAACCCACCGTATAAGAAAATTGATTTCAAACACCGCGTACAATTGTCGTAGGGCTCCGAGAATCAATTTCTTCATTAATTTCTTCACACTTAGAGGGTTAGTCTTCATTGATTGAAGAAAAATGTTACTTTGTGTGTTGCGCATCTAAGTCATCAAGTCAGCATAAGTGTTAGGATGTGTGTCCATTTCAGAGAACATTCGAAGATTCTACGATATTTAGCTCACACCGTAACTTGCTAAATCTCTTCTCATCCAAGGGCTTAGTGAAGATATCGGCCAACTGGTCTTCAGTGCTAACGTGGTCGATGGAGATGTCGCCCTTCAACACATGATCATGAAGAAAATGATCACGAATCTGGATGTGCTTGGTCTTTGAGTGTTGAACTGGGTTATGAGCAATCTTGATAGCGCTCTCGTTGTCGCGGTAGAGAGGCACATTCTTCATGTTGATGCCATAGTCCTTGAGTGTTTGCTTTATCCATAGTAATTGAGCACAACACGATCCAACAGCAATGTACTCAGCTTCTGCAGTGGAGAGTGATACGCAGTTCTGTTTCTTCGAGGACCAACAGACCAAAGATCGTCCGAGGAAATGGCATGTGCCTGACGTTGACTTGCGATCCACATGATCACCAGCATAGTCAGAGTCTGAATTGTTGGGGAACGTAGTAATTTCAAAAAAAATTCCTACGCACACGCAAGATCATGGTGATGCATAGCAGCGAGAGGGGAGAGTGTGTCCACGTACCCTCGTAGACTGAAAGCGGAAGCGTTATGACAATGCGGTTGATGTAGTCGTACGTCTTCATGATCCGACCGATCCAAGCACCGAACGTACAGCACCTCCATGTTCTGCACACGTTTAGCTCGATGACGTTCCCTGGACTCCGATCCAGCAGGGTGTAGAGGATGAGTTCCGTCAGCACGACGGCGTGGTGACGATGATGATGTTCTACCGGCGCAGGGCTTCGCCTAAACTCTGCGACGATATGACCGAGGTGAAATATAGTGGAGGGGGGCACCGCACACGGCTAAGGAACGATCCGTAGATCAACTTGTGTGTCTATGGGGTGCCCCCTGCCCCCGTATATAAAGGAGTGTAGGAGGGGAGGGCCGGCCCTCTCTATGGCGCGCCCTAGGGGAGTCCTACTCCCACCGGGAGTAGGATTCCCCCTTTCCTAGTCCAACTAGGAGTCCTTCCAAGTAGTAGGAGTAGGAGACAAGGAAGGGGAAGAGGGAAGAGAAGGAAGGAGGGGGCGCCGCCCCTCCCCCTAGTCCAATTCGGACTAGTCAATGGGGGGGCGCGCGGCCTGCCTCTCCCTCTCCCCTAAAGCCCAATAAGTCCCATATACTTCTTCCCCCGTATTCCCGTAACTCCCCGGTACTCCGAAAAATATCCGAATCACTCGGAACCTTTCCGAACTCCGAATATAGTCGTCCAATATATCGATCTTTACGTCTCGACCATTTCGAGACTCCTCGTCATGTCCCCGATCTCATCCAGGACTCCGAACTCCTTCGGTACATCAAAACTCATAAACTCATAATAAACTGTCATCGAAACCTTAAGCGTGCGGACCCTACGGATTCGAGAACTATGTAGACATGACCTAGAACTGTTTCCGGTCAATAACCAATAGTGGAACCTGGATGTTCATATTGGCTCCTACATATTCTACGAAGATCTTTATCGGTCAAACCGCATAACAACATACATTGTTCCCTTTGTCATCGGTATGTTACTTGCCCGAGATTCGATCATCGGTATCCAATACCTAGTTCAATCTCGTTACCGGCAAGTCTCTTTACTCGTTCTGTAATACATCATTCCGTAACTAACTCATTAGTTACAATGCTTGCCAGGCTTAAGTGATGTGTATTACCGAGAGGGCCCAGAGATACCTCTCCGACAATCAGAGTGACAAAACCTAATCTCGATATACGCCAACTCAACATGTACCTTTGGAGACACCTGTAGAGCACCTTTATAATCACCCAGTTACGTTGTGACATTTGGTAGCACACAAAGTGTTCCTCCGGTAAACGGGAGTTGCATAATCTCATAGTTGTAGAAACCTTGTATAAGTCATCAAGAAAGCAATAGCAACATACTAAACGATCAAGTCCTAGGCTAACAGAATGGGTCAAGTCAATCACATCATTCTCCTAATGATGTGATCTCGTTAATCAAATGACAACACATGTCTATGGTTAGGAAACATAACCATCTTTGATTAATGAGCTAGTCAAGTAGAGGCATACTAGTGACGTTATGTTGGTCTATGTACTCACACATGTATTATGTTTCCGGTTAATACAATTCTAGCATGAATAATAAACATTTATCGTGATATGAGGAAATAAATAAGAACTTTATTATTGCCTCTAGGGCATATTTCCTTCAGTCTCCCACTTGCACTAGAGTCAATAATCTAGTTCACATCGCCATGTGATTTAACACCAATATTCATATCTGTATATGATTAACATCCATAGTTCACATCGTCATGTGACCAACACCCAAAGGGTTTACTAGAGTCAGTAATCTAGTTCACATCGCTATGTGATTAACACCCAAAATAGTACTAAGGTGTGATCATGTTTTGCTCGTGAGAGAGGCTTAGTCAACGGGTCTGTCACATTCAGAGCCGTATGTATTTTACAAATATACTATGTCTACAATGCTCTGCACAGAGCTACTATAGCTAATTGCTCCCACTTTCAATATGTATCCAGATTAAGACTTAGAGTCATCTGGATCAGTGCCAAAACTTGTATCGACGTAACCCTTTACGATGAACCTTTTTGTCACCTCCATAATCGAGAAACATATCCTTATTTCACTAAGGATAATTTTGACCAATGTCCAGTGATCTACTCCTAGATCACTATTGTACTCCCTTGCCAAAACAGGGCAGAGTATACAATAGGTCTGGTCCATAGCATAACATACTTTTATAGAACCTATGACTGATGCATAGGGAATGACTTTCATTCTCTTTCTATTTTCTGTTGTGGTCGGGATTTGAGTCTTACTCAATTTCATAACTTTGCAACACAGGCAAGAACTCTTTCTTTGACTGTTCCATTTTGAACTACTTCAAAATCTTGTCAAGGTATGTACTCATTGAAAATCTTATCAAGCGTCTTGATCTATCTCAATAGATCTTGATGCTCAATATGTAAGTAGCTTTACTGAAGTCTTTCTTTTGAAGAACTTCTTTCAAACACTCCTTTATGCTTTGCAGAATAATTCTACATTATTTCTGATCAACAATATGTCATTCACATATACTTATCATAAATGCTGTAGTGCTCCCACTCACTTTCTTGTAAATAGAGGCTTCACCGTAAGCCTGTACAAAACTATATGCTTTGATCAACTTATCAAAGCGTATATTCCAACTCTGAGATGCTTGCACCAGTCCATAGACGGATCGCTGGAGCATGCACACTTCGTTAGCACCTTTAGGATTGACAAAACCTTCTGGTTGTATCATATAAAACTCTTCTTTAATAAATCCATTAAGGAATGTAGTTTTGACATCCATTTGCCAAATTTCATAAAATGCGGCAATTGCTAAACTGATTCGGATAGACTTAAGCATCGCTACAATTGAGAAAATCTCATTACAGTCAACACCTTGAACTTGTCAAAAACCTTTTTGCGACAAGTCGAGCTTTGTAGATAGTAACACTACTATCAACGTCCGTCTTCCTCTTGAAGATCCATTTATTTTCTATGGTTTGCCGATCATCGGGCAAGTCCACCAAAGTCCACACTTTGTTCTCATACATGGATCCTATCTCAGATTTCATGGCCTCCAGCCATTTTGCGGAATCTGGGCTCATCATCGCTTCCTCATAGTTCGTAGGTTTATCATGGTCTAGTAACATGACTTTCAGAATAGGATTACCATACCACTCTGGTGCAGACCGTATTCTGGAAGACTTACGAGGTTTTGTAGTAACTTGATCTGAAGTTTCATGATCATTATCATTAGCTTCCTCACTAATTGGTGTAGGAATCACTGGAACTAATTTCAGTGATGAACTATTTTCCAATTAGGGAGAAGGTACAGTTACCTCACCAAGTTCTACTTTCCTCCCACTCACTTCTTTCGAGAGAAACTCCTTCTCTAGAAAGGATCCATTTTTAGCAACGAATATCTTGCCTTCGGATCTGTGATAGAAGGCGTACCCAACAGTTTCCTTTGGGTATTCTATGAAGACGCACTTCTCCGATTTGGATTTGAGCTTATCAGGATGAAACTTTTTCACATAAGCATCGTAGCCCCAAAATTTAAGAAACGACAACTTGGGTTTCTTGCTAAACCACAGTTCATATGGTGTCGTCTCAACGGATTTAGATGGTGCCCTTTTAACGTGAATGCAGCTGTCTCTAATGCATAACCCCAAAACAATATTGGTAAATCAGTAAGAGACATCATAGATCGCATCATATCCAATAAAGTGCGGTTACGACGTTCGGACACACCATAACGTTGTGGTGTTCCAGGTGGCGTGAGCTGTGAAACTATTCCACATTGTTTTAATTGAAGGCCAAACTCATAACTCAAATATTCATCTCTGTGATCAGATCGCAGAAACTTTATTTTCTTGTTACGATGATTTTTCCACTTCACTCTGAAATTCTTTGAACCTTTCAATTATTTCAGACTTATGTTTCATCAAGTAGATATACCCATATCTGCTCAAATCGTCTTGTGACGGTCAGAAAATAACGATACTTGCCGTGAGCATCAACACTCATTGGATCGCATACATCGGTATGTATTATTTCCAATAAGTCAGTAGCTCGTTCCATTGTTCCGGAGAATGGAGTTTTAGTCATCTTGCCCAAAAGGCACGGTTCGCAAGCATCAAATGATTAACCAAGTGATTCCGAAAATCCATCTTTCATGGAGTTTCTTCACGCGCTTTACACCAATATGACCCAAACGGCAGTGCCACAAATAAGTTGCACTATCATTATTATCTTTATATCTTTTGGCATCAATATTATGAATATGTGTATCACTACGATCGAGATCCAACAAACTATTTTCATTGGGTGTATGACCATTGAAGGTTTTATTCATGTAAACAGAACAATAATTGTTCTCTAACTTAAATGAATAACTGTATTGCAATAAACATGATCAAATCATATTCATGCTCAACGGAAACACCAAATAACACTTATTTAGGTTCAACACAAATCCCGAAAGTATAGGGAGTGTGCGATGATGATCATATCAATCTTGGAACCACTTCCAACACACATCGTCACTTCACCCTTAACTAGTCTTTGTTTATTCTGCAACTCCCGTTTCTAGTTACTAATCTTAGCAACCGAACAAGTATCAAATACTCAAGGGCTACTATAAACACTAGTAAGGTACACATCAATAACCTGTATATCAAATATACCCTTGTTCACTTTGCCATCCTTCTTATCCACCAAATATTCAGGGCATTTCCGCTTCCAGTGACCATTTCCTTTGCAGTGTAAGCACTCAGTTTCAGGCTTTGGTCCAGCTTGGAGCTTCTTCGCGGGAGTGACAACTTGCTTGTCATTCTACTTGAAGTTTCCTTTTCTTTCCCTTTGCCATTTTCTTGAAACTAGTGGTCTTTTCAATCATCAACATTTGATGCTCTTTCTTGATTTCTACCTTCGTCGATTTCAACATCACGAAGAGCTCGGGAATCGTTTTCGTCATCCCTTGCATACTATAGTTCATCACGAAGTTCTAGTAACTTGGTGATGGTGACTAGAGAACTCTGTCAATCACTATCTTATCTGAAAGATTAACTCCCACTTGATTCAAGCGATTGTAGTGCCCAGACAATCTGATCACATGCTCACTAGTTGAGTGATTCTCCTCCATCTTTTAGCTATAGAACTTGTTGGAGATTTCCTATCTCTCAACTCGGGTATTTGCTTAAAATATTAACTTCAATTCCTGGAACATCTCATATGGTCCATGACGTTCAAAACGTCTTTGAAGTCCCGATTCTAAGCCGTTAAGCATGGTGCACTAAACTATCAAGTAGTCATCATTTTGAGCTAGCCAAACGTTCATAACGTCTGCATCTGCTCCTGCAATAGGTCTATCACTTAGCGGTGCATTAAGGACATAATTCTTCTGTGCAGCAATGAGGACAATCCTCAGATCACGGATCCAATCCGCATCATTGCTACTAATATTTTTCAACACAGTTTTCTCTAGGAACATATTAAAATAAACATATGAAAGCAACAAAGCGAGCTATTGATCTACAACATAATTTGCAAAATACTACCAGGACTAAGTTCATGATAAATTTAAGTTCAATTAATCATATTACTTAAGAACTCCCACTTAGACAGACATCTCTCTAGTCATCTAAGTGATCACGTGATCCAAATCAAGTAAACCATAACCGATCATCACGTGAGATGGAGTAGTTTTCAATGGTGAACATCACTATGTTGATCATGTCTACTATATGATTCACGCTCGACCTTTCGGTCTCCGTGTTCTGAGGCCATATCTGCATATGCTAGGCTCGTCAAGTTTAACCTGAGTATTCCGCATGTGCAAAACTGGCTTGCACCCGTTGTAGATGGACGTAGAGCTTATCACACCCGATCATCACGTGGTGTCTGGGCACGACGAACTTTGGCAACGGTGCATACTCAGGGAGAACACTTCTTGATAATTAGTGAGAGATCATCTTAAAATGCTACCGTCAATCAAAGCAAGATAAGATGCATAAAAGATAAACATCACATGCAATCAATATAAGTGATATGATATGGCCATCATCATCTTGTGCTTGTGATCTCCATCTCCGAAGCATCGTCATGATCACCATCGTCACCAGCGCGACACCTTGATCTCCATCGTAGCATCGTTGTCGTTTACGCCGTCTAGTGCTTCTACGACTATCGCTACCACTTAGTGATAAATTAAAGCAATTACAAGGCGTTTGTATTTCATACAATAAAGCGACAACCATATGGCTCCTGCCAGTTGCCGATAACTTCGGTTACAAAACATGATCATCTCATACAAAAAATATATCATCATGCCTTGACCATATCACATCACAATATGCCCTGCAAAAACAAGTTAGACGTCCTCTACTTTGTTGTTGCAAGTTTTACATCGCTGCTACGGGCTTAGCAAGAACCGTTCTTACCTACACATCAAAACCACAACGATAGTTCGTCAAATTAGTGTTGTTTTAACCTTCGAAAGGACCGGGCGTAGCCACACTCGGTTCAACTAAAGTTGGAGAAACTGACACCCGCCAGCCACCTGTGTGCAAAGCATGTCGGTAGAACCAGTCTCGCGTAAGCGTACGCGTAATGTCGGTCCAGGCCGCTTCATCCAACAATACCGCCGAACCAAAGTATGACATGCTGGTAAGCAGTATGACTTGTATCGCCCACAACTCACTTGTGTTCTACTCATGCATATAACATCAATACATAAAACCTAGGCTCGGATGCCACTGTTGGGGAACGTAGTAATTTCAAAAAAAATTCCTATGCACATGCAAGATCATGGTGATGCATAGCAACGAGAGGGGAGAGTGTGTCCACATACCCTCATAGACCGAAAGTGGAAGCGTTATGACAACGCGGTTGATGTAGTCGTACGTCTTCATGATCCGACCGATCCAAGCACCGAACGTACGGCACCTCCGTGTTCTGCACACGTTCAGCTCGATGACGTTTCCCGGACTCCGATCCAGCAGGGTGTCGGGGATGAGTTCCGTCAGCACGACGGCGTGGTGACGATGATGATGTTCTACCGGCGCAGGGCTTCGCCTAAACTCCGCGACGATATGACCGAGGTGGAATATGGTGGAGGGGGGCACCGCACACGGCTAAGGAACGATCCGTAGATCAACTTGTGTGTCTATGGGGTGCCCCCTGCCCTCGTATATAAAGGAGTGTAGGAGGGGAGGGCCGGCCCTCTCTATGGCGTGCCCTAGGGGAGTCCTACTCCCACCGGGAGTAGGATTCCCCCTTTCCTAGTCCAACTAGGAGTCCTTCCAAGTAGTAGGAGTAGGAGACAAGGAAGGGGAAGAGGGAAGAGAAGGAAGGAGGGGGCGCCGCCCCTCCCCCTAGTCCAATTCGGACTAGTCAATGGGGGGCCGCGCGGCCTGCCTCTCCCTCTCCCCTAAATCCCAATAAGGCCCATATACTTCTTCCCCCGTATTCCCGTAACTCCCCGGTACTCCGAAAAATACCCGAATCACTCGGAACCTTTCCGAACTCCGAATATAGTCGTCCAATATATCAATCTTTACGTCTCGACCATTTCGAGACTCCTCGTCATGTCCCCGATCTCATCCGGGACTCCGAACTCCTTCGGTACATCAAAACTCATAAACTCATAATAAAACTGTCATCGAAACCTTAAGCGTGCGGACCCTACGGGTTCAAGAACTATGTAGACATGACCTAGAACTGTTTCCGGTCAATAACCAATAGTGGAACCTAGATGTTCATATTGGCTCCTACATATTCTACGAAGATCTTTATCGGTCAAACCGCATAACAACATACATTGTTCCCTTTGTCATCGGTATGTTACTTGCCCGAGATTCGATCATCAGTATCCAATACCTAGTTCAATCTCGTTACCGGCAAGTCTCTTTACTCGTTCTATAATACATCATTCCGTAACTAACTCATTAGTTACAATGCTTGCAAGGCTTAAGTGATGTGTATTACCGAGAGGGCCCAGAGATACCTCTCCGACAATCGGAGTGACAAAACCTAATCTCGATATACGCCAACTCAACATGTACCTTTGGAGACACCTGTAGAGCACCTTTATAATCACCCAGTTACGTTGTGACATTTGGTAGCACACAAAGTGTTCCTCCGGTAAATGGGAGTTGCATAATCTCATAGTTGTAGGAACCTTGTATAAGTCATGAAGAAAGCAATAGCAACATACTAAACGATCAAGTCCTAGGCTAACAGAATGGGTCAAGTCAATCACATCATTCTCCTAATGATGTGATCTCGTTAATCAAATGACAACACATGTCTATGGTTAGGAAACATAACCATCTTTGATTAATGAGCTAGTCAAGTAGAGGCATACTAGTGACGTTATGTTGGTCTATGTACTCACACATGTATTATGTTTCCGGTTAATACAATTCTAGCATGAATAATAAACATTTATCATGATATGAGGAAATAAATAATAACTTTATTATTGCCTCTAGGGCATATTTCCTTCATGAATATCCAATGAGATCAAACGAGGAGCCCTTGGGATACCATAGTCCAAGTGTTGGTGTGTGAGCTAGATATCGAAGAATATGCTTCACAGCCTTATGGTGTGATTCTTTCATTGTAGCTTGAAATCGGGCACACATGCAAACACTAAGCATAATATCCGTCCTAGATGCACATAGGTACAATAAAGAGCCAATCATGGAGCGGTATACCTTTTGATCGAAGTCTTTACCATTTTTATCAGTGCATAGATGACCATTTGTGGGCATTGGAATTTTGACCCCTTTGCAATCTTGCATGCTGAATTTCCTCAATACATCTTTGAGGTATTTCTCCTGAGATATGAATATGGCATTGCGCTGTTGACGAATTTGAAGACCTAAAAAGAATTTCAATTCTCCCATCATAGACATTTGATATTCTTCACTCATCATATAGGCAAATTCATCACTTTAATGTTGGTTAGTACAACCAAAAATGATATCATCAACATAAATTTGGCACACAAACAATTCACCATCATAAGATTTAGTGAAAACGGTTGGGTCGAGTGAACCGGGTTTGAAGCCTTTCTTCATGAGGAATTCCTTCAAAGTATCATACCACGCCCGAGGGGCCTGCTTGAGGCCATACAGGGCCTTATTGAGTCTGAAGACTTTGTCAGGATGCTTTGGATCTTCAAAACCTAGGGGTTGAGCAACATATACTTCTTCCTCAAGCTTACCATTGATGAATGCACTTTTCACATCCATTTGTTGTAAGATAATATCATGATGGTTAGAATAAGCAAGTAATATGCGAATAGCCTCAAGTCTAGCAACAGGTGCAAATGTTTCATCAAAACAATTCCTTCAACCTGTGTGTAGCCTTGAGATACAAGCCGTGCCTTATTCCTCACCACAAGGCCATTTTCATCTTGCTTGTTGCGGTAGATCCACTTTGTGCCAATGATGTTGTGCTTGCGAGGATCTGGACGTTTGACCAGTTCCCAGACGTTGTTGAGCTCGAACTGATGTAATTCTTCTTGCATAGCTTGAATCCACTCAGGCTCCAGAAATGCTTCATCTACCTTAGTGGGCTCTGTGATAGAGACAAAAGCAAAGTGCCCACAAAAGTTAGACACATGTGAAGCTTTTGAGCGTGTGAAAGGACCTCGTGCTTCATGTTGGAGAACGTAGTAATTTCAAAAAAATTCCTACGCACATGCAAGATCATGGTGATGGCATAGCAACGAGAGGGGAGAGTGTTGTCCACGTACCCTCGTAGACCGTAAAGCGAAAGCGTTATGACAACGCGGTTGATGTAGTCGTACGTCTTCACGATCCGACCGATCCAAGTACCGAATGTACGGCACCTCCGTGTTCAGCACACGTTCAGCTCGATGACGTTCCCCGGACTTCAATCCAGCAAAGCGTCGGGGACGAGTTCCGTCAGCACGACGGCATGGTGACGATGATGATGTTCTACCGGTGCAGGGCTTCGCCTAAACTCCGCGACGATATGACCAAGGTGGAATATGGTGGAGGGGGGCACCGCACACGGCTAAGGAACGATCCGTAGATCAACTTGCGTGTCTATGGGGTGCCCCCTGCCCCCGTATATAAAGGAGTGGAGGAGGGGGAGGGCCGGCCCTCTCTATGGCGCGCCCTAGGGGAGTCCTACTCCCACCGGGAGTAGGATTCCCCCTTTCCTAGTAGAACTAGGAACCCTTCCATGTAGTAGGAGTAGGAGAGAAGGAAAGGGAAGAGAGAAGGAGAAGGAAGGAAGGGGGCGCCCCCCTCCCTAGTCCAATTCGGACTAGTCCAAGGGGAGGGGTGCAGCCACCCTTTTGGCCCTTTCTCTCCTTTCCCGTATGGCCCATTGAGGCCCAATACGAATTCCCGTAACTCCCCGGTACTCCGAAAAATACCCGAATCACTCGGAACCTTTCCTAACTCCGAATATAGTCGTCCAATATATCGATCTTTACGTCTCGACCATTTCGAGACTCCTCGTCATGTCCCCGATCTCATCCAGGACTCCGAACTCCTTCGGTACATCAAAACTCATAAACTCATAATAAAACTGTCATTGAAACCTTAAGCGTGCGGACCCTACGGATTCGAGAACTATGTAGACATGACCTAGAACTGTTTCCCGTCAATAACCAATAGTGGAACCTGGATGTTCATATTGGATCCTACATATTCTACGAAGATCTTTATCGGTCAAACCGCATAACAACATACGTTGTTCCCTTTGTCATCGGTATGTTACTTGCCCGAGATTCGATCGTCGGTATCCAATACCTAGTTCAATCTCGTTACCGGCAAGTCTCTTTACTCGTTCCGTAATGCATCATTCCGTAACTAACTCATTAGCTACATTGCTTGCAAAGCTTATAGTGATGTGCATTACCGAGAGGGCCCAGAGATACCTCTCCGACAATCAGAGTGACAAAACCTAATCTCGAAATACGCCAACCCAACATGTACCTTTGGAGACACCTGTAGTACTCCTTTATAATCACCCAGTTACGTTGTGACGTTTGGTAGCACCCAAAGTGTTCCTCCGGTAAACGGGAGTTGCATAATCTCATAGTTACAGGAACATGTATAAGTCATGAAGAAAGCAATAGCAACATACTAAACGATCAAGTGCTAAGCTAACGGAATGGGTCAAGTCAATCACATCATTCTCCTAATGATGTGATCCCGTTAATCAAATGACAACTCATGTCTATGGCTAGGAAACTTAACCATCTTTGATTCACGAGCTAGTCAAGTAGAGGCATACTAGTGAAACTATGTTTGTCTATGTATTCACACATGTATTATTTTTCCGGTTAATACAATTCTAGCATGAATAATAAAAATTTATCATGAAATAAGGAAATAAATAATAACTTTATTATTGCCTCTAGGGCATATTTCCTTCACTCTCCCACTTGCACTAGAGTCAATAATCTAGTTCACATCGCCATGTGACTTAACACCAATAATCATATCTGTATATGATTAACACCCATAGTTCACATCGTCATGTGACCAACACCCAAAGGGTTTACTAGAGTCAATAATCTAGTTCACATCGCTATGTGATTAACACCCAAAGAGTACAAAGGTATGATCATGTTTTGCTCGTGAGAGAAGTTTAGTCAACGGGTCTGTCACATTCAGAGCCATATGTATTTTGCAAATATTCTATGTCTACAATACTCAACACGGAGCTACTCTAGCTAATTGCTCCCACTTTCAATATGTATCCATATTAAGACTTAGAGTCATCTGGATCAGTGCCAAAACTTGTATCGACGTAACCTTTTACGACGAACCTTTTGTCACCTCCATAATTGAGAAACATATCCTTATTCCACTAAGGATAATTTTGACCAATGTCCAGTGATCTACTCCTAGATCATTATTGTACTCCCTTGCCAAACCAGGGCAGAGTATACAATTGGTCTGGTTCACAGCATAGCATACTTTATAAAACCTATGACTGAGGCATAGGGAATGATTTTTCATTCTCTTTCTATTTTCTGCTATGGTCGGGTCTTGAGTCTTACTCAACTTCAGACCTTGCAACACAGGCAAGAACTCCTTCTTGGACTGTTCCATTTTGAACTACTTCAAAATCTTGTCAAGGTATGTACTCATTGAAAATCTTATCAAGCGTCTTGATCTATCTCAATAGATCTTGATGCTCAATATGTAAGTAGCTTTACTGAGGTCTTTATTTTAAAGAACTCCTTTCAAACACTCCTTTATGCTTTGCAGAATAATTCTACATTATTTCCGATCAACAATATGTCATTCACATATACTTATCAGAAATGCTGTAGTGCTCCCACTCACTTTCTTGTAAATACAGGCTTCACCGTAAGTCTATACAAAACTATATGCTTTGATCAACTCATCAAAGCGTGTATTCCAACTCCGAGATGCTTGCACCAGTCCATAGATGGATCGCTGGAGCATGCACATTTTGTTAGTACCTTTAGGATTGACAAAATCTTCTGGTTGCATCATATACAACTCTTCTTTGAGAAAATCATTAAGGAATGCAGTTTTGACATCCATTTGCCAGATTTCATAAATTGTGGCAATTGCTAACATGATTCGGACAGACTTAAGCATCGCTACAGTTGAGAAAATCTCATTGTAGTCAACACCTTGAACTTGTCAAAAACCTTTTTGCGACAAGTCGAGCTTTGTAGATAGTAACACTACTATCAACGTCCGTCTTCCTCTTGAAGATCCATTTATACAATATGGCTTGCCGATCATCGGGCAACTCCACCAAAGTCCACACTTTGTTCTTATACATGGATCCCATCTCAGATTTCATGGCCTTAAGCCATTTTGCGGAATCTGGGCTCATCATCGCTTCCTCATAGTTCGTAGGTTCATCATGGTCTAGTAACATGACTTCCAGAACAGGATTACCGTACCACTCTGGTGCGGACCGTACTCTGGAAGACCTACGAGGTTCTCTAGTAACTTGATCTGAAGTTTCATGATCATCATCATCAGCTTCCTCACTAATTGGTGTAGAAATCACTGGAACTGATTTCAGTGATGAACAATTTTCCAATTTGGGAGAAGGTACAGTTACCTCATCAAGTTCTACTTTTCTCCCACTCACTTCTTTCGAGAGAAACTCCTTCTCTAGAAAGGATCCATTTTTAACAACGAATATCTTGCCTTCGGATCTGTGATAGAAGGTGTACCCAACAATTTCCTTTGGGTATTCTATGAAGACGCACTTCTCCGATTTGGGTTCGAGCTTATCAGGATGAAACTTTTTCACATAAGCATCGCAGCCCCAAACTTTAAGAAACGACAACTTGGGTTTCTTGCTAAACCACAGTTCATATGGTGTCATCTCAACGGATTTAGATGGTGCCCTTTTAACGTGAATGCAGCTGTCTCTAATGCATAACCCAAAAACAATAATGGTAAATCGGTAAGAGACATCATAGATCGCACTATATCCAATAAAGTGCGGTTACGATGTTTGGACACACCATAACGTTGTGGTGTTCCAGGTGGCGTGAGCTGTGAAACTATTCCACATTGTTTTAATTGAAGACCAAACTCGTAACTCAAATATTCGTCTCCGCGATCAGATCGCAGAAACTTTATTTTCTTGTTACGATGATTTTTCCACTTCACTCTGAAATTCTTTGAACCTTTCAACTATTTCAGACTTATGGTTCATCAAGTAGATATACCCATATCTGCTCAAATCATCTTGTGAAGGTCAGAAAATAACGATACTTGCCACGAGCATCAACACTCATTGGATCGCATACATCGGTATGTATTATTTCCAATAAGTCAGTAGCTTGTTCCATTGTTCCGGAGAACGGAGTTTTAGTCATCTTGCACAAAAGGCACGGTTCGCAAGCATCAAATGATTCATAACCAAGTGATTCCGAAAATCCATCTTTATGGAGTTTCTTCATGCGCTTTACACCGATATGACCAAAACGGCAGTGCCACAAATAAGTTGCACTATCATTATTAACTTTGCATCTTTTGGCATCAATATTATGAATATGTGCATCACTACGATCGAGAGCCAACAAACTATTTTCGTTGGGTGTATGACCATTGAAGGTTTTATTCATTTAAATAGAACAACAATTATTCTCTGATTTTAAGTGAATAACCGTATTGCAATAAACATGATCAAATCATATTCATGCTCAACGCAAACGCCAAATAACATTTATTTAGGTTTAACACTAATCCCGAAAGTATAGGGAGTGTGCGATGATGATCATATCAATCTTGGAACTACTTCCAACACTCATCGTCACTTCCCCTTCAACTAGTCTTTGTTTATTCTGTAACTCCTGTTTCGAGTTACTAATCTTAGCAACCGAACAAGTATCAAATACTCAGGGGCTACTATAAACACTAGTAAAGCACACATCAATAACCTGTATATCAAATATACCCTTGTTCACTTTGCCATCCTTCTTCTCCACCAAATATTCAGGGCATTTCCGCTTCCAGTGACCATTTCCTTTGCAGTGTAAACACTCAGTTTCAGGCTTTGGTCTAGCTTTGGTCTTCTTCATGGGAGTGACAACTTGTTTGTCATTCTACTTGAAGTTTCCCTTTCTTTCCCTTTGCCCTTTTCTTGAAACTAGTGGTCTTGTCAATCATCAACACTTGATGCTATTTCTTGATTTCTACCTTCATCGATTTCAACATCACGAAGAGCTCGAGAATCGTTTTCGTCATCCCTTGCATACTATAGTTCATCATGAAGTTCCAGTAACTTAGTGATGGTGACTAGAGAATTTTGTCAATCATTATCTTATCTGGAAGATTAACTCCCACTTGATTCAAGCGATTGAAGTACCCAGACAATCTGACCACATGCTCACTAGTTGAGCGATTCTCCTCCATCTTTTAGCTATAGAACTTGTTGGAGACTTCATATCTCTCAACTCGGGTATTTGCTTGAAATATTAACTTCAATTCCTGGATCATCTCATATGGTCCATGACGTTCAAAACATTTTTGAAGTCCCGATTCTAAGCCATAAAGCATGGTGCACAAAACTATCAAGTAGTCATCATATTGAGCTAGCCAAACGTTCATAACGTCTGCATCTGCTCCTGCAATAGGTCTGTCACCTAGCGGTGCATTAAAGACATAATTCTTCTGTGCAGCAATGAGGATAAACCTCAGATCGCGGATCCAATCCGCATCATTGCTACTAACATTTTTCAACACAATTTTCTCTAGGAACATATCAAAATAAACATATGAAAGCAACAACGCAAGCTATTGATCTTACAACATAATTTGCAAAATACTACCAGGACTAAGTTCATGATAAGTTTAAGTTCAATTAATCATATTACTTAAGAACTCCCACTTAGACAGACATCTCTCTAGTCATCTAAGTGATCACGTGATCCAAATCAACTAAACCATAACCGATCATCACGTGAGATGGAGTAGTTTTCAATGGTGAACATCACTATGTTGATCATATCTACTATATGATTCACGCTCGACCTTTCGGTCTCCGTGCTCCGAGGCCATATCTGCATATGCTAGGCTCGTCAAGTTTAACCTGAGTATTCCGCGTGTGCAAAACTGGCTTGCACCCGTTGTAGATGGACGTAGAGCTTATCACACCCGATCATCACGTGGTGTCTGGGCACGATGAACTTTGGCAACGGTGCATACTCAGGGAGAACACTTCTTGATAATTAGTGAGAGATCATCTTAAAATTCTACCGTCAATCAAAGCAAGAATAAGATGTATAATAGATAAACATCATATGCAATCAAAATATGTGACATGATATGGCCATGATCATCTTGCGCCTTTGATCTCCATCTCCAAAGTACTGTCATGATCTCTATCGTCACCGGCACGACACCATGATCTTCATCATCTTGATCTATATCAATGTGTCATCACATGGTTGTCTCACCAACTATTGCTCTTGCAACTATTGCTATCGTATAGCGATAAAGTAAAGCAATTATTTGGCACTTGCATCTTATGCAACAAAGAGACATCCATAGGACTTCTGCCAGTTCCCGATAACTTCAACAAAACATGATCATCTCATACAACAACTTATATCTTATCACGTCTTGACCATATCACATCACAACATGCCCTGCAAAAACAAGTTAGACGTCCTCTACTTTGTTGTTGCAAATTTTACGTGGCTGCTACGGGCTGAGCAAGAACCGTTCTTACCTACGCATCAAAACCACAACGATAGTTCGTCAAGTTAGTGCTGTTTTAACCTTCGCAAGGACCGGGCGTAGCCACACTCGGTTCAACTAAAGTTGGAGAAACTGACACCCGCCAGCCACCTGTGTGCAAAGCACGTCGGTAGAACCAGTCTCGCGTAAGCGTACGCGTAATGTCGGTCCGGGCCGCTTCATCCAACATTACCGCCGAACCAAAGTATGACATGCTGGTAAGCAGTATGACTTGTATCGCCCACAAATCACTTGTGTTCTACTCGTGCATATAACAGCAACGCATAAAACCTAGGCTCGGATGCCACTGTTGGAGAACGTAGTAATTTCAAAAAATTTCCTACGCACACGCAAGATCATGGTGATGGCATAGCAACGAGAGGGGAGAGTGTTGTCCACGTACCCTCGTAGACCGTAAAGCGGAAGCGTTATGACAACGCGGTTGATGTAGTCGTACGTCTTCACGATCCGACCGATCCAAGTACCGAACGTACGGCACCTCCGTGTTCAGCACACGTTCAGCTCGATGACGTTCCCCGGACTTCAATCCAGCAAAGCGTCGGGGACGAGTTCCGTCAGCACGACGGCGTGGTGACGATGATGATGTTCTACCGGGGCAGGGCTTCGCCTAAACTCCGCGACGATATGACCGAGGTGGAATATGGTGGAGGGGGGCACCGCACACGGCTAAGGAACGATCCGTAGATCAACTTGTGTGTCTATGGGGTGCCCCCTGCCCCCGTATATAAAGGAGTGGAGGAGGGGGAGGGCCGTCCCTCTCTATGGCGCGCCCTAGGGGAGTCCTACTCCCACCGGGAGTAGGATTCCCCCTTTCCTAGTAGAACTAGGAACCCTTCCATGTAGTAGGAGTAGGAGAGAAGGAAAGGGAAGAGAGAAGGAGAAGGAAGGAAGGGGGCGCCCCCCCTCCCTAGTCCAATTCGGACTAGTCCAAGGGGAGGGGTGCGGCCACCCTTTTGGCCCTTTCTCTCCTTTCCCATATGGCCCATTGAGGCCCAATACGAATTCCCGTAACTCTCCAGTACTCCAAAAAATATCCGAATCACTCGGAACCTTTCCGAACTCCGAATATAGTCGTCCAATATATCGATCTTTATGTCTCGACCATTTCAAGACTCCTCGTCATGTCCCTGATCTCATCCGGGGCTCCGAACTCCTTCGGTACATCAAAACTTATAAACTCATAATAAAACTGTCATCGTAACGTTAAGCGTGCGGATCCTATGGGTTCGAGAACTACGTAGACATGACCTAGAACTATTCTCGGTCAATAACCAATAGCGGAACTTGGATGCCCATATTGTCTCCTTCATATTCTACGAAGATCTTTATCGATCAAACCGCATAACAACATACGTTGTTCCCTTTGTCATCGGTATGTTACTTGCCCAAGATTCGATCGTTGGTATCCAATACCTAGTTCAATCTCGTTACCGACAAGTCTCTTTACTCGTTCCGTAATGCATCATTCTGTAACTAACTCATTAGCTACATTGCTTGCAAGGCTTATAGTGATATGCATTACCGAGAGGGCCCAGAGATACCTCTCCGACAATCGGAGTGACAAAACCTAATCTCGAAATACGCCAACCCAACATGTACCTTTGGAGACACCTGTAGTACTCCTTTATAATCACCCAGTTACGTTGTGACGTTTGGTAGCACCCAAAGTGTTCCTCCGGTAAACGGGAGTTGCATAATCTCATAGTTACAGGAACATGTATAAGTCATGAAGAAAGCAATAGCAACATACTAAACGATCAAGTGCTAAGCTAACGGAATGGGTCAAGTCAATCACATCATTCTCCTAATGATGTGATCCCGTTAATCAAATGACAACTCATGTCTATGGCTAGGAAACTTAACCATCTTTGATTCACAAGCTAGTCAAGTAGAGGCATACTAGTGACACTATGTTTGTGTATGTTTTCACACATGTATTATGTTTCCGGTTAATACAATTCTAGCATGAATAATAAACATTTATCATGAAATAAGGAAATAAATAATAACTTTATTATTGCCTCTAGGGCATATTTCCTTCACTTCAATGTCATCGATTATCTTCTCGACTTGCACTTCGTTTGCAATACGACGATGAGCGGGTTGTCTTCGAGGAATTTGATCCGCATTTTCTCCAGGAGCATTTTCCTCGGCACCATTTTCTTCTGGTGCACCAGCTCGACGTTCTTTACGTTCTGGAATGAATTCTTCAGCAGATTCTTCAGTAGGAATGACATCCTCAGTAGCCTTGAACTTGATAGATTCCTCGGGTGCTGGTTCATCTAACACAGAAGGTAGGTGCTCTCTTTGCGAGCAATTAGTTTCATCGAACCGCACATCTACAGTTTCAACAACCTTGTGGAGAATGTTGTTGAAGACTTTGTAGGTGTGCGAGTCCTTTCCGTAACCAAGCATAAAACCCACATGTGCTTTCGGTGCAAATTTAGAATTGTGATGAGGATCTCTAATCCAACATTTAGCACCGAAGACTTTGAAGTAACTCACATTGGGTGTCTTGTCAGTGAGGAGTTCATAAGCAGTCTTCTTGAAGAATTTGTGAAGATATACTCTATTGATGATGTGGCACGCAGTATCAATTGCCTCAACCCAGAAACGACGAGGCGTCTTGTATTCATCAATCATAGTGCTAGCCATCTCAACAAGAGTCTTGTTCTTGCGCTCCACGACGCCATTCTGCTGAGGAGTATAAGGAGCAGATAACTCATGAGTAATACCAAGTTCATCAAGACTAGAATTCTTGAACTTGGTCCCATTGTCACTTCTGATGTGCTTGATCTTTACACCAAAGTTGGTTGAAGCCCTCGAGGAAAATCGTTTGAAGACTTCCTACACCTCATGTTTGTAAGTGACAATGTGCACCCATGTGTAACGAGAATAATCACCAACAATAACAAAGCCATATAGAGATGCATCATTTGTAACAGCAGAATAATGATTAGGACCAAAGAGATCCATGTGAAGCAATTCAAATGGTCGAGTGGTAGTCATGATAGTCTTTGCTGGATGCTTGGCCTTTGTCATCTTTCTAGCTTCACAGGCTCCGCATAAGTGATCCTTGAGGAATTTGACATTCTCAATGCCAATGACATGTTTCTTCTTCGCAAGCATGTGCAAATTCCTCATGCTAGCATGACCAAGTCGTCGATGCCATAGCCAGCCTTCTGAAGCTTTTGCAAGTAGGCATACGGCTGGTTGTGGTCCTATAGAGAAATCAACAATGTACAAGTCTCCTCTCCTAAAGCCTTCGAAGACTTTGGAATTGTCAGCTTCCATGATCACAACACAACGATATTTGCCAAAGACAACAACCATATCGAGATCACAAAGCATTGAGATAGACATGAGGTTGTATCCTAAGGACTCGACAAGCATGACTTTGTCCATGTGTCGATCCTTTGAGATCGCAACCTTACCTAGACCCAATACCTGACTTTTTCCTTTGTCAGCAAAGATGATATGCTTCATATGCGATGGTGATAAAGGAGCATCCATCAATAGATTCTTGTCACCAGTCATGTGATTCGTACATCCACTATCGAGGACCCACTCATTGGCTTTGGGTTGATCATCCTGTAGATGAATTAGTGCATCTTACGAACTCATATACTTCATCAGTGAAGAATATGATATCAATATCATCAGATCAATTTCATCAAGCAATAGAACATATAAAACAGTATGAAGACGTGAGAAATGAAAGTTCATTTCTTCATGATTAGCCAGCGTCCTTTCAGGCAATTTTCAGGTCTCAGCAATTCAGACGTTTAGAGCACGTCTGGAGACCTGAACTTGCATAAGAGATTAGTTCTTTTTCTTCACCACCCACATCTGAAGGGGTGGCAAAGAATTCATCACTCTGCAAGCACCATATGAGAAAGGTGGCATAGAAGCCAGTCCACTTCGTTTCACATAAGAGGGGTTAGGGTAAGCATATGAATAAGCAGAGAAATTCTTCAAGGACTTATGAACATAATGATTAGAAGAATAATGCTCATATTCATAGCCCTTAGCTCTACCATGTGAAACAGAGGGGTTAGCACGATGATGATCATATGAGGACTTTGATCCTTTTGAGGAATTTGATCCACGTGAGGAATTTGGTCCCTATGAGGACTTGGATCCATATGAAGAATTTGACATGGCATTCCTATTCTTCATAGGTGGGGTCATGAGGACATTCACCTGAAGACTTTCAAGGCAACTTTTGGGAACCCAGATTTTCTTCATAGGGGAACCGTTCCTGCAGTTAGTGCCAACATATCTAGCAAATACTTCACCATTCTGATTTTTGAATAGTTTATAGTTGAATTCAAATGACTCATCAGAAGGATGAGGAGATTCACATGTAAAGCCAGATAAATTGGATGGATCAACTGGAGGTCCCTTTGCAGCAACCCATGAGGTTTTGGGGTACTGCTCAGGCTTCCAATATGTTCCATCAGCATTGAGTTTCCTCTCAAAGGCAATACCCTCTTTCCTAGGGTTCCTGTTTAGGATCTGCATTTTAAGCACATCATAAAGAGTCTGATGCCCTTTGAGGCTCTTGTACATGCCTGTCATGTACAATTCCTTCAGCCCCGCATCATCAGTGATACTAGCAATGTCCTCAGATGAGGAATTAGTGATAGCAGAGATAAATGAAGAATTTGTAGCATTAGAAGCATTTGAACATTCAAGTGAAGAATTAGCAGATTCACGTTCAATGAACTTCAAACATGGAGGAACAAATTCTTCCTAAGTAGCGCTGATTTGTTGAGCAAGTAATGAATCGCGCTCCTTCTGAAGATCTTCATAACTCACTCTTAGCTTCTCAAGATCTTGCTTTCTTTGAAGAAATTCATAAGAAAGCTTCTCGTGATCAGATAAGAGATAGTTATGATGACCTTGAAGGTTGTCAAACTTGGACTGAAGTCTCTGAAGATTTTCAGTCAAGGTTTTAGTGTGATCCATTTCTTCACCCAACATATCATCACTTTTATCTAGCATGTTTTGAACCTTTTCAAAAGCCTTTTGTTGTTTCACAGCAATCTTAGCAAGTTTAGAGTAGCCGGGCTTGAGGTTTTCATCAGATTCATCCTCACTAGATTCAGAGGAGGCGCATTTAGTTACCTTGGCACCCTTTGCCATGAAGCAATAGGTGGGAGCGTAGTCATCATTGTCTTCATCAACCTTGTTGGTGATGCCATTTTCTTTAGGGTTGAAGATAGACTTGTTGACGAATGTAGTACGAGAGCTAGGCTCGCCACACCAGACTCGGACTCCTCAGATGCCTCCTCATCCTCATATTCCTCAGATTCAGCCTCAGAGTCCATTTCCTTGCCAATGAATGCCCGAGCCTTCTTGGAGCTACTCTTCTTGTGTGATGAAGACTTCGAGGATTTTGATGATGAAGACTTTGAAGGTTTCTTCTTCTTCTTTGCGACATCAGAACTGTAATCCTTGTATTTCTTCTTCTTTGATTCCTTATCCCACTGAGGACAATCTTGGATGTAGTGACTAGGTTTCTTGCATTTGTGGCATAGTATCTTCTTGTAGTCACTGGATGAGGAATCATTGCTCCTTGAGGATTTTCCAAAGCGACTACGTCTTGAGAACTTCTGAAATTTCTTCATGAGCAGTGCTAGTTCCTGGCTCAGTTCTTCAGGATCATCAAGGCTGCTAGCAGAGTCTTCATCTTCAGACTCAGAGACTGCCTTGACCTTCAGAGCACGTGGTCTGCCATAGCTCGAACCATAGGGATCTCTCTTCTCAGCAAGCTGGAACTCATGAGTATTTAGCCTCTCGAGGATATCAGCAGGATCAAGTGACTTGTAATCAGTATGTTCTTGAATCATCAGTGCCAGAGTATCAAATGAAGAATCGAGCGATCTCAGCAATTTCTTCACCACCTCATGGTCGGTGATGTCAGTGGCGCCAAGAGCTTGAAGCTCATTTGAGATGTCAGTGAGGCGATCGAAGGTTTGTTGAACATTTTCATTGTCAAGTCTTTTGAAGCGGTTGAAGAGGTTGCAAAGAACGTCAACACGAGAGTCACGTTGAGTTGAGACTCCTTCATTCACTTTGGACAGCCTATCCCAGATAAGCTTAGCAGTTTCCAAAGCACTCACTCTTCCATATTGCCCTTTGCTCAGATGGCCACAGATGATATTCTTTGCTTGAGAATCGAGTTGCTTGAATCTCTTCACATCAGTAGCGTTCAGAGAAGGTGTGACTGAGGGAACACCATTTTCCACAACATACCAGAGATCGTTATCAATTGCCTCAAGATGCATTCGCATCTTATTCTTCCAGTAGGGGTAGTCTGTTCCATCGAAGGTAGGACACCCAGTAGAGACCTTGGTCACACCTGCGGTCGACATAACTAAAACTCCAGGCGGTTAGACCAAAATCACATAGAACAAGGGAGTACCTTGCTCTGATACCAATTAAAAGTGCATTATATCGACTAGAGGGGGGGGTGAATAGGCGATTTTTTTGAATTCTTCACTAAGGAATTTGCTGGTGAGGAAATTCCTAAATGAAGAACTACTTGCAGCGGAATAAGTACTCAAAAGTAAACATAACAGAACACAAGCATAGTCACCATGATGAAATGAAGACAAGCACAGAGTACAGAAAGCGTAAGCACATGATAACACAGGATGAAGACGGATAGACTGAAGAAATTGAACTGAGGAAATTGAGAGAGTCTTCAGTCAAAGTCTTCAAACAGATATGAACAAGTACACAACAACATAAATGAGGAAATGAAAGAGTTGAGGAAATAGAACCAGTAAGCTTGGTGAAGACAATGATTTGGTAGACCAGTTCCAACTGCTGTCTCAGTTGTACGTCTGGTTGGAGCGGCTGAGTATTTAAACTCGAGGACACACAGTCCCGGACACACAGTCCTCACCGTATTCTCCTTGAGCTAAGGTCACACAAACCTCGTCCAATCACTCGTGGTAAGTCTTCAGGTGACTTCCAAACCTTCACAGACTAGGTCACTCGACGATCCACAATTCCTCTTGGATGCTCTAGACCATGACGCCTAACCGTCTGGAAGAAGCACAGTCTTCAAAGGCAACAAGCGTCGGATCCACGCAGGATCAATCTTTTCAGTGATGCTCAATCACTTTGGGTTGTAGGTGTGTTGGGTTTGGGTTTTCCTCACTTGATGATTTTCGCTCAAAGTCCTTGGAGGATGAGATGCTCTCAAATGACAAGTGTCAGTTTCTCTCAAAGCAGCCAACCAGCTAGTGGTTGTAGGGGGCGGCTATTTATAGCCTAGGGAGCAGCCCGACATGATAAGACATAAATGCCCTTCAATGATATGACCGTTAGGTGGGTAGATATTTTGGGACAGCTAGCGCATAGCACATCAACGTTCGGAATTTTGACTCTCAAATTCCTCAGGGCTATCATGTTCCTCACTGTGTAGGCAATCCGCACTAGCGAATTCCTAACTCCTCAGTCAGAACAAATTCCTCAGAGACCAGAAGAACTTTGTCTCTGTCACTGAAGAATATGACTGAACTGTATGAGATTTCCAATGGCTTCACTCGAAGGGATTGGTAGGTGTAGGATTTTGAGTTGACCATCACATGAAAAATTTTCCTTAGTATTTCGTCGACCCCCTTTAACAGTACGGTGTTTCCTATGACTCAAGAAAGAGAAAATGAAACTACGAAAACAAAAGTCTTCACGCTTCATGTTCCTCGAATGATTGTCAAGTCTTCAAGGTCACACCAATTTCTTCACTTTCAAAGTCTTCAGAAAGCCTTCAGTAATCCAAAGTCTTCAGTTGAAGAACTTCATTTTTAGGGGTCGACTTTCTCTGTAAATATCAAACTCCTCATAGACTTATAGACCTGTGTACACTCACAAACGCATCAGTCCCTTAACCTATAAGTCTTCAATACACCAAAATCACTAAGGGGCACTAGATGCACTTACAGTTCTCACTGTTGGGGCTTGACAACAAAGATGCGATGCACAAATTCACCAACACGACAAATATGCACACTAACCAACCCTCTTCGCTTGTAGTGAACTTTGAGAATAGTTTGAACCAACAAGTAAGGAGTGAAATAACATAAACAACGTGCACATATGACACATGATTTAACGTGGAAAACATCCTCAAGTTGAGGAATACAAAACTCGGTTGTGGACCGATCGGTCCACACCACTTCACTATGGGAATGGTGAGTACAAAGTCTTCTCTAGAAGCTCTGGAGATATTTACAACACACTCTCCACGTTGCTAACCGGCAATAACAATAACCACAAGAGGTAAGATTTCAGCAAAGCAGAGTTTACACAACTTCTGTCCCCTTCAATATTTTGCAAACTTCTCTCAAACCGCTGAACCAAACAACACCAAATTTGATAGCCAACGAGTTTTGGAGATCCCCTTAAAATTTCAGCTCAACCAGACACCTTTTTCTTTTCCAATATGTTCGTCTCCCAAAACTACTCGGTATTAAAATTGTAGCAGCTCGAACTGACAAAATCACTCTCAAATCCGATACTCCGCTGAACCAATCCTCAAACCAGCTAACCAGATCAAAATACTCATAGTAAGGAACGAGTTCACCAATTTTGGTGCCAATCCAATCACATTTGACCCTCCAATCACCAACTTGAACATTGTCTAGTCAGGTGCAACAGATCTGGAAAGGACCTTCTTTTCTTGTTCTTCACTCTCTCACAGGTTGTGTTGCTCTCTTGTGTGCTCTCTCTTGCTCTCACAATGGCAAAGGCCACCAGCTGGATGTAGTGCCTAGGGTTTTCTCCTTGCTCCCTTCACCGGGAAGCACTCACAAACGTTGGACGCAAATCAGATCAATGGTTCACGTGTGTTTGACTTATGTAGGCTGATGTTGGGCTGCCAACACATCTTCGTGTGAAGGGAGTTGACCCAACACCATTACATCCAATCAACATATTTTCCACCAAAATAAGGGGGTTTTCAAGTAATTCTTCAAATCTTCTGATTCCAAAGGTCTTGGTGAAATCAGACAAAAATGGGCGAGGGACCATGGTAAAATGCAGAAAATTCTAGTTCTACAGTGCAAAAACACTAAGTAGAATGTGATGCAAAATGCATGCATCACCCACCTGAATATATTTTATGAAATTGTGGCCAAAGCCTGCATCGAGTTTTACAAAAGAGGAGGGACACAATGACAAGAAGCAAGAGAGCACGCACTAGCCATGACGATCTTTGAGGGAGGCGATCCACACATTCACATCTCCTCTTCAATCCATTGAGAGGCGTCACACCAAAGTGTAGCGTCCTAACGACGCAGCCTACAAAGGATTCAGAGCGATAGGAAGTCATCATTTCGTTGGTTATACCACATGTACAGAGAAGGAGGAATGTCAACACGGTGCGACAAGGAGCTTTATGTTTTCTCAAACCACACGCGGCTTTGCCATACCCTTCGATAGCTCCCATCCACCTCATGTCGTCGATTGTCTTCCTTGGCCACGTCAAACAACACTAGAAACTCTCTTCTACCCGCAATCATGGGTGGTCAACCATAGATTTCACATCTCCAAGGACCTTCGAGGTCATGTTGGAAAGAGTAGGAATTTATCGACACGACGAGACGATAGTCGAATGCAGCACAACACTTTAATATTTGATACTAAGACGAATTCATACTACATCAGGAGACCATGACTTTTTTTGACAACATTGAGACGAGTAATAATCTGGTACTCATCCTTTTCCTATCTCAATAGTTGCGACTGTTGGTCTTATCTCCGTCCACAATATTCTTTTTACGGTGGCTAGAAACTCTGCACCTCGTGACCCTCTACCACATCGTCAACCTTGTTTTCCTAGCCATTTGGGGTGCGCTTCGGTCGGAATTTAAGATAATCGCTATCACGTCTACTATGGAAAACTTCCCACTATCTTGATGTCTTATTTGAAAATCTAGCAGTCATAGATCTTTCTTGGAGAATTTTCAAATTCGAGTCCTATATTTGGATTAAAAAACTGATGAAAAACGGATTTTCGGTTGGGGCCACTGTAAAGAGAGGGAAGTAAGATGGAGAGGGGAAAAGGGGATAAGGCACACTCCTCCTCAGCCTCCTCCGGCTGCAATTTGGAACCGGAGCACACCGGAGGCGCCTCGCGCGCGAGCTTCTCTGTCGCGCCTGTCGGGGAAGGCGGGGCATCTGCTTCGATTGATTCCCCTCCATTCCTGCATCATCATCTCCACCCATCCCCCCAGCTACGCGCATCGAGTCCTAGCGCGGGTTCATTCGCGGCGCGGCGGCGCTGCGAGCCCCTCCGGCTGCAGGTTCGCCAATGCGGAGGGCGGACTGCCCGGAAGGTGCTCCGTCCACTGCTCGACTCTGGTGATTGAAATCCCTGTATCCCATCTCCATTTGGCGTGGGTATGGCTGCAGTTTGGAGCGGTTGCAGCACAAGCCGCGGTTCTTTCAGCCAGGAACTGCCTCGCCGTAGCGTGAAGGGCGGCCAGGGCACGAGAGTCCGTCCAGCGACCAGCGGCCGGAGCAGAGGTGACGCCCGTCTGGTAAGCGGCGGCACGGTGACGGCGAGAGGGGCGTGTGTTTGCAGAGCGGCCCCGTGCGTCCTCGAATCTGATGTCACCGACAAGGAGGAGGCCGGCTTGGGGGTTCGGGGCGTGGAAGAGGAGCGATCTGGTGCTGCTGGTTTCGATTACCACCAGAGGCACGGGCTCCGGCGGCGTCCGGCGAGGCCGGCTGCCGTGGAGAAGGACCCTGTGGTCGCGAGAAGCGTGCCATCCGCGCCAGCTTCAGAGCCGGCGGATAAATTCGAGCATGAGGGATCAAGGCTCCACTTCCTGGAAGAGAGGGACGAGGAATTGCTGTCCAGAAGGTTGATGAAGCTCAGCCAATCCAACAAGGTCAGGAGTGCCATAGAGCTGTTTGATTCAATGCTGGCGTCCGGCCTTCAGCCCAACTCGCACGCCTGTAACTCCCTTTTGGCCAGTTTTGTCCGCAGAGGTTCCTCCGTGGATGCGATGAAGATGTATGAGTTCATGAAGGGGAAAGGATTGGCAACTGGTCACACATACACCTTGATACTCAAGGCTGTTGCGAGGACCGAGGGCTATATCTCTGCTTTGCAAATGTTCAGTGAGATTGAGGAGTGCAATGAATCGAGGGAAACCCTTGATGTGATTGTTTACAACACTATGATATCTGCGTGCGGAAGAGCGAAAGACTGGAGGCAAGTGGAGAAACTGTGGGGAAGGCTAGCTGAGAACTCTTTAAGTGGAACCTTGATGACTTATGATTTGTTGGTTAGCACATTTGTGCAATGTGGACAGTCTGAGTTAGCAATTGCTGCTTATGAGGAAATGCTCTGCAACGGGCTTGATCCAAGTGAAGATATAATGAAGGCCATCATTGCTTCTTGCACCAAAGAAGGGAGGTGGGAGTTTGCGCTGGCCACATTTAGGAAAATGTTGAGTGCTGGCATGAAGCCCAATATCATTGTGTTTAATTCGGTTATCAACTCACTTGGGAAGGCTGGTGAAGATGAGCTCGCCTTTAGGATGTACCATCTTCTAACATCTTCAGAACTTGAGCCTGATCAATATACATGGAGCGCATTGCTGTCAGCGTTGTATAGGTCTGGTCGATGCTGGGACGCCCTAGAGCTTTTCCAAGGAATTAAATCCAAGCATCCATCAGTCTTAAACAGTCATCTCTACAACATAGCTTTGATGTCTTGTGAAAGACTTGGTCAATGGGAGCATGCTTTGCAATTGTTGTGGATGATGGAAAAAAGCGGACTGCAAATTTCAGCGGTCTCTTACAATCACGTGATACGTGCTTGTGAGGTTGCTTGTGAGCCAAAAGTTGCTCTGAAAGTATACCGGCGTATGACTCATGAAAGGTGCTCACCAGACACATTCACACATTTATCTGTTATAAGAGCTTGCATTTGGGGATCTCTTTGGGACGAAGTAGAGGATATACTGGAGGTACTATTTTTTTCTTTGTTGTTTTATTTCTGTTGAGTGGACCCTGCGCAAGCGGGAGCTACATGCACCAGGTTGCCCTTTTTTTAGCTGGTAATGATTTTGAATTTCCCATAGCATTTCTATGGACTACTCTAGTGTTCTAGTATCTAAACATTTGGTGCTTCGATTCTCAATTCTTCAAAGCTACATCACCATTACGGAAAAGTTGCAACCTCCCAGGGTCAATTGACTAAGAAAATCAACACTGTTAAGCTAAGATATAAGTCTATTGTCTGCTGTAGTAAGGTTCTTCCATACTGAGAGTGAGCAGCAAGTTTTAGGAGTATGGGTTAATCAGATGAAAATCTTAAGTAGCTTCTTGCCTAAGCTTTGATTTTCGTAGTCTTTGTTCGCAATATGAAAGGAAGTCCTGTCACATATAACTGTGTGAGTGCTTATCTTTCTAGAATTTGTTGTTCCAAGTGGAGTTCTGTTCTTTGCACAAATGAAATTCACTTGGACACACATGGCTTTATTTTCTACTTGACTGTTTGGCGTTTACATTTGCTAGCCTAAAAGAACTGATACTCCCTCCGTTCCTAAATGTAAGTCTTTTAAGAGATTCCACTACAAACTACATACGGATGTATATAGACATATTTTAAAGTGTAGTTCACTCATTTTGCTCTGTATGTAGTCCATAGTGAAATATCTAAAAAGACTTATATTTAGGAACGAAGGGAGTACATTGCATGGTCGTAAGTTACAATTGAATTAAACCTTTAATGAAGTTTTGACTTGACATTTTGGCTTTGCCTACTGGATATCAGCAGTAACCATCATATATGTAACCATTTAAGCTAACCGTTCAAGATTTGCCACTCACGTTTTTGATTTGGTCAAACTTGACCGCAGTTTTGGTTCTTTAGAATCGCCATTCATTTCCATACTGAATAGTTCTGAACATTGCAGGAGGTCGCTCCAGATTCTTCGATCTACAACACGGTCATACACGGGCTTTGTTTGCGTGGCAAGATCAGATTAGCCAGGAGGGTGTACACAAAAATGCGGAGCATTGGGCTAACACCAGATGGCAAGACAAGGTCGTTCATGCTGCAGCACATCGCGTCAGCAGAGTAGCCCTAGCACTAGCTTGTTGCTGTACAGATCCGAACGTGCCATGCAATCACATATGTAACCTACCTACTGTCACTACACTTAAACAAGCATTTTCTTAACTTGTTTGAGTAAAGATACACGTTAAAGCTGAAATGGTTATGCTGGCGCATTTTATGTTCACTGTAATGCGACGAATATGGTCAAACAAACGCGGGGAATATGCTGTTTGATATCAGCAGTCTACCGGTCGGTCGAATTCTGTTATAGTGCTCTATGCTTCTGTCTTGACTATCCCAATGATTTCAGTCGAGCGAAGCAGTGAACCCAATGTGTGCTCTGTAGTCGGAAAATGTACTGTTCACCTAACTGGTTGCTTTTGCTCGCTTTCATATTTTGGGAAACTATGAATTTCTTTTACATGTACATCGGTGTACGAAGTGTGTGTCTGTAATTTTTGTTTGAACCTTATACAGATTACTATCATGTGCAGAAAAAAGAAGGGAAAATTAGGTTTGTGCCACTATCCATCTCCCGGTTCAAATTATGGATGTGCCACCAACTCAAGCGAAGAAATTGGACTAAAGCCCGTGTGCGACGATAGCCTAAGTTTTTGTCAAGTCTTCACCTCGTTGTCGCCTCCCATAACTCATTTCTTTCTACTAGTAATTATGTACGTGCAATCCACGTATTAGGTAGGATATTAGTGGCACACTATATTAGGTAAGGTATATTTGTGGCACATTAATATTTGGTAAGATATTAATTGCTTTCTTTGCGGGAATGGTAAGATATTAATTACATGGCAGATTTCATGGGATAGCGTTGAGTCTAAACATGTTTATAACCAATGGCAGTGATGGGTAATTAGAGCGTTAAACATGTTTGGTGCTCAACATTGGAGCGATTTGAACCGCTAGATCACATGATTTGACGGTTGAGATGGTTTGGATCTGCCACTTTGGGTCTTTTTATATAGATATAGATCTAGATATAGATATAGATATGAGACCCGTCACCTTGCCACATCATTAATAATGGGTAGGAGACTCGTTTGGCCCAATTCTATCCATGCGGGCCTTACCAATTGGGGGTGGGTGAAAGAAAACTCACTCCCGTCCATTCGTCCAGTCCATTGAGGCGCATGGTGACATTAATTAACAAAATCCACCTAGGGGATTAGGATGCACTTTCAAATCGTCGCACAAAATGTAATCATGATCTTGAGAATCATATGCTATGCGAGAGCTCCCTTTAAATTTGTGCATTATTAATATTTTTTTTGTGGAATGTAAATGCACGATCATTTGGGTATATTAGAAAGTCTTCTATACTGTGCAAATCCGGTGGAGTGCAGAGAGAATAAAATAAAAAGGGCCAATTCCAGTTCTGCCCCTAACTCGAACCAACTACTCAGTTTTGCCCCTAATTTTTAGGTATGCTCAGTTTTGCCCCTCCACCGTTAGTATCACTTATAGAAATGCCCTTTTGCGCCGTTACCGTCTGGTCAAAGGACTTTGACCACCCAGAAAAAAATAGCAAAAAAATAAAAAAAATCTGAAATTTTGTGGGATCGAAGATAGTCATGTCCGCAAGGCGCCTGCAAATTCGTGTGCCGTTCGGACACCCAGGGAGCTCGTGGCAAATGAAATCATAAATTTTGTACGCATGTGAATAGTAAATTCGAAAAAAATAGAAAAACAAATCAAAAAAATATGAAATTTTGTGGGACTGAAGATACTTAGGTGCACAAGATCTGTGCACATTTTAGCTCCACAAGCTCCTACGATGTCCAAACACAACAAAAATGTGCACAGATCTTGTGCACCTAAGTATCTTCAGTCCCACAAAATCTCATATTTTTTTGATTTTTTTCTGTTTTTTTTTGAATTTATTGTTCACATGCGTACAAAATTTATGATTTCCTTTGCCACGAGCTCCTAGGGTGTCCGAACGGCACACAAATTTGCACGCGCCTTGCGGACATGACTATCTTCGATCCCACAAAATTTCAGATTTTTTTGAATTTTTTGCTATTTTTTTCTGGATGGTCAAAGTCCTTTGACCAGACGATAACGGCGCAAAAGGGCATTTCTATAAGTGATACTAACGGCGGAGGGGCAAAACTGAGCATACCTAAAAATTAGGGGCAAAACTGAGTAGTGGGTTCGAGTTAAGGGCATAGATGTAAATGTCCCATAACATAATATATATGCTCGCTACTAACGCACAAACAATCGCAATGTACATGTCAGTGACCTCAAAATATGCAGTAAAGCATAAACATGAAGCGTAAATGCAAAAGTAGAATACATGTTTAGGTCACCACAGGAGATTTATATTTTACATGCCAATAAGATAGGAAGCAAAGTAGTTGGGCAATGTAACACAAGAAAATACACTCCTGGC